>NW_020665085.1:41554-71336 GCF_002925995.2 Terrapene triunguis
TGGTACTCAGGGGACTTTCTTATCCCAAATCTGTCCTTTGCTCCCCTTTAGGGAGGGTACAAGGGTGCTGAGCCTGATGTCTCTTTAACAGCTTTTGTGCTGATTGCATTGGAAGAGGCCAAGGACATCTGCAAGGATCAAGTCAACGTGAGTATCTCTGCACCGTATGTGCACTTCTACGTTCATACCCAGGTTTTCCCATCTTTCCATCCCCTATGAACCACGCCCCGTGGTGTTATGCTTATTAGAAGCACACGGTTTCAGGGGAGAAGGCAATTAACATATGCATTCAATCACACCACACACACACTGTCCCGCCAGTCAATGTTATAGTTATCAGTCCAGAGTCCAGATCAATCTAGTGGCCAGCTAGGTTGATCACGGGTAGGTAGGAGCCGGGTTCTGTCAGTCGCGACATGATGCTCTGGGGAAGTCTTGGCAGAACGAACCCAAAGTTTCATGGCACCCCATTTATATAGTGATTTTCCTTCATTGGGACCAATGAGTTCTTCAAGTGCTTGCTCATTTCAATTCCAGTTAAGTGTGTGCGCGCGCTGCGTGCACGGCTGTCGGAAACTTTTCTCTAGCAGTTACCCATCAGGCCGGCTGTGGAGCCCCCTGGAGTGGCGCCGGTATGGCGCTCTATATACGACCCTGCCGGCCCAACCCCCCTTCAGTTCCTTCTTACCGCCAGTGACGGTTGTTGGAACAGTGGTCTCTTGCTCGCAAGTGCTCCACTAATCCCTAGCTCTTCTGCTTATCTTTATATATAGTTACCCATTGTTAGTTAATTGTTCTTTTCTAGTTGTTAATTGTAGTCTTTAGTGGTTGGGAGGGGTTTCCCCTTCAACGAGTGCCCCGCGGGGCTCTGGGGCATGCTGTCCCAGGGCTTCAAACCCTGTAGCTCCTGCGCCAAACCTATGCCCATGGGTGACCCCCACGACTCCTGTCTCCGGTGTCTGGGAGAAGCCCATCAGGCAGATAAGTGCAAGATCTGCAAGGCCTTCAGACCTCGCACTAGAAAGGAGAGGGACATTCGTTTAAAACAACTCCTCCTGGAGTCGGCCCTCCATCTGCAGCAGGACCCGGCCCCGAGCACTTCAGTGCGGAGCACCCCTCCAGCAGTGCTGTCAGCAGCACTCCCAGGGGTCGGCAGTCTCCCGGGGCCCAGAAGCATTCCCCTCGGCACCGCTCCCACTCGCCAGCTGCCCACAAGAAGCAGGCCAAGGACAAGCCTCCACAACGGCCTGATTCAGAAACTGCAGCCTTGGCAGGGCATGCTGCAGAGCATGGGCCTAAGGCCGACAGACCCTCCGGTCAGGCTCAACCCTCACGGGCTCCCGTCTCCCCAGGAAGCCCAGTGCTCCTGGACTCCCCAAAGCTGCAGGTGGAGGAGGTGACGCTACCCTCCACACCAGACACTTCTGAGGCCGCTAGGGGGCTTATAGAAATGACGGCGCCCAAGTCTCCAGTCTCGAGGCCTCCATTACCCCGAAGCCCAGCACCTTCAAGAGGCAAACCCACTATGTTTGGGCCATCTACCCCCCGACCAGGATCTCTGCATCGCTCCGAGTCCCGGCGCCGCTCCGAGTCCCGGCGCCATACATATTCCCCGCGTCGGTCTGACTCGCGGCACCGGTCTGACTCGCGGCACTGGTCTCACAGCCCCGACCCTCGGAGCCGTTCCCGCTTGAGGTGGTCATCAGCTGATGGGTCGTGGTCCTGCTCAAGGTCCAGATCCCAATCTGTGACCTCGTGGCACCGCTCGCATCGACCTTGGACTGCACTCCCCAGTCGTCGCACGATGGACCGGCACTGCTCTACATAGCAGTACCACTCTACATTGTGGCACCGCACTCCATCTCGGCACCGCACTTCATCTCGGCACCGCTCCACCTCGCGGCGCTGCTCCCCAACACGGCGCCGCTCCCCAGCGCGGCGCCATTCCAGATCCCGTTCCGGACAATGGTCCCCGCTTTGGCAAGGGCCTTGAGCGCTGTACCACTCTATGTCGTAGCACTGCACCCCATCTTGGCACCGCTTCACCTCGCAGCACCACTCTGCATCTCGTCGCCGTTCCCCACAGCGACAGCACCGGTCACCGTCCGGCCCTCGTTATTCCCCACAGCACTCATCCCGTCCGTTCAAGGAGGAGGCGGCCGCTGTGGGGCAGTCCTGCACTGCCCGCCCCCCGGGCGTCCCGCTCAAGGTTGGCCTCCTTCAGGTCAGGCAGAGCATCAGGGACATTGGAAGCGCCCAGATCCGGGCCGGAAAGTTTTAGACAGGACGCTTCAGCACCCCACTGGCAACCCCCGTGGCAATTCTGGACCCCTTGGGCGTACCATCAGGCCCAAGGTGCCCTCCCGGCGCTCCTCCACCGTCCCGCTCAGGGTCTCACCTCCCTGAGGCAACAATCAGCCGCCCACCTCAGGATCCCTCGCAAAACCCGGATCCAACCCCACCCCCAGTGGAGGTTACACCTAGGGCTCGGGACGAAACAGTCCCGGAAAATCCAGAGGCCACCATGGAACCAGTCCTGCTGGTGGCGTCTTCCTCGTCCTCTCCTGACGAGGCAGTAGCGGGTACCTCCACATCCGGTCCGCCACCCAGGGACTACAGGGCCCTGCAGGAACTCCTTAGGTGGCCCTAAATATGAACCTCCAGGTGGAGGAGGTGATAAAGGACAAGGACCCTGTGGTGGACATCCTGGCACCAGAGGGTCCCTCTAGGGCGGCTTTACCCTTGCTAAAGACTATCCAGTCTAACGCCAAAACTATTTGGCAAATGCCTGCCTCCATTCCCCCTACAGCCAAAGGGGACGAATGGAAGTACTTTGTCCCTACTAAAGGGTACGAATAACTGTTCACTCACCCCCCCCCCCATGTTCCCTTGTTGTGGAGGCAGTGAACGAAAAAGAGAGGCAGGGTCAGCAGAGGCCCGCGCCCAAATCAAGAGATGCTAAATGCCTCGATTTGTTTGGGAGAAAGGTTTATTCAACGGGGGGGCCTTTCTCTCCGGATCGCTAACCAGCTTACGACACTGATCAGGTACAGTTATAATTCATGGTCTGCAGTCCAAAAATTCAAGGAGCTCCTCCAGTCCAGGTCAAGGGCTGAACTGGGGGCCATTGCTGAGGAGGGCAGAATTGTAGCCCGGACCTCCCTCCAAGGTTCTTTGGATGCCGTGGACATACCCTGGCGTCAGGTATTGTGATGAGATGCAATGCCTGGCTCCAATCTTCGGGTCTCCCGCCGGAAGTCCAGCAAATGATTCGGGACCTCCCGTTCGACGTCCAGGGCCTGTTTGCTGAGCAGGCAAACTCTAGATTGCATAGCCTGAAGGACTCCCGTAACACCATTAAGTCCCTCGGCATGCATACCCCGGCGACTCAAAGGAAGTCTTTCAAACCGCAGACCACCCAGCAGCAGTCTTTCCCCACTAGGCTCAGGCAGGACTTCTCCCGCAGGAGAAATGGATATAGTCAGCATAGGCCATCATGCCCGCCTCCTGGGCAGGGCCAGGGACAGTCCAAGACCCCTCTGGGGCATAAGCACCCCTTTTGAAGGTGTGCACAAGGTTGGATTACCAGCCCACATCCCAGACAGTTATCCTCCCTTCCTGAACCATCTATCTTGCTTCTACCATGCATGGTCCCTTATTACATCAGACCGGTGGGTGCTCTGCACAGTAGAGGTGGGATATTCTATCCACTTCTGCTCCTTCCCACCCTCCCATCCCCTTTGCCTGTCCCTCTTCAGGGACCCCTCTCATGAGCAAATTCTCATCCAGGATGTTCAGACCCTCCTCACTTTAGGAGCAATGGAGGAGATTCCCCAGGAGCTCAAAGGCAAGGGTTTCTACTCCTGTTACTTATCATAGAATCATAGAATATCAGGGTTGGAAGGGACTTCAGGAGGTCATCTAATCCATCCCCCTGCTCAAAGCAGGACCAATCCCCAGACAGATTTTTGCCCCAAATCCCTAAATGGCCCCCTCAAGGACTGAACTCACAACCCTGGGTTTAGCAAGCTAATGCTCAAACCACTGAGCTATCCCTCCCCCCAAAGCAAAGGAAGGCCTGAGGCCTGAAGCGAACTCAACAAGTTCATAGCCTAAAGTTCTGCATGGTCTCCTTGAGCACAATCATTCCCTCTCTGGATCCAGGAGACTGGTACGCCGCCCTCGATATGAAGGACACTTATTTTCATATCACCCCGTCTCACAGACGGTTCCTCCACTTCATGGTAAACAAGGTACATTATCAATTCACGGCTCTCTCATTCAATCTATGCACAGCTCCCTGTGTCTTCACAAAATGCATGGCGGTCGTGGCAGCCTTCCTTCGCCGCCATCACATGCATGTCTACCCTTACCTTAAAGACTGGCTCCTCTGAGGCCGTTCTCGTCAGCAGGTAGAATCGCAGGTGCAAATGGTCAGAGACACGTTCGTATGCCTAGGCATCATTCTCAACGTCAGCAAATCCGTCCTCACCCCGACTCAGATAATAGAGTTCATCGGGGCAGTCCTCGATGCCAATCAAGCGAAAGTGTTCCTCCCAGAGGCGCGGCGTCTGGCCCTCTCACAGATAATCAGCAGCCTTTGCAGTTTTCCCACCACGATGGCGAGGCAGTGCCTCAGGCTGCTGGTCCACATGGCGTCCTGCACCTATATCGTGCAGCATGCCAGCTTGCGACTCAAGCCTCTGCAAACGTGGCTTGTGTCTGTGTATCGCCCGGGCCGCAACAGTCTGGACATGGTGCTGACTGTTCCAAAGCATACCCTCGATTCCCTGCAATGGTGGCTCGACCCCCACATGGTGAGCGCCGGGGTACCTTTCCACCCTCCCCATCCCACCTTGACTCTTGTAATGGACGCGTCTGCGCTGGTTGGGGTGCGCATCTCGGAAACCTGACAACTCAGGGCTTATGGCAAGTAGAGAAACTGGCTCTGCATATCAACATCAAAGAGCTCAGGGTGGTCCGCTTTGCATGCCAATTGTTTCTGCCCCGCTTGCAAAGTCACTGTTTAGCAGTGCTCATGGACAATACCACGGCCGTTTTATATAAACAGGCAAGGCGGAGCCTGATCGTCTCCTCTCTGTCAGGAAGCTCTCCTACTGTGGGAATTTTGTCTAGCCCACTCCATCCTTCTCCAAGCTTCATACTTGCTGGGCATTCAGAACGTGCTGGCGGACAGCCTGAGCAGACGGTTCCTTACACATGAGTGGTCGATTCGTCCAGATATCATCCACTCAATCTTCTGCAGTTAGGGATTTCCCCAAATCGACCTGTTCTCCACGCGGACCAACAGAAAGTGTCCAACCTTCTGCTCCTTCCGGGGCCACGTCCCAGGCTCGATCGCAGATGTGTTTCTGATTCCATGGTCCAGTCAACTACTATATGACTTCCCACCATTTCCACTCATCCACAAGGTGCTTCTCAAGGTCCGCAGGGACAGGGCGGACGTTATACTGGTGGCTCCAGCTTGGCCTCACCAGTGCTGGTACCCCACCCTCATGGACCTGTTGGTCCAGTCCCCTGTACGTCTACCTCTCGTTCCTGACCTCATCTCGCAGAATCATGGCTGCCTCCTTCACCCGGACCTTCAGTCGCTCCACCTTATGGCCTGGAAGATCCATTGTTTAACCTGGCAGACCTCGCCTGTTCGGACCCAGTGAGGCAGGTGCTTCTGGAGAGCCGCAAGCTGTCTACCAGGGCCACTTATGAAGCTAAATGGAAGAGGTTTTCTATCGGGTGCGCCCAACAGCAGGTGCTTCCACTCCAGGCTTCCATCCCATGTGTCCTGGATTATCTCTTGCACTTGAAAGACCAGCGCCTGGCATTTGGCTCTCTCAAGGTCCATCTCGCGGCTATCTCGGCTTTTCATCCCAGTGTTTCCGGGTGCTCAGTGTTTGTGCATCCCATCATGGGATGTTTCCTGAAAAGTTTGGAAAAGAGTCATCCCCAATGAAGCCCCCTGTCCTGTCCTGGGACCTTAATTTAGTCCTTTCTCGCCTCATAGGTCCTCCCTTCGAACCGTTAGCTTCCTGTTCGCTCCTCTACCTTTCTTGGAAGGTTGCTTTTTTTGGTGGCCATCACCTCAGCACGATGCGTTTCTGAGCTGTGGGCCCTCACGTCTGAGCCTCCGTACACAATTTTTCATAAGGACAAGGTGCAGCTTAGACCTCGCCCGGCCTTTCTTCCCAAGACCGTGTCACGCTTTCATGTTAGCCAGGACATCTTTCTGCCAGTTTTCTACCCAAAACCGCACGCCAGCCCTCGCGAACAGCAGCTGCATTCGCTGGACATTACAAGGGCGCTCACCTTCTATATAGACCAAACGAAGCCGTTCTGCAAAACAACCCAGTTGTTCGTCGCCTTAGCAGAGCGGATGAAAGGTTTGCCGTTTTCTTCGCAGCGGATATCATGCTGGATCATGACGTGTATTCGCACTTGTTATGACTTGGTGAAGCTTCCTCCGCCTACTATTACGGCTCACTCCACTAGGGTGCAAGCCTCGTCGACAGCCTTCCTGGCCCACGCACCTCTTCAGGAGATCTGCAGGGCTGCCATGTGGTCTTCAGTGCACACCTTTACGTTGCACTACACCATCGTCAACCAATCTCGGGATGATGCGGCCTTCGGCAGAGCAGTTCTTTGATCTGCAATACCTTGACTCCGACCCGTCCTCCGAGGTAAGGCTTGGAAGTCACCTAACTGGAACTGATATGAGCAAGCACTCGAAGAAGAAAAAACAGTTACTCACACTTTTTGTAACTGTTCTTCGAGATGTGTTACTCATATCTATTCCATTCTCCCCCCACCTTCCTCTCTGTCGGTGTAGCCGGCAAGAAGGAACTGAAGGAGGGTCAGGCTGGCAGGGTCGTATATAGCGCGCCATACCGGCTCCACTCCAGGGGGCTCCACAGCCAGTCCGATGGGTAGCTTCTAGGGAAAAGTTTCCGACAGCCGTGCACGCGGCACGCACACACCTAACTGGAATAGATATGAGCAACACATCTCGAAGAACAACAGTTACAAAAAGGGTGAGTAACTGTTTTTTTCTGCACTGTCATGCTGTAATCAATTGTTGTTTGACAAGTGCTTGTTTTCTTAAATTGTCCTTCTCATTCTTTGATCAAGTTCCTCAGGGAGTTATCCCACGCTGGTTTTCATCACAGCTATCTTGTCCCCATTGATAGGTGCCTGTCTCATCTTTAGAGTCGTCAATCTGTCCTCCTCTGACATTTCACTAGGGGCGTGTTGCAGCCTCCTGGCGCCCTTGTGTTGGTCTCCGGTTCCTCCCTAGACCATCTGGTTCAGCGACGGCCTTCACACTTATCTCTTCTTAACACACACATTCCTCAATCACACACAAAACAGAATTAATTTACACAGAAAATTTTGAACAGGAACCTCAAGTTGTAATGCAAAAGAAAACAATCATGGCATTCTTTTACTTATTTTAAAATGCTAAACCTACAACAAATTGGTGACCCTCAAAGGTCTGTTACTGCCTTGAAATCAGTCCAGACACACAAAAAATTCTGGCTGATGCATCTCTACCAATGGTGTATTAGGCCATTCCTTTCTGCTATTCAAAAAGGTTGGCTGGCAGGATATGGTAAAATCATACATCAATACATTTAATACATGCTACATTATTATCTCATTATTCTTTATCCTTCATTCTAAATCATACAAAATTCAAACATAAAATCCTACTACTACAATGGCACGTGGAATTTGCTGGGGAAGAAGTTAGTGGCATTGCCAGATAGTCTTCTCTTCTTTGCACACCCGTTGAGGAGCTCAGGTCTCGAATGCCACTGGGACGCAGCCTTCAGAGTCCTTGAAAGATCTTGCAAGAGTCTGCCAGGAAAACGAGAGACTCTGGGCTTGGATATTTATCATATAAAAAAACCAAGCAGAGGAAAACAAACAATTTAAAATAATGTAGAGACCATCTTCATACATTGGAAAGAAGCAATGAGTCCTTATTTGGGTTTAGCTTCATGCTATGGTTTAACGGCCTCTCCATCTACAAAAGGAGAGAATATCAGAATACAGGGCTTTCAGAATTAGAAGATGGGTGGGTTTAAGTTTCCCGTTATTATTATAATTATTATTTATATTGAGGTAGCCCCTTGGAGCCGCAATCCAGGAACAGGGATCCCGTTGTGCCAGGTGCTGTACAAACACAGAACCAGAAGACAGGCTCTGTCCCAGAGAGTTTGCAATCTAAGCATGCAGGAATATTAAGGGGAACTGGACGGGTCATGGGATTAGTGAGGGGACATTGATTTACTTATTTAGATTTAAAATCATTTTTAAAAGATGCTTATGCAATGCTCTAGCACACGGGTGGGCAAACTACGCTCCGCGGGCTGCATCTGGCCTGTCAGACCTTTTAATCTGCCCCTTGAGCTTCCGCCGGGAAGCGGGGTCAGGGTCTGCTCCCCGCAGCTCCCGGAAGCAGCGGTGTGTCCCCTCTCTAGCTCCTACATGTAGGGGCAGCCAGGGGGCTCTGCACGCTGCCCCATTTGAAGTGCCCCCACCGCAGCTCCCATTGGCTGGGAACTGCGGCCAATGGGAGCTGTAGGGGCAGCACGTGTGGATGGGGCAGCACGCAGAGCTGCCTGGCTGGCAATGCACCTCCACATTGGAGCCGGAGGGGGGACATGCCGCTGCTTCCAGGAGCTGTGTCTGCAGACGGGGCAGTGCGCAGAGATGTCTGGCCGTGCCTCTGTGTAGGAGCTGGAGGCCGGACATGCCGCTGCTTCCAGGAGCTGCTTGAGGCTAGCGCTGCTCAGAGCTTGCACCCCTGATCCCCTCCCAGGCCCCAACACCCTGCCCCAATCCCCCTCATGCCCGCCGAACTCCTCGGTCCCAGCCCAGAGCACCCTCCTGAACCCCAAACCTCTCATCCTCAGCCCCACCCCAGAGCCCTCACCCCCCATACCCCAACCCCCTCCCCAGCCTGGAGCCTCCTCCCGCACCCTGAACTCCGCATTTCTGGGCCCATCCCAGAGCCCAACCCCCCAGCCAGAGCCCTCGCCCCCTCCCGCACCCTACCCCCCAATTTAGTGAGCATTCATGGCCTGCCATACAATTTCCATACCCAGATGTGGCCCTCGGGCCAAAAAGTTTGCCCACCCCTGCTCTAGCACCCTGCCACGTCATTACCCACACAGTTACATCCCTGCAGGGTTAAAGTGATCCTTTCAGTCGAAACTCAGCTGGCCAGACAGCAACAGAACCTCCTTTCTATCCCCTCATCGTTAGGAGAAGCAAACCCTCAGCCCTCTCCAAGAACCCTATCAAAGAGGTGTCTTTTGCAGCATGCTCAGGTCACCACATTTGAATTATTTCAGTCCAAGCTGGGGAACAACTTCCAGAGTCTTGGAGCCCTTGTAGAGAACAGCCTGGCAGCTGCCCCCTCTCTTTTATAGTGAAGAGGAGCCCGCTGACTGCAGCTGTAGCAATACGGCATGAAGAGAGAGGCAACCATCTGTAGGGTGAAGGCAGCAAGACCTAGTGGATAGAGCACTGGACTAGGTTTCAGGAGATTTGAGTTCTCATCCCACACCTGCTGGGGGACCTCAGGCAAATAACTTTCCTACTCTGTGCCTCAGTTTCCCTTTCTGTAATTTGGGGGTAAAAAGACTGACCTCCTTTGTAAAGCACTGAGGAAAAGTATGATATAAGAGCTTGGTATTATTAGATCCTGGGTCCCAGTCAAACCAGCACGAGTGGGACATGGGGACGACACTATCCATCCCTCTCTCATCCGGGGAGGCTTGCTCGGCCCTTGTACTGTTCGTGGGGCTAAACAGAGGACATCCTCCTCCAGAATTGCCGCCATCTTTCTTCGTCAGGCTTGCCAGTCCTACATTTGCTCCATATGTGCTTTGTTCTCCTGTACACTGTCTGTCCACTATTTTCTTGGTCGTCCTCTTGTTTTCCACCTGTAAACGTTACTCTCAAATGCCTCCCTAACAGGATTCCCTTCACAAGTGCTGACTTATTTTTCCCAGTGGTTGCTCCACCCCCGCTCTGCCCTGAGGCCCCGTCCCCACTCTCCCCCTCCCCTGAGGCCCCACCCTTGGTCTGCCTCTTCCTGCCCCCACTCCGCCCCTCCCTCAAACTCCCCCCCGCCCCCGCCAGCCTGCTGCTCCCTCATCTCTGTCCCCTCCCCTGAGCGCCTCCCAACAACTGCTTGCTGATTAGCGGCCAGCCCCGGGGGCTTGATCGGTGGCCAGCTCGGGCGGATCCACTGTGGCTGGTGGGTGCTGAGCACCCCCTATTTTTTCCATGGGTGCTTGAGCCCCAGAGCACCCACAGAGTCGGCGCCTATGATTCTCTTCATCCCCTCTTTGTATGTGCCGACCACATCATCTCATCCTCCTCTCTTGCAGCTTCTCTCATATACCACAGACCAGGGCCAGATTTGGGGGGCAGGCAATCCAGGCAACCACCTTGGGTGCTGGATTTGGGCTGGTGGTGCTGGGCTCAGGGTGCTGTTTTTGTTGTTAGAGACAAAAAGGAAAATTGAAAGTTTGAAGTAAAATGTTTCCGGAATTCCATATGTGGATTCATTTTTCACTAACCTACTAGAATGTTCTGGACCTATAAGTTTTGTTTCTATAATCTTAGAAGAAACATTTTTTTTTATTTGCTTATATATGGCATGAATAAATACAGACTTACATCTCCTAGCCTGCAAATGTATCATCTTATACGACAGGGATAAATCATGCATCAAAGTCGTGAAATGGGCTAGAAATGCAATCAAAAATAAGGTATTCAAAAATGTTACAAATAGAGGGGGGGACGCCAAAGACTCTCTGGAGTGCCATTTGGGCTAGGGCCGGCCCTGCCATGGACTTTGGTCTCACTCCTGATGACATTCTGCATGTGGTCCAGAAATGTCCCCTTTCGCTGCCCCCAAATATCTCACTTCCATGTCTTCCTGCCTCCTCCGTCTTTCACCAGCACAAAATTCACTGTGAAATTAAATAAAGCTGGAAGCCACATGAATTCGTAATGTCTTAATGTAACCCAGTCACCTCCTGGTGCGGTGTTCTCTTCCCATCTAGTGGCACTGAGACCACTTAGCGAGAGATTAATGAGTCTGCTCTAGAGCTTTCGGGCTTTTAGTTCATGCAGTAAAGGCTCATGCATTTAGCTCCAGAGGTCCCAGGTTCGATCCTGCTCCCCTCCTCGGCATTAACACCACCCGAAACCTCAGCCTAACCCATGAGTTTGATTTTCTTTTGTTTTCTTTGTCACCTCCTAGAGTTTGGAAGGCAGCATCAGCAAAGCCGCTGACTACTTAGTCCAAAGGTACCAGTCTCTAACCAGACCTTACACTGTGGCTCTTGCATCCTATGCCTTAGCGATGGTGGGGACACTGAACACCGAGAAGGCGCTCATGAGAGCTTCGACAGGTAAGTCAGGGCATCTTATCAACTTCTGGAAAGATGTGGCCAAGTCAGGATGGGGGTCAGGGAAGAGAAGCAAAGGAGGCTGGAGAGGGATTAATTTATGAGGAATGAATAACAGGCATAGATTTGTTCCTTTTGGCCAGATTTGAGATTGATCGGACTGGGTATAAATCCAGAGTAACTCTCCTGGGTTGAGTGGACTTATTCCAGATTTACACCAGTGTGTCTGAGATCTGGATGTGGCAGAGATATATGGTATTACTTGTCCTCAGGAGGAATCCGAGAGCCCTGTACGTATATCTAAAGGATGTAAACCCCAAAGAGAAAGAGAGAGAAAAGAGTGGGTCAAGAGGATGTAACTGGATGAAACTGAGCAAAGGGGAATTTCAGAGGATAGAGAATAATATTACCCGCAAGGAAAATGGAGTTTGCCCCATTGTTTGGGATAGTTAAAACAGGGCAGGACAAAGCTGTTGTCTAGATATAACAATGTTATGTTGAAAGGTGCCAGGTGAGTCTTTGATCCCAAAATGGTCACAGACCTTGGCCATGTCTACAATGCAGGGACTAGAGCGGCACAGCTACGGTGCCGCAGCTATGCCGGTATCACCCCCTATTGTAGACGCAGACTGCACCCATGGAAGGGGTTTTCCATCTCTGTAGGAACTCCACCACCATGATCAACGGTAGCTAGGTCAACTGAAGCATTTTTCCATTAACTTAGCAGTGTCTGCACTAGGGGTTAGTTTGGCATAGCTATAGCGCTCCGGAAGGGGGTGTGTGTGTAGATGTTTCACATGCCATGAGTGACACAGCTATGACAACCTAAGTTTTAAGTGTAGACCAGGCCCTTGTTCAACTTCATGGGTGTGCCAGGCACTCTTTCAGACTCAGTGGAAGAAGCAATCAAGACTCTTTCTGTAGTAGACACAGCTAAAAACAATGTAGGGACTGCCCAAGGCACACAGCAGGTCAAGAGCTAAGTCATGTGGGCTGAGGGGTTTCCCTGACTGCAGACACAGAGGCTAGCATGTTGGTTTTGCATCCTGTGCGTTAGAGGCAGAAACCAGCTGAAAGCCTGGAGAAGTGTTATGAAACAAGGAGAGAGACATGGCTTGTTGGGCCTAGAACTCACTTCAGAGGCGGACTTGGAGATTTCTCAGCAAGGAAGTTGCCTGCTGTTGGTTTCTCATGCTCAGGGAAGCAGGACTTTCTGTGCATTTTCATAAGCAATCAGGTTTACACCAGAGAACGTACCAGAGGCCTATCACCAATTCCTCATTGTAATTGAAACAATCGTCCAAGACCCCAAATATTGGGTAGCTGCTCGGCCCGAAAGGGGCAACAATCAGTTTGACTTACCGATCCTCCATGCGGAAAGTTGGGGAAGGAGTCAGGTGATGGTATGGTCCAGTCAGATCTGCTCAGAATGAGTGGATGTCCTTGGGAAAAGTCCTTTAGCTCGCCTTCTTTGCTGCTGCCTAGAGGGAAATCGCTGGGAAGAGCCAAACGCCCGCAACTTCAGCATTGAAGGCACCTCGTATGCCTTGCTGGCCTTGCTGAAAATGAAGAAGTATGAGTTGACTGGTCCCATAGTCAGATGGCTGAGAGAGCAGAACTACTACGGAGGGGGATATGGATCTACCCAAGTGAGTATGATCCTTATAGTCCCGGGTATCCTTCCAAGACCGTGTTTTGTGGGCAGGTCTCCCATCAGAAGGGATGGGATTCCGATCACTTGAGTTATTGTAGAAAGGCCTGGAGAATGCCCAGTAGAGAACAATCCTGCATTGCCTGGGAGATGGGCAACATGACCTATCAGGTCTTTGCCATTGTTAATCTAAGGCAGAGACCAGCACAGGAGCATGACTGAATCTTCTCACTAAAGGCTCCATCCTGCCAAGGTGATGGGTGTGAGCACATGCTTCTCTTTAAGACAGTGAGTTGTCCCGGGGAGTCAATGGGCCTTCTCTTCCCATGGGCAGAAACACATGAGCATCTGGACTCATTCTGGCATTTGTTTGGTTTTTGGCCATTGGTCTGGAGAGACAGTACCGGGTGTGCAGGACCAACGGTCCGAGTCCAAAGGACAAAGCCATGGTGAATCATGACTAATCTGAATCAATTTGGGTTTTAGCCACCTCTAACTACAACTGTACGGTTATGTTATTTGGATTTTTTATTAAACTGTGCTTACACAACCTACGGGCGAGGATAAAAGCCCTACTACTAGTGACAGCTAAATAAAGATGGAGTGTCCTCAGATATCCCTCCCTTCCCTGGAGTACGGGGGCCACTAGGAACTATAGGGTCGGTCTGTGTCCAGCAGCCTCAGTAGAGAAATCCCTTTACATTCCTTGCTACTGAGGCTTGTCTTTTCTCTACCTAAACGGAGATTACAAGCTCGGTTGGGAGCGGTCTGTATTTTTGAGTCACAGGCCATGTGTTCTATCCCTAACACTGCTTTGTGTGGCATAGATGTCTCTATATATGTAACCTACACGCCTCCTGGGTATGGTGCTCTGTTCCCTCTAGTGGCACTGAGACCACTTAGCTAAGGCTGTAGCAGACGCAATAATCTCTCTCTCTAAGGGCCACATGGCTTTTAGCTCAGGCAATAGAAGCTCATGCATTTAGGAAGAGGTCCTGCGTTCGAGTCCCGGACAAGCCCCCACTTGTAATACCGATAGACCCCGGTCGTTGGTAGGCGGGATCGAACATGGGACCTCTGGAGCTAAATGCATGAGCCTCTCCTGCATGAGCTAAAAGCCAGATGACCCTTAGCTAAGGCTGTAGCACACTCATTAATCTCTCTCTCTAAGTGGTCTCGGTGCCACTAGAGGGGACAGAGCACCACACCCAGTGGAGGTGTGTGGGTTACAGATACATAGGAGCCACTATCTTGCTGTGCTCTGTCCAGCTGACAATGGGCCCCTGTTAATAGATAGGGGTGATAGGAAGCTAATTAATCATGCACAATATATTTATTGACCATGGGTTCTATTCGTGGTTTGGCCACCGGCTTCCTGAGTGACCCTGGGAAAGTTACTTCCCTGCCCTGTGCCTCCGTTTCCCCATTTGCAACATGGGGATAAAGATATTGTACTGCTTTGTAAAGTGCTTGGAGATCTACTGATGAAACACACTACAGAGGAGCCAGGTAATATTATTATATAACCCTTTGCCTGCGTGACACCCAGTGGAACCCTGGTGTTTTCTTTTAATTGTATTTTTGGTTCCTCTTCATTAAAGAGTCTATTTAAAAGCTGTCAGATATTCAGTGCAATAGGACAATATGGCGTAACTCTCTTGTCTTCCTCCTGGTGTTCTAGGCGACCATCATGGTGTTCCAGGCTCTTGCGCAGTACCAGCTGGACATTCCGCAACACAAAGACCTGAATTTGGACGTTTCTATTTTCCTGTCACACCATGCTAGTCTGAGAAAGTACAGAATCTCAAATCAGAATGCTCTAGTGGCCAGAACAGCAGAGGTATCGTGCTTCTCTGTGTGATTAGTAGAGACCACTCATAGAAAAAGGAGCTTTGACTAGAACCTCCTAACCAAACCCTTTTGGGAGGGGGAGGGGAATTCATATTCCCAGCACCAGATCCAAATCGCATCCACACTTTTGACTCCGATTATTAAGACCAGAAGGGACTATTCTTCTTCGAGTGCTTGCTCATATCCATTCCAGTTAGGTGTGTGCGCGCCGCGTGCACGATCGTCGGAAGATTTTTACCCTAGCAACACCCGGTGGGTCGGCTGTGGAGCCCCCTGGAGTGGCGCCGTTATGGCGCTGGATATATACCCCAGCCGACCCAGCGCCCCCTCAGTTCCTTCTTACCGCCCCTGACGGTCGTTGGAACTGTGGAGCGCGGCTTAGCTGATCTCCACACTCCCTAGCTTCTCATTGTTCTTGTTATAGTTAGTTATATAGATAGTTTTCAAGTTAGTTAGTTAGTGTATTGTGTATATATATAGTTGTATATTGTTATCGGGGGTTTAGGGGGTGTTTTTCCCCTTTTTCCCCCCGGCGCACAGCCGGGCCCATGCCCAAGGCTCCTGGCTTTAAGCCGTGCGCGTCCTGCGGGAAGCATATGCCAACCAGCGACCCGCATAGTTCCTGCTTGAAGTGCCTTGGAGAGACTCATCCAGCAGATAAGTGCCCTATCTGCAAGGCCTTCAAGCCGAGGACAAGAAAGGAGCGGGACTTTAGACTCCGTCAGCTCCTGATGGAGGCGGCTCTGAGTCCGGACCCTCCCTCGGCGCGCCCTGTCCCGGCACCGAGCGCTTCGGTGCGCAGCGCCCCGGCGGGCCCGACTGGTGCGGCAGAAAAGACTGTTCGGCACTGACCGACGTCGGCACCGCGCCCGCCTAAAGAACCTCGGCACCGATCCGTCTCTCCGGGCCATAAGAAGGCCGGCAAGGCGCGCGACGTTGCTGCCGCGAAGATACCGGCTCCCCCGGTGCCGGGGGTAGAGCCGCGTCCGCAGCTGGACCGCCAAAGACAGGCGGCCACACCGTCGACTCCGGCACCGAGGCCGTTGAGTCCGGTGCGGACTGTTTCACCACCAAGGCTGGTGGTGGAACCTTGTCTCCCTTCCACCCCGGAGACTTTCGCTACCGCGAGAGACCTGATCGCCCTCACTGAGCCGGCGCCGTCGCAACTCCCGGCACCGGTGGCTCCACGTGTGCTGCAGTCCAGAGGGAAACCTGCTCTGGTGCGCCCACCGTCGCCAGCACAAGTCTCTCGGCACCGCTCCAGATCCCGAAGCAGGTCCCGACGCCGCTCTGAGTCCCGGCGCCGACTGTCACCTCGGCACCGGTCGTACTCGCGGCCCAGATCTTCCTCGCGGCGCCGTTCAACATCCCGGCACCGTCGCGACGACCGGCACCGATCGGGGTCGAGGCGCAGCTCCCGGCACCGGTATGAGCGCCACTCGGGCTCGAGAGGCCGCTCCCGGTACCACGCCTCCTCCAGATCGGGATCCCGGCACCGGAGGGACTATCGGCACCGGTCCAGGTCCCGGCACCGCTCGCCGGAACCGCACAGGGACAGATCGCCTTACGGTCGGCACCGATCGGCACCGTACCATCCGGTACCGACGGCATCGGGTTCGGCACCGCCGTGGCCGTCGAGATCGGCGTCGCGGTCATCTGAGGCAGTGGAGGCCGGCCACCTGCAGGAGACCGACGACCCTATGCAAGGACCTGCGCATTGGTCCTTCTGGACTCCTTGGGCCTACCACCAGGCACAAGGAGCTCCCCTATCGGCCTCCCGCTCTGGCCGTTCGGAGCCTAGGGCCCCAGAGTCCACCATCTCCCGCCCTCCCCCAAGGGACGTGGAGGCTCCAGTGCCCGCACCTGCAGAGGCCCTGGACCAGGGGGCAGGCGATGCCCAACTCCAGGAACACCTGGAGCAGGACCAACCATTGGACCCCTTGCCACCGGGGGCATCCTCCTCGTCCTCACCTGATGAGGCCGTAGCGGGCACATCCGCCATTGGGCCGCCTCCCATAGACCTTCGGGCCCATCAGGACCTGCTGCGCCGCATGGCTCGCAATATGGACCTCCAGGTGGAGGAGATTGCGGAGGTCCATGACCCAATCGTGCAGATCATTTCAGCGGATGCTCCATCCAGGGTGGCATTACCGCTGATCCGCACCATCCAGGCCAACGCCACCACTATCTAGCAGACCCCGGCCTCTATTCCGCCCACGGCCAGAGGGGTTGAGAGAAAGTACTTCGTGCCTTCCAGGGAACATGAGTATTTGTACACTCACCCCCAACCGTGCTCACTGGTGGTGTCATCAGTCAATGCACGGGAGCGACATGGCCAGCAGGCTGCTGCGCCCAAATCGAAGGACGCTAAGCGCTTCGATTTGTTCGGATGCAAGGTCTATTCGGCTGGCGGACTGCAACTGCGGGCAGCGAACCAACAGGCGCTCCTGAGCCGCTATGGCTTCAATATGTGGTCCTCGATGGGGAAATTTAGAGAGCTGGTTCCCCAGGACTCGAGGGAAGAGTTCGGGGCCTTGGTAGAGGAGGGCAAGCGGGTGGCATGCACCTCCCTACAGGCGTCCCTTGATATAGCGGACTCGGCCGCTAGGACCCTGGCGTCGGGGATAGCAATGCGCCGAATCTCCTGGCTCCAGGTGTCAGGCTTGCCACCTGAACTGCAGCAGACCCTGCAGGACCTACCGTTCGAGGGCCAGGGCCTCTTTTCAGAGAAAACGGACTCGAGGCTCCAAAACCTAAAAGACTCCTGGACGATGATGCGCTCCCTGGGGATGCATGTCCCAGGGCCTCAGCGCAGACCCTTCAGGCCCCAGCCTCAGCGGTTCTACCCTCCCCCGCCTCGTCCAAGACAGGACTTTGCTAGGAGGCGGGGTCGAGGTGGTAGGCGAAGGTCGACCGGCCCTCAACCCGGTCAAAACCAGGGCCAACCTAGGCCACCTTCTGGGCCTAGGCAAGCCTTTTGAAGGTGCGGTTGAGGACGGCACCTTAGCCACTTTCCAGGATCCGGTTCCCCCCTTCCGGGATCGCCTCTCCCGTTTCCACCGTGCTTGGTCCCGTATAACCTCGGACCGTTGGGTCCTTCGCACGGTGAAAGGGGGATACGCCCTCCAGTTTTCCTCGCCCCCCCCCTCCCCCTCCCCGTCCCTCTTCAGGGACCCTTCTCGCGAGCAACTCCTTACACAGGAGGTTCTTGGGCTCCTCGCTATGGGGGCCATAGAGGAGGTTCCTTCGGAGCTAAGGGGCAGGGGGTTTTACTCCCGCTACTTCCTGATACCCAAGTCAAAAGGGGGTCTACGGCCCATCTTAGACTTACGCGGACTCAACAAATTCATAGTAAAGTTGAAGTTCCGCATGGTGTCATTGGGGACCATTATCCCTTCACTGGATCCTGGAGACTGGTTCGCCGCCCTCGACATGAAGGACGCTTACTTTCACATAGCAATTTATCCGCCCCACAGACGTTTCCTGCGATTCGTGGTAAACAGGGTACACTACCAATTCGCAGTCCTTCCCTTCGGCTTGTCCTCGGCTCCCAGGGTGTTCACAAAGTGCCTGGCAGTCGTCGCGGCCTTCCTTCGTCGACAAGGGATACAGCTGTTCCCGTACTTGGACGACTGGCTGGTACGCGGCCGCACCAGAGACCAAGTGCAGGCTCATGTCCGCATAGTGACAGACACTTTCCACGAGCTGGGCATTCTACTCAACAGAGAGAAGTCCACTCTAGTACCAACTCAGAGGATAGAGTTCATTGAAGCAATCCTGGACTCCAGACGTGCCCGAGCCATACTGCCAGACAGCTGATTCCATACCATCTCAGGCGTCATTCAAGGTCTCAGGGCCTTTCCAATTACCACCATAAGAACATGCCTTGTCCTTCTGGGCCACATGGCCTCGTGTACATACGTAACCAGGCACGCCAGACTGCGACTTCGCCCACTGCAGGCTTGGGTGTCATCGGTCTACCGTCCTCATCGAGACAACCTGAACATGGTGGTCACGGTTCCGGCCTCGGTCTTGGCCTCTCTCGCCTGGTGGACGGATCGCACAGCGGTCTGTGCAGGAGTACCCTTTCACGCCCCGCAGCCCTCCCTCCACCTAGTTACGGACGCCTCATCTCTAGGCTGGGGCGCTCACCTGGGGGAGCACCATACCCAAGGCCTGTGGTCCGCGTCCCAACTAGCCCTGCACATCAACGTCCGAGAGCTGATGGCGGTGCGCCTGGCTTGCCAGGCTTTCCTCAACTTCCTACAAGGCCGTTGCGTGCTGATTCTCACCGACAACACCACGGCCATGTTTTACATCAACAAGCAAGGCGGAGCTCGCTCATCTCCCCTATGCCAAGAGGCCATTCGCCTGTGGGAATTCTGCATCGCCCACTCGATTCATCTCACGGCGTCATTCCTCCCTGGAGTCCAGAATACGCTGGCGGACCGTCTCAGCAGGTCCTTCCAGACGCACGAGTGGTCGATTCGCCCGGACATCATTTATTCCGTCTTCCAAAGGTGGGGGTTTCCCCAGATCGACCTATTCGCGTCTCGGGCCAACAGGAAGTGCCAGGCATTCTGCTCCCTACACGGGCGAGCCCCGGGCTCTCGGTCGGACGCCTTCCTCATGGCATGGGAAGACCATCTGTTCTACGCCTTTCCTCCATTCCCGCTGGTCCACAGGGTGCTGCTCAAGATCCGCAGGGACCATGCACGGGTAATTCTAGTCGCTCCCGCTTGGCCGAGACAGCACTGGTACACCACACTGCTGGAGCTGTCAGTACAGAGGCCCATCACGCTCCCCTTGACTCCGAATCTCATCTCTCAGGACCACGGCCGGCTGTGTCACCCCGACCTGCAGTCACTCCACCTCACGGCGTGGATGCTTCATGGTTGAGTCGGTCAGAGCGGCAATGCTCCCAGGCCGTCCAACAGGTCCTGCTGGGAAGTAGAAAGCCCTCTACGCGGTCCACTTATTTAGCCAAGTGGAAGAGGTTCTCCTGTTGGTGTGAGCAACGAGCTACGTCTCCCGCGCAGGCTCCTATCCCCTTGATACTGGAGTACCTTCTGTCCCTAAGACACCAAGGCTTGGCGACATCCTCAATTAGGGTTCACCTCGCCGCCATTTCCGCTTTCCACCCAGGAGAACTCACGTCCTCGGTCTTCTCTAACCCGATGGTCGTTAGATTCCTCAAGGGCCTAGACCGGCTGTACCCACAGCAACGACAGCCGGTTCCGACGTGGAACCTCAACCTCGTCCTCTCCAGGCTCACAGGGCCTCCGTTTGAACCATTGGCGACCTGCTCACTCCTCTACTTATCCTGGAAGACAGCCTTCCTCGTAGCCATCACCTCAGCACGACGCGTCTCGGAACTCAGGGCGCTGACATCCGAGCCCCCTTATACGGTGTTCCACAAGGACAAGGTGCAGCTTTGCCCCCACCCTGCCTTTCTTCCAAAGGTGGTGTCACCTTTCCACGTAAACCAAGATATATTTCTTCCGGTCTTCCATCCGAAACCGCACGCTACTCGTCAAGACCAGCGTTTACATTCTTTGGACGTTCGCAGGGCCCTGGCTTTCTACATTGACCGTACAAAGCCATTTAGGAAAACGACGCAACTCTTCGTTGCGGTGGCCGACCGGATGAAAGGCTCACCGGTCTCTTCACAGTGCCTGTCCTCTTGGATTACGTCCTGCATTCGTGCTTGCTATGACCTGGCCGGTGTACCGGCGCCACGCCTCACTGCTCATTCCACGAGGGCCCAGGCCTCCTCGACTGCCTTTCTGGCTCAAGTACCAATCCAGGACATTTGTAAAGCTGCAGTGTGGTCATCGGTCCACACATTTGCTACTCACTATGCGCTGGTGCAACAGTCCAGAGACGATGCTGCTTTCGGGTCAGCGGTTCTGCACACAGCAATGTCTCACTCCGACCCCGCCACCTAGGTGGGGCTTGGGAGTCACCTAACTGGAATGGATATGAGCAAGCACTCGAAGAAGAAAAGACGGTTACTCACCGTTGTAACTGTTGTTCTTCGAGATGTGTTGCTCATATCCATTCCAAACCCGCCCCCCTTCCCCACTGTCGGAGTAGCCGGCAAGAAGGAACTGAGGGGGCGCTGGGTCGGCTGGGGTATATATCCAGCGCCATAACGGCGCCACTCTAGGGGGCTCCACAGCCGACCCACCGGGTGTTGCTAGGGTAAAAATCTTCCGACGATCGTGCACGCGGCGCGCGCACACCTAACTGGAATGGATATGAGCAACACATCTCGAAGAACAACAGTTACAACGGTGAGTAACCGTCTTTTCTTAGGAGGCCTATGGCTAAGGGCTACCTGGATAAAAATAGCACTGTAGTCATTCCCAGTCAGTCTGGAGCCTGGGCTCTGAGACCCACCCTCTTGCCAGGTTTCAGAGTCTGGGCTCCAGCCCAACCAGGAACAGCTACACTTTTACACTGCTGTGGGGTTTTTTTTTGCTGTGTAGACATACCCTTTAAGAATAGAAGGGGGGAGGGAGGGAGAAAACTATAGTGTCTTTGGGATCCACTATTTATATGCCTTATTCTGGAGCCCAGTGCGTTAGGGCTAGATGAAAGGAGCACTCCACAAATCTTCTAACAAGGCTGGTGAAAGGTCTCAGGACAGGGAACCCTCGCAGCAGAACTGCCATGTTTGCACAGTGTTTTGAAGATGTGAAGGGTTAGGAGTGAATATGAGAGGTCGTCACCTGTTCATAGTCCCAGGTATCTGCACACTGTGTTTAAAGCACTTGCATATTTTGTGCTTGTGGTTGTTTATGAACTCCGCATTCTTCGAGGCAAATGGTCAGATTTGGCTGCTTAAATCACACCTGCAAAATGTGGGCAAGGAAAGCCTTCTTTTGTGCATGCGAACGGGTTTATTTAATGCATAGCTGGGCACCACCACATTAAATTACCTGGTATGTATATGTGTGTGTCAGTGTTAGTTTTTACAGCCAAGTGTGGGCAATTTTTGTGGGTTAAATTTATGCAGACATATTTGAACATTTGTTTCTTGAAGTGAAGAATTTCTAAAAAAGCAGCAACTGGCTAAATGGCTAAATAAAGGTTTTGATTCTGCAGAATGAATGGAGAGAAAGAAAAAGGGACATTTCTTTCTGGTTTTGTTCCTTCCAGGTGCCAGATATCCTGGTTATAATATATAGCCACATGCCCTCTATCCAGGAGGGCAGCTTGAGGCAGTTCCTGGTGGAGGCGGTGTCCATTTTAGCTCACCGTGACCTAGAGACAGTGATCTCCAGCCTCCTCGGCGAACCTCTGCCGATGAACAGGTATATACCGCTACCTATTGCGTTCATCTTGGTGAAACATGGATCCCACAGCTTTACTGGGAGATGTAGGGCTTTATTTAAGCAGCAGACAGTTTGGGATAATTCCTAAAGGTTAATAGCCTGGGTCTTTCTGCAGGAAGGTCCAAGAGCATGTTAAGGTGGGGTGCGGAGAGAAATTAAGTGTCATTCTGTTTCCATTAATTAATAGCTGCTTTGATATCCTAAAGACCTATCTTTACTGGTATAACTGGAGTGTATTGTTGGAAACATCTACCTCTCTAGACACCTGAATTTACCTCACTCTGGAAATGAGCAGTGGCTGTTGGTTTCCTGGTAGCATGACAGCTTCAAGTCCAAATCCCTGGCTGATTACAAAGAATAGAGCCAATATTATCATCAGACCTCTGCTTGGTATCAGTCAGGGTGTGGCTGCTAGAATAGAGTTGCTGTCCTGGGTACTTAAAACTGGACTGGAAGCAGATCCATCATTTCCTTTAAAGATCCCTAACTGAGTTATCAGTTATCAGTGCTGGAATCTAAGACCATAAGAACGGCCATACTGGATCAGACCAAAGGTCCATCTAGCCCAGTATTCTGTCTTCCGACAGTGGCCAGTGCCACATGCTCCAGAGGGAATGAACAGAACAGGTAATTGTCAAGTGATCTGTCCCCTGTTGCCCAGTCCCAGCTTCTGGCAAACAGAGGATAGGGACACTCTTTGTGAAGGGGACATAGGATGGCCACGAATATTTGGTCTCATAGTTGTATGTCCAGTGTGGCAAATTGCCGGCACTATTATGTTGCGTCCCGCACTTTCTCCTCTTGTGGGGGTGCAGGGCACCGTTTCTCACCCCTGAACTGGGGTATCAACTGTCCCATTAGTGTCCCAGAAAAGGGGAGTGGAGAGGGAGGGACCTGGGCCCACCCTCTACTCCAGGTCCCAGCCCAGGGACCCAAGGGATAGCAGTGAACCACTTGAACTAGCGATTCCTTCCCCTGGGCTACTTCCCTCTCCGGCCCTTCAGCTTGTGGGGCTTCCTGCCCTCTCTCCGCTTGGGCCAAGTTTCTCCCAACCCCTTGTGTCTGTAGAGTCCCTCTGCTCTGCACAAGCCGGGTTTCCCTTTACCTAGGGTCTTGGTCTTCTGGCCCACTACAGCACTTCTCCAAACTGCTCTCTGCTCCAACACCAAACCACTCTGCTTCAACTCCTCCAAACTGCTCTGTGCTCCAACACCAAACCACTCTGCTTCAACTCCTCCAACTGTCTGATTGAAGCAGGGGGGGTTTATCAGGTGACTGGCTTTAGGTGCTCTAATTGGCTTAATTGGTTTCAGGTGCTCTAATTAATCTGTAGCAGCCTCTCTTCCCTCTACAGGGACTAAGGCTCTCATCATCCTGGGGCTTACATATCTCCCATCTATCACTCTCCTGCTGTCCTCTGGCCGTGCTATATCACACCAGTTAGTAGGAATATGGCTTTTCCTTCATCAACTTGCCTTCCAATCCCTAGATCTTTGGAGCCACATGTTCATGATTCCATATTTACTGGAAAATGGGAAAGCAGGAACTGAGGTTGGCGCTCTGTGTCCTGTCCTTCTGAAGTCTAGTATTAATGGTGAGGCTGCAGTAAGACTAGGTCACTTAACCTAGTTCTGTAACTGGAAACTCAATATTTAAACATGAGGGGCGTTAAAGGAGAACAGTACTCCTAACTTTCTCATCATTGGCAAGGAGAAAATTTGGTCTTTACTTAAATATGACGTATTCAGTCTGAGCCACAAAAGTGTCCAGGGGTCACATGTAACTTCTGTTAAATTGCAGTGACATCGCTGAGCTGTGGAGATCTCTGGGGGGAGACCCCTTGCTTGCCACTCAAGTGCTAAAGATCCTTATAGACAAGATAAAGACTCCAACAAGACAAGAAGGCCGCATCACCTCAGAGACTGAAATCGACAGGGATTTGGCAGCTGCTGAACCTCTCTTAGTAAGTAAAGACAGACATGTCTTTCGGGCTTTCCTCTGCCCTGTGACAATCCTGCTGATGCAAAGCTAGAAGTGTGGTATAATATTGCTGTGTGGGCACTTCTCCTCTGATGTACTGTTTCCCTCAGTCCAGCTGTGCTGTCTGTGGAACAAATACGGCAGTTTTAGAGTACGTGGCTGATTTACTTAATAACATCTGGCAATTAGCAAGTCTTTGAACCAGGTTTCTCACAGTGCTTTGCAAATATTCCTTAGGACTCACAACATGCCTTGGTAGGTCATCCACATTTGTACAGATGTGGGAAACTGAGCCACGAGTTAAGCGAGTTGCTCGCAGTCATTCAAGTTACTGGCAAAAGTGAGAATTTCGTACAGCAGATCTCAGAAGGGGAGAGAGGCTGTGATGGTGTTGGGAAGAGCTCTCAGTTTTTACCATTCTCTCCTTTCAGGCAACATGTGCCATCTCTGAGGTGGTGTCAGCACTGCAGTCAAGCAAAGCTGTGCAGGAGCTGCTCCCAGAGTTGTTTCCTGTTCTCCTGCAGCAGGTCAGCCGAACCCTAGGACAAGAGATGCCTTTGCCCAGGATAAGCAGCGGGATGCTATTCCAAGAAGACCTACAACATACTGAGGGCGACCCTTGCCGGTAATTAGAAGGAAGGGAGAGAAACAAAGAGAATTCCAATAGAGTTGTGTGACCCTCCCCAGGAGTTCCCAGGGTTACGAGGCACCTTACCATTGCCTGCCCTTAGAGTGAGGAAGTCTTGTCTGTGCCTGATGTGGGTCAGTTCCCTGAAATGACCAGGCTCTGGCAAAACAAACACTGCCATCCAGGCCTCCTCAGACTCTTTGTACAAGTTAGTGATAGGCACACACCAACCCCCGAGTCTTCTGACCGTTCCATATAGTGTCCAGACCTTTATCCACTGAACACCCACAGAATTACCAGGCCTGCTGTTCCCAATGGAACAGTACACACCAGTTTATTACTTATACTTTAGACTCTATACTTTATTACTTATACTATACGGCAAAACACACAGCACTTAGATATATTTGAAGATATATTTAAGAACAGAGATGATCAAAGAACAGAAATTCCAGTGATAGTGAGTAAGAATGCGAGCAAAAAATGGTTACATGTAAAATGAAATCGTAACATGCTCTTAGAGACTAAACTTAACCAACAGCTTAACCTCCTGTCTAAAGATGTTTCTCACCCAAAGTTCTCAACCACGCCTGATAGCAACCCCGCTGTCCATATCACTGTCCATCTACTTCCTAAGTGAAAGATGCCAGGGTGTCTTCTTTGTCCCCCAAATATACTAGAGCACACCTTTGATGTGTACCCCAAAATTGGGTCCCCACCCCCTGTCTACTTCCTGTTACTTTTCTTTCTTTGAAGTTCTCACAGTCCTTCTGAACTGAATGTGAACCCTACATGCTTAATTTACAGATAAAGAAACAGATGGATAAACATTTCTTCCCTGAAAGAAAACCATTTTTCCACCTTTCCTGGTGACTAGTCCCTAGACACAGATCATAAGAATGTAATTTTCAATGCATATACATGACTCTTTACACCGCATCTGTACATGTGTTTCACAATGATATTGGTGACATGGGCTTTTATTTGAGACTCATATGGCAATCTTTTAGTGAACTAGAATGTACATACCAGACCACTCGGCACCCACTCTGTGCCCCTCGCCAGTTAACACTAAGAGATCCCTGAGTCATCAGTTGACTTCAGCTCTGATAGCCCATTAATGTACATTTCCCACCAATCTCACAACATTATTAGTTTCTATTATTGTTGTGTTTCTTTATTCTGTGCCAACAAGGTGCTCAAATTACAGACTTCAGGGTTTTATAATGTCTCTGAATTTTCCTAGGAAACCAGGATCTAAACTCTGTTCACGGATGGGCAGTGGCTATAAAATAAACATAAGTACTACTTCACACAACACACGGTCAACCTGTGGAACTCATTGCCAAGGGATGTTGTGAAGGCCAAAAGTATAACTGGGTTAAAAAAGAATTAGATAAGTTCATGGAGGACAGGTCCATCAATGGCTATTAGGCAAGATGGTCAGGGATACAACCCCAAGCTCTGGGTGTCCCTAGGCCTGACCGCCAGAAACTGAGACTGGACAACAGGGATTGGATCACTTCATGATTGCCCTGTTCTGTTCATTCCTTCTGAAGAAGCTGGCATTGACCACTGTTGGAAGACAGTATACTGGACTAGATGGACCATTGGACTGACCCAGTAAGGCTGGTCTTATGTAGTGGCCACAGTGAGTCAGGTTTTCAAACATGGGTGCCTAAGCTTTGTCCACAAAACTTGAATTTGTTCACATGGATGGGTACCTAGCTAGGTGATTGCTGGCGCTGCAGACACAAGTGTTCTGCGCCTGCCGTTGGCCCATGTGCAGGCCTATTTTAGGTACCTGTATGTGAGGGGTGGTATGCTGTGCCCCGGCCTCTTCCATGAACACAGACTGCGCTGAGTCCCTCCCAAGTGTTCTCGGGATGCCCGCTCCTGAGATCCTGGTGGTAAGGGCTCTGATGACTGTTTGACCCCAATGGATGATCTTAAGTCACCTTTACTCTTGACCTTTGTTTTCTTTCTCCTCCCTCTTGTCTCTCAGGGGACTTCTGCATCCTCACCTTCTCTGTGGCTTGTACTTTCGTGTCTAGGTTCCTCCAGCCCCTTTACATATATTTCCTCTTTACCTGGCCCTTCAGGTTTTGTTTCCACCCTCCTGAGCCTCCATACATGCCTTGGTGTCCCTGTTAGAAAGGGATGCCAGTCCATGCCCAGTAGAAGGCAGTGGGGCAATCCATCCACTACCCCTACATGTTTCTGCCTAAACTTCCCCTTGATTTCCAGAGTCACCTCTGCCATTGGGCAGAATTTATTGTCCCCATGTACATATTCAGTTTTGATCCTACCTCTGGGAAGTATCCAGTGGGGTTTCACTAACTCCTGCCCGATTAACAAACAGGATGAAGCTGTGTCCATTAGTCCCTTTGGTGGCTCCTCCCTACCCATACCGATATGGTAGGTACTTTCTTTTTTCTTCCCTGCCTGGGAGTCTTATCCCAGCCACAAAACTGTGCAAACCCACAGTCCATTTTAGGACAGTCTCTTTTTAGATGTCCTTCACGTCTATGTCGGTAGCACACTGTAGGATAAGCTCCCTCTACAGTTCCTTGAGGCGCCTCCCTCTTCTTCTTGCTGCCCTTCCCAGCTGGAGGCACTCTGGTCCTTCTCAAATCTAGTCCCTTAAACCACTGACTCACTCTGGGAATGTCCGCCTCTGCAAATTCCTCTGTAACTTTAACTGTGGGGTCCAGATTAACTGGCTGGCGCCACGTAACCCATGCTCGGGTATGCTCAGGGAGACTCTGAAGAAACTTCCAGAATCATGCAGTCCATGACCTCCCCCACAGTTTGAGTATCTGGCCTTACCAATGAGTGGCCCAATCTTTTAATTTCTGTCCAAATGCACAGAGGCATAATCCCTCAATCCATCTTTCAACTCTCCATTTCTGGCAGTACTTTTCTGTGAACAGGCCCCACCTAGTCCAGCATGGCTGCCTTAATCATGTCATAATCTCTTGCCTGCTACTCACTAAGACCCATATATGTGCTTCCCCGGTTAAATAGGGTGTCAGTTGAAGGCCCCACATTGTTCTGTCCCTATGAGGTCTCACTGCTGCTCCTTTAAGAGTAACCAAAAACACATCAGGGTTGTTCGCAGGTCCCATTTTACAGAGTCTGATCTCCTGTGCCTGGTTTCCATTTCCTGTCACAGGACTGGCCAAACTTTGGAGGAGTTGTTGCCAGACCTGGGCTTGCTCCTGTATACATTCCTGAAGGCTCTTTTGCTGTTAAACCTACCAGGCAAGCAAAGGCTGTTTTTCTGCATGGTGGGATTGTTGGAAGGTCTGTAGGGTCTTCTACACCAGCAGTTCTCAACCAGGCCGGTTTTAGGGAGTCCGCTAAGCTGGGCTGGCATTAGACTAGCTGGGGCTTAGGGCAGAAAGCTGAAGCTCTGAGCCCAGCCACGCTGGAGCCCTGAGGCCCAGCACCTGCACTAAAGCCCCGAGCCTCTGCACCCCATGAGGTTAAAAACCAGAGCCAGGAGCCCCAAACTCTGATGCCTGGCAGGGCAGAGGCCTGGAACTGGGCCATGGAGTATTTGTAGCATGTTGAGGGTGGGGGGAGGCTCAGAAACAGAAAAGTTGAGAACCCCTGTTCTACACTTCTCTTTGCTGCTTCACCATCCATTTCAGTGTTCCCTCCATCACCCGGACTGCCAAAACCTCTACACCGGCTTCTCCAACAGGCTCTCCATTTGCATAGATAACAGGGAAATCCCTGATGAGCCCCCAGCTGTGACAGAGAGGGGTGTTGCACCCCCACATCTTCCACAAACACAGACCGCGTTGAGACTTTCTTGCTTGTAAGCACCAACATATAGTCTATTTAATCCCCCTACCAATACATAGCACCTTTATATTGTATCTCAACTTTCTAAACTCTTCTCCAAAAGTGGGGGCTAAGGTGTTTCCACTCAGAGACCTCACTTTGTCAGGCTCTCCTAGCTTTTTGTCTTTCTGTTTCTCCTAGCGTGACCAGACAGCAAGTGTGAAAAATCAGGACAGGGGGTGGGGGGTAACAGGTACCCGTATAAGATAAAGCCCCAAATATCGGGACATCTGGTCACCCAAGTTTCTTTCTCTGTCTGTTCCCCTCAAAGAGCTCCTGCCCATGTCCTTTTGTACAGTTTCCCTGTTAATGGAATGATTGGTTCCTTGACTCACTAGCCCCAATCTGACCTCGTAATCAGGTACACCTCTGTCCAATTAGGCCTTCTGTGAGGAACCAAATTAGTACTAATAGTGACCAGAGTGCTGATTCAAGTGCAAACCCTCAGCTCTCTGTCACATCATAAATGTCCATTAGTGATCACCACACTCTATGCCCCTAGTGTTTGGGTCCTGATCATGTATCTTTTCCATATCATTGTACTCTGCTAGTGCCCATACTCCTTGCAGAAAGGGAAAAATGACTGCAAAATTTTGTCCCTAGCAAAACTAGTCATATGAGATGTATGAGACTGAAACTTACCTCCCGGCATCAAGTCCTTCCAGGGACACTGGTGTCCAGGATATTGCCAATGGATGAACTGTCAATGAACAGCAGACCTGACAAGTAACCGGGGCTTCCTCGCTCTGTTCAGGCTGCACCTTCCTACTGATTGCTGCAGTTCTGTGCCTCTCTTTCCCCAGGCTTTCTATCCAAGCATTAGAGGCTGTGCTTTTCAAAGCTGGGAATGAGAGACTGGTGAGAGCGCTCAGGGAGCAGAGAACACAGAGTCTGCTTGAAAACCCCAAGACTCACCATGATGGAGTGTGTCTGCTGGTGAGGTAAGAGATCTAGGAGGCATGATTTTATCCTTGGGAATCAGTAGCAAATAGAGTGGCTGAGAGGGAACCTCCAGTTTATAGCTTTGTGGGGG
>NW_020665086.1:0-31916 GCF_002925995.2 Terrapene triunguis
CTAGGAGATTGCTTGTGAGACTTGCGGTTAGCCAGTGGGGTGAGACCAAAGTCCTCTTAGTCTGGCTGGTTTGGTTTGCCTTAGAGGTGGAAAAACCCCAGCCTAGGGCTGTAACTGCCCTGTTTTACCTATTTGTCCTGAGTTGGCACTCTCAGTTGGGTTCCGCCAGAACCACATCGTCACAGTGGCGTAGTCGTGCTTGGATCCACAGAACCAGGTCAATTAAGCTTTGGGTCAGAACCCCACGCTATCCAAATTTGAATTTTGGGATTAGAGTTTTGTTGGTTAAAGAGCTGCTGCAATGGCTGAGCAAAGAGCATATGAGAGACTTGGCAAAAAAGCCCTGGAAAATTTGTGTTCAGAAAAGAGGATAAGCTTTAGAAAGAAAGCTGCAAAGGAAGAACTGAGAAATCTGTTAATGGCCAGTGATCAGAGGGCAAGAGCACAGCCCCTACCTGAGGCTGCAGAAGATGCAGAAAAAATTAGGATGCAAAAGGTGACAAGTAAACTGCAATTTGAGCATGAACAGAAGCTAGCAGATCTTCGATTGCTGGAGAAGCAAAAAATAGCAGAATTAGAAAGAGAGAGAGAGAAAGAAGCCGATCAAAGAAAGAAGGAGGCTGATGAGAGAGAAGAGAGAGCTCGTAAGGGGCGTCTAGAGCTGCTCGCTGTGGAACAGGAGACTCACAAGATGGAACAGGAGACGGCCAGACTTCAGCTCCAAGTAATGGAAGAGCGGAGAAAGTCATCCCCACCTGGTACTCCACTTCCCCCCCGCCATGAGAAAAACTGGGAAAGGATGTGTCCCATTTACAATGATACTGAGGATATAGAGGAGTTTTTGTCTACCTTTGAACGCCTCTGCAATCTGTACCAAATCCCCGAGGGTCAGCGAATGCCTGTCCTGCTGACCAGACTGACTGGAAAAGCCAGGGAGGTATTTAATGACTTGGGGGAACAAGAAGCCTTGGATTATGGGCGGTTTAAAGATTCTGTGTTAAGACGGTTCAAGGTTACTCCTGAATCTTACAGAGTTAAGTTTAGAAAGTTTAAGATGTCTAATGATTGTACTTTTGTAGAATGTGCTCATAAGCTGATGGGTTTTGTTAAAAAGTGGGTTATGGGAGCCAAGGCGCATGGGAGTTTTGAAAAACTGCTGGATTTAATAACTTTGGAACAGTTCTTAGACATTGTGCCTGACAATGTGAGAGCAGCTGTGTGTGATAGGGACCCTGAGTCAGTCCTACGGGCAGCAGAGATTGCGGATGCCCATACCCAAAACAGGGCTCGAGAAGGGTGTAAAACCCCGGGGAAAACTAATCACCATTCTCCCCAGTTCAAGAGGAGGGAAGGATTTAAAAGTAAACCTGACTCTTCTAAAGGAGTTCAAGGGGGCCCGGAGGGTAGGAACTCACATCCCAGGACGGAACAGGTTACATGCTATCACTGTGGCATGCTGGGCCACATGAGACCAGACTGCCCGACACTGAAGGGCAGCCCAAAACCAGGAACCCCAAATGCCACGGCCAATGCTAACCCTGTTGTTATAAACTCACAGGCAAGCTACACAGAGCCCAGCATTGGTGCCTTGTGGTCAAATGCTGTTTCTGTGGTCTCTGAAAACTTTGACCTTAAAACTCACATTAAAGCTAAGTATGGGAACAATAACGCAGAGTTTATTAGCAGTGCAGAAGTGAATGGAGTAAGGTGTATGGCATGGAGGGACACCGCAGCTGATATCACTTTGGTTAAAACAAGTCTTGTCAGGAAGGAAGATTATTTGCCAGGTGAAGATGTGACTGTTGTAGCCTTTTCTGAGTATTTTGTCAGGGTGCCTTTGGCTAAAATCCACCTGAAATGGAAGGGATTTGAGGGCACCATGGTTGTGGGAGTAAAAGACACAATCCCTAAGGATATTATGATTGGAAATGATATTAAAGCTATGGTCAGTCAAGTTAACACAAACCAGGCACAGGAGAGGATTGATCCTAAGGTTGTGCCTATGGAGGGTTTCTCCAAAAGTTTGTCTTTGGAAAGTAGCTGTTTGGCTGTGAAGGAAGTTTCTGAATGTCTATCTAATGTCTCAGAAGTAAAACTGGAATTAGATCAAGCGAAGGGAGAGGAGAACAAGGAGATTTTGGATGAGCCTAGGCAATCTTGTGAGCTGATGGCTTTATCTAGTCAGCAGTTTGGGAAGGCAAGGAGAGTGGAAGATAAGTGTCCCCATACCTTACCTGTTCCCTGTGTGAAGAATAGTGACAGTGAAGGAAATGTGCCTGTATCTGTCAGGGGTATTGACTTGCCTATGGAGGAAGCTACCCCAGTCTCCAAGCAGTTGTCTGTGAACAGCCCGGTGTGCTGGGACAAGGGAAATGAAATCCCAAACTGTATGTCTAGTAAAGGTAAATGTGTCTCCAACTCTTTTTTGTCTGTGGAGCAGACCGAAGGTGCCTTTCAGCCTGTGATGGTTGAGAGTAATTCAGTTGTCTCAGATTTGGTTCTGGATTCAACTAAAGCCCAGGAAGGGAATGGTCCTAAATTTGTGTCTGCTGGGGAGAATGGCACTGTAACTAGGTTGCATCCAGTTAGTGTCTTAGCAAAATCCCAGGGACCAGACAATTCGGGTGCTTGTATTTTGCCTGTTGCTCATGTGTGGTTGGAGAAGGGTATAACAACTCTGTCTAATCGGGGTGATACCCTAGCCAGGGCACAAGGAGAGCAGAAAGGTAATTTGGTTGTGGTACCTATGGACAGTTTAACAACTTGTAGCAAAAAGGACAAAATTCCTCAGCTTGTGTGTGGCAAAGGAAAGGAGAATGCTTCTGACCTTTCATCTAATGAGTCTATGGGTTTGCCTGAAAGGGGATTGTGTAGAAATCTGCCTGATGGGCCAAAGGTGATCCTGAATGTAAGACAGGCCCAGACAGAGTCTGTTGTTGCTCAGGAAAGTGTTCCTTTAGAGCAAGCCCTAGGTGAAGAGGGTAAGGGCAAAATTTCTGTGAGGGGTGATTTGCTGCTTAGAAAAGCTCCTGGGGAAAGGAATCCTCATGGTAATCTGTGCAAGCAGTTCCCTGCAACTGAAGGGTGTGAGAGTGATTTAATCAAGGAAGTTTCAGTTCCTAACAGCCAGAAGTCGTCTGTTGTGAATGGATCCACTGACTTTCCTTTTAAAAGATCCAGTGTGGGTAGCTTTGAGAAGGTCTCAGATGGAGTAAGAGCTGTTAAGAAAGTTGAGCAGCCCTATGACCAAGTGGCTGTGTGGGGCCAACTTGTTGGAGAGACAATGGTGTTGGAACAGGAATGTCTCCTTTCTGATTCTTTAAATGAGCAGTTTGTGCTTCAGGGTCTGAGGACAGATTTGGTTACTGATGTGTCAGAGCAGAGCAGTTTTATGGCTGAAAGCTTGAGGATGCAGGGGAGAGCAGGCAAACTCTCACCCTCAGACTATTTAGATTTGTGTGGTATCTATGTAAGACAGAGTCCAGCCTTGGAAATGATAGCAGTTACGAATATGAAAACTGGTGGACTGGCTCTGGTCTGGGGTAGTGCAAATTACTTGCCTGGCGGGGAGAGGAAGGACTTGCTAATAGCTGTTAGCACAGAGAGCCCACCCCATCAGCCAGTGAATTCTGTTAATCAAGAGAAATCAGGGTTTGATCCTGCAGGACAAGGAGGAAAGAGAAAACTGAATTTTGCAAAGGGAAGCCACAGGTTAACCCTAAAATGCCCAAACTCCAATGGTATTAAGCCAAAGGGGTGGCATGACAAACATGATTGTAGATGGACACTTGCAGTGAACTTGTTGTTATTGCTAATGGTAAATTTTGTAATAAATGTGTTGCTATTGCCACAAACTGTAAAAATGTACAATGTGCCTAATCTTTTGGAGAATCCCTTGAACGTGTTAAAAGGAATACATGAGAACACACGTTATGTTAAAAGGCCTTGTTACACGGATGTTTCACAGTTAATGCCTGTAAACAATATTGGAACTTTTCACAGGGGAAAAGACATTCCAGACCCAATGTGCTGTGTGAAAAGGAAGACTGAGGCACACGACCATATTGCTTTCATGGCTAAATGCCAAGATTCCTGTACTATGAAGAACATTAATATCTGCAGTTATTTGATGTTAATTGGGTTCCAAACATTTGCCCGAGCTTGGATAAATAAAGTAGCTGTTTGCGTCAGCTCTTGGCAAGATCACATGAGACATACAGGAACCATGCTGCAAGAGCAGATCCAATCCACTATTGTTCTAACTAAGTTTTACCTTGAGTTTGTAAAGAGGTTCAATCATGTTGTTGAACATGACTTGGATAAACCATTTCTGTTATACACTGGTATGGCCTCTAACCCAATACTAGCTGTAGTGAGACAGACCCAAGGATGGGGAGCTCTTGGGATGCAGTCAGTGATGTTTGTGTCATCCCTTCCTGCATCAATTTTGCGTTGGGGGTGTGACATTATTGATATAATCTGGGACCATATAGATCATTGTTGCAACCAAGGTCCTGTAGTGGCACCCAAATCTTGTATAAAGGGGGTCAAATGGGGTGTCTTAGACAAGGTTATGGTTTACTGGTTATGATTATGCTGTCTATATGTGTGTATCAATTTTGTAGTTGAAGTTATGAATATTGGCTCTATACTGTCTGTATTTCAAACTTATGCTATGCTGCTGGGTGACATCCCAGACAAGCTGGTGTTAGCTCTGCCTAGCCTGCTTGATGGCCCATTAAGGACCATCAGCTATACAATGGACCCATTGAGAGAAGGCAAATATGCCTTGAGACTCAGCAAAGTATGCAGGGACTGGCCCATGTGACTCCAGGCTCCATTTTGCTGTAATTTTCCACAGTAAGAACAAAGAGGTGTTCTTACACCTGGAAAAGACTATATAAGGCTGATGCCTCATCTCCATCTTGTCTTCAATCCTGCTTCATACCTCTGGAGGAACTTTGCTACAAGCTGAAGCTTTGAACAAAGGACTGAGGACCCATCCCAGCGGGGGATGTATTCCAGAGACTTGATTTGAACCTGCAGTTTATTCTATCGCTGCTGCAAGCCTGAACCAAGAACTTTGCCATTACTGTATGTAATTGATTCCATTTAACCAATTCTAACTCTCATCTCTATCTTTTTCCCTTTATGAATAAACCTTTAGATTTTAGATTCTAAAGGATTGGCAACAGCGTGATTTGTGGGAAAGATCTGAGTTGTATATTGACCTGGGTCTGGGGCTTGGTCCTTTTGGGATTGAGAGAACCTTTTTTGTGTATATTGGGATATTGGTTTTCATAACCATTTGTCCCCATAACGAGTGGCACTGGTGGTGATACTGGGAAACTGGAGTGTCTAGGAGATTGCTTGTGAGACTTGCGGTTAGCCAGTGGGGTGAGACCGAAGTCCTCTTAGTCTGGCTGGTTTGGTTTGCCTTAGAGGTGGAAAAACCCCAGCCTAGGGCTGTAACTGCCCTGTTTGAGCAATTTGTCCTGAGTTGGCACTCTCAGTTGGGTTCCGCCAGAACCACATCGTCACAGGGGGGGAGAGGGATTGGCACAAGGCTTGTCCCGTGCGTTGGGATCCTCACATGGAAGCTGGCAGAGGAAGGCCAGGGGCGTAGAGAGGGGGACGTGTGTGCTGTGGGGTGCTCATGGGGGGGACTCATAAAGACACTCAATGACATGGGTGGTAGCTCATACAGGTAGGGGTAGCTCATGCACAGGGTGACCCTGAGCTCTGCAGCTAGGTGACTGTGGGCCTCAGTTTCCCCTCTTGCCCTTTGCATGTCTTGCTATTTCAGCTGGTCTCCCCAGGGCAGGGGCTGCTGGTCGCTGGGTTTGTGCAGCTCCCCGGGGCCCAGGTGCGAGGGCTGCTGGGGTCACCGCATGGCACCGGGGGCAGGGATGGGCAGGAGGCTGCTGTCTGCATTGCAGCTGGGCGGGGGGAACCCGGCTGGGGCTTTCCCACCGGCTGCTCCCTCCCACACGGGGTGCGGCAGGAGGGGACGTGGGGGGCATCCCAGAAGGTCCTGCTGGTCTCTGCTCTCCCCAGGGGCTGCAGGGGGGATCCTTGCTCCTCACCTGGCGTAGGAAGGTGATGGGTCTTCGGCCTGCAGCGTGGGGGTCCCCCGAGTGGCACCAGATAACCTCCCGGAAGGGCTTCTCCTCTCCCTGGGGCAGAGAGCAAAATGCCCCCACCAAGGGGGGGCTCTGAGCCATCATTAACAGAGCTGGCCCCTCCCTCCCTTCCCCTGGGCACGGGCTCCCCAGCACAGGCTGCATTTGTCCTTCTCCCTGTGGGCAGCTCTGGCACAGGTTGGCTGGCCCACATTCACCCTCGCCCTGCGGCCCCTTTCTGCCAGCCAGGCTGGTGCACCCCACCACGGGGGGATGTGAGGAGGTGTGACTGGCTCGGGGCAGGGAGCCGAGGGCCGGCCCCGTGAGTCCTGCAGGGCCGGCCCAGTGACAGGGCAGGGAGCCGGGGACTGGCCCCATGAGCCCTGCAGGGCCAGCTCAGTGACAGGGCAGGGAGCCAGGGCCTGGCCCCGTGAGCCCCGCAGGGCCGGCCCAGTGACAGAGCTGGGGGCTGGCCCCGTGAGCCCCGCAGGGCCGGCCCAGGGACAGAGCAGGGAGCCGGGGGCTAGCCCTGCCCAGGTGTGACTGACAGAACCGGTTGCCAAAGCCCATCAGGGCAGGGCTGGGCTGCGGGATGCTCGATGCCCGAGGGCAGTGGCGCTGGCAGTTCCACAGGCTGCCCTCTGGCTGGCCCTGCAGGCAGCAAACAGGCAGTCCAGGAGGCCGGTGCGGGAGCCACTGTTCAGCAGAGACCCGCCCTGCCAGCGCCCGCAGTCAGGACCCAGGACACTGCCCCATGCCCTGAGCCCCGGCAGCCCCAGGAATACCCCGAACGCTTTCCCAGAATCCCCCTCACCTGCGCCAGCTGGCGCTGGATTTCCGAGGCCCTCTCCAGCAGGGGCCCCAGCGTGGGGAGCCTGGCGCCTTTGACACACGGATTCACGGAGTCCAGGGTCAGGACCTTCCTCCCCGCCGCCATCCCCCCGCTGGGCTCCGGCGCACAGAGGGGCTGGGAATGCCTGAGCTGAGGCTGGGGGGAAGGTGCCTGGGTCGCTGCAGGGCTGACGAAAGCCCCGCCTGGGGGGGCAGCCCAGGGCTCGAAGGTCCAATTCCCCTTCCCTGACCAGAGTCCAAAGGTGGCCCTTTGGGTTACTCGTTAATGAGCCAGAGAGATGCCCTCAGCGCCGGCACTGCTGGGTTTGCCATCAGCGCTGCCCAGGGCAGGGAATTCTGAGCCCCTCGGACGGCCGCTTGTGTCTCCGCACGTTGCCGAGAGGCAGCCGGGGGTGGCAGCCCAAGAGGGCTGGCGGGAGCTCCGAGTCTGCGGCCCCTGGGGCTCGGAACCGCACCTGCCTCCCCCAGATCACTGCACAGGGCAGGGGCCCCAGGCTCGGCGCTCCAGCTGCCCCCTGCAACTGGCCTGAGCATCCTTCCTGGCCACGGCCCCCGCAGCATCCCTGATGCTTGTTTAGACCAAGGGGAAGACGCTGCCCCCTTGGGGACACTCGGGGCGTTACAGCTCTAAGGGGCGCTGAGTCCTTGCCCCCGGGCTCTGCTCTGCGCAGAGGACTTTGCAATGCCCTCCCGTGGGTCTGCTTCCCCCTCGGCAAGGGCCGGGCCAGCGCCTGCCTGCCCCGCGGCTGTGACCAGCCCTCCCCTGGGACTGCGTGTCCCAGGCACTAGCGAATGGTGCGTGGCCCCTCGCCGGTTCTGGTGGGGCCGGGCCAGGCTTGGCCAGTGCGGCTCTGACCCGGCTCGGCTCCGCTGGGGCCCACGGGCAGCGGAGGCGCCGTATGTGACTTGGCTAATGCCTGGGATCAGGTGTGTGATCATGGCTCCCTCTAGTGGCCGGCCCCAGCACAGCCGGCTAGTCACTCAGCCAAGGGCTGGAGGTGCCGCCGCCAGTGGTTTGGTGCTGCGTGTCGTGGGTTCAATCCCCGCTGGTGCCCTGCTGCGTCTGGCCAAGGGGCACGTTCCTGCCGAAGGGACCACGCCTGCTCCTCGGACACCAGAGGCCTCTGCCCCGGACAGGCTCCTGCCAGCACAAAGCTTGGTGGCCCTGGTGTCTGGAAGGAGTTAGCGTGCCCATCTGGGGCAGGCATTCACCCCAGGGGAGCCAGGTAGCCATGGACCTTGGCCTCTGCTGGGCCTTGGTGCCAGCTGTGCCCGTTTTGTGCCAGGTGAATTCCTCTCCTGGCTGGGGAGCACCTGGACTGTGATCGCCCCCCCGCCCCGTCCCCGGGCTAGCTCTGTGATGCCTTAGCCCCGCAGAGAGAGGTGGGTCAGCCAGACAGGCCTGCAGGTCGCCAGCAGCCTCACTCGGAGGCTTTACTCCCCGAGCAGGGCTGGGTGGGCACAAAACTGGGGTGGAAAGTAGCCAGCGTCCCCAGCGTCGCCGTGCCCACCCCAGCCAGCCCCACGCCCAGACACAGCAGCCCCTAGGGCCTGGCAAGGGCTGGGGCAGCATGTGGGGCAGGCTCCTGCTTAGTAGGGCTGTAGCTCTTCATCCTTCAGCCACGAGCGGGCTGCAGAGACCCACTATGGGGCGGCAAGACTGGGGCAGAGCCCCACCGCCGCCATCTGCCTGACGGTGCCCGGCAGGTGCTAGGGCAGCAGCAGCGTGGCCAGCAGGTGGCGCTCACTCCCGCGGTGCCCCACACTGGCAGGGACTGGGGTAGCCGTGTGCCCCAGTGTGCTCCCCCTCGAGAGCAATGCCCCCCCCACACACACACACAGCGCAGCGACCTTTGTTCAGTCATTAACTGTTTATTGCTGCTCTGGGGGGTCCAGGCCAGGACCCCGTGAAGCCCCGTCTCCAGCTGGCCATCACCCAGCCTCATGCCCCGCCCCCGGCCATGTCTCTGCCCAGGACCCAGGTGCAGGGGGGCCCTGGGGACGAGCTGGCGGGGGGGGCAGAACAAAGCCCCACAGGCTCAATCAGTGACACTTAGACCCTCCTGGACTGGGCATGTCCCTCCATGGGCTGCAGCTGTCCATGCCACTAGCGGGCCCAGCACCGTGTGCCCAGCCTGGGTCTCTGGGGGGCTCTGTCTGACCCGCTGTAGCCCCGGGGAAGAGGGTGGCGCAGCGAGCCCTGCTGGCCTGGCCTATGGGGCAGACAGAGCCGCTGGGCTGCCCCCTTGCAGGGCACGGGGGCCAGCAGAGGAGGAGGGAGAACAAGGCACTTCAGGACAGATGGCTCAAGGCACCATGTGGGTGGCGAGGAGCTGGTGGGCACCTGGAGCTTGGCACCAGTGGGGGGGCAGGGGCTGTGCTGGCCCAGACAGGGCTGGTGATACAGCCTGGGCAGGGTCTGGCAGACAGAGCGTGGTGCCCCGTGCCCTGGCCCGGGGGACGTGCGTGAGAGGGACCATGGGTGGCACAGAGGGTGCTGCTGGAGCCCACCCGCAGGTCCCACTGACTGGCGATGCCAGGGCCTGCCCAGATGCCAGGGCACCTCATCCAGCGGTGCCCAGCAGGCTGCACGGGGCTAGTGGAGTTCAGTCAGCTGGGCCACGGGGGGCAGGGGTTGCGAGCTTGCTGGCACACGGCTGCCCGGTGCTGGTGCGTCCCGTGCCCGAGCTGCCCCACCCCCAAAGGCCGGGGGGGATGGAGTGTCAGGGACATGGCACAGCCCCAGAGCACCTGGCACCCCTCAGGAGCACTCGGCGAGCGGGGCAGCTGGGCTGGCACAGGTGGATCCCAGTGTGGGGGCATGGACACCTGCCAGTCCCACTGCAGAGCGACACGCGGCCCCGGCCCCCGGCGAGCACTGGACGGACAGGCAGGGCAGAGCTGGCGGCTGCCCCGGGCAGCACATTAGGAATATTCCTGGGTGAACTTGGCATAGAACTGGCTGAGCTTCTTCAGCAGGGTCTGGAGCTTCTCCACGTGCGGCAGGATGGTCATTCTGCGGGCAGAGAGATCCCTCAGTCCGGGCGCCTGGCTGAGCCCAGCCTGCCAGCCCCCGCCCCCTCCCGGGAGCCAGGGGCCCATGGGGTTAACCCCCCACACACACCCTGCACAGCTGGGCTCAAGCGGGCACAAGAGAACGCGGGAGTCAGAGACCTCCCGAGGGGGCAGGGCTGTGGGTCGGGATTGAGGGGCAGGGGGAGCTGGGGGTGTGAGGAGCTGTGGGAGCTGGGCAGAAGGGGTGGGTGTCAGGATTCGGGGGGAGGGGGGACAGACGGCCGGGTCTCTCCCAGCTCCGCATTGCCAGCCCTTCCCAGGGGCCCCGGGTGTGGAGCGTGATCAGGGGGCCCTTACCTGAAGTGATAGGTGCCCTCTCGCTGCCCAAAGCCGCTCCCTGGCACCACGCAGATGCCCGTCTCCTCCAGCAGCTGGAGGCAGAAGAACATGTCTGGGGCAAAGCCCCGAGCCTGGGGAGGAGCAAGGGCTGGGCTTAGGGGAGATGGGATGGGAGGAGAGATGCCTGCTCCGTGCCAGCTCTCCCCGGACCCGCTCCCCCACCCACATCCCCGAGGCTGCTCCATGCCCAGCTCTCCCCGGACCCGCTCCCCCATCCCCATCCCCCAGGCTGCTCCGTGCCCGGCTCTCCCCCGGCCCTGCTCCCCCAGCCCCCAGGCTGCTCCGTCACCGTGCCCGGCTCTCACCTGGGCCTCCTGCACAGCCCTGGCTGGGATCTGGATCCTGGGGAAGGAGTACATGGCGCCCTGCACGGGGTTAGAGCGGATCCCGGGCACCTGGCTGAAGATCTCCTGGATCAGCTGCGCTTTGTGGGCCAGGTTACTTAGCACCACCTGCTTCTCCTGGGAGCCGAGAGAGAGACCCACAGTGCTGAGTGGCAGGGGGCTGCCGGGGGGGAGAAGAGGGGGCTGCAGGCAAGGGGAAGTGGGGACAGGCACTTGGGAATAGCAGGGCCTGGGGGGTCAGGGGGAGGCCCATGGAGCTGGTGGGGGGGTGCCCCTCAGGGAGGGGCTGGGGCTGGTGGGGGGGCTCGGGGCCGTGGCTGCGAGCCCCCCACACTTACCCGGATGAAGCTCTGGTACGAGGGCTCGCCAGGCTTTGGTGGGTTCATGACCACGTCCAGCAGCACCTGGCTGGGCACGGGTGGGCACAGACGCACCGACACCAGCTTGGAGAGCTGCTGCTGCACGGCCGGATCCAGGTTCACCACCTCCATGTACCCGCCCCGGAACCCACACCTGGGGGCGAGAGGGTGAGACTGGGTGTGACGTTATTGATATAATCTGGGACCGTATAGATCATTGTTGCAACCAAGGTCCTGTAGTGGCACCAAATCTTGTATAAAGGGGGTCAAATGGGGTGTCTAAGACAAGGTTATGGTTTACTGGTTATGATTAGGCTGTCTATATGTGTGTATCAATTTTGTAGTTGAAGTTATGAATATTGGCTCTATACTGTCTGTATTGCAAACTTATGCTATGCTGCTGGGTGACACCCCAGACAAACTGGTGTTAGCTCTGCCTAGCCCGCTTGATGGCCCATTAAGAACCATCAGCTATACAATGGACTCATTGAGAAAAGGCAAATATGCCTTGAGACTCAGCACAGTTTGCAGGGACTGGGCCATGTAACTCCAGACTCCATTTTGCTGTAATTTTCCACAGTAAGGACAAAGAGGTGTTCTTACACCTGGAAAAGACTATATAAGGCTGATGCCTCATCTCCATTTTGTCTTCAATCCTGCTTCATACCTCTGGAGGAACTCTGCTACAAACTGAAGCTCTGAACAAAGGACTGAGGACCCATCCCAGCTGGGGGTGTATTCCAGAGACTTGATTTGAACCTGCAGTTTATTTCATCACTGCTACAAGCCTGAACCAAGAACTTTGCCATTACTGTATGTAATTGACTCCATTTAACCAATTCTAGCTCTCATCTCTATCCTTTTCCTTTTATGAATAAACTTTAGATTTTAGATTCTAAAGGATTGGCGACAGCGTGATTTGTGGGTAAGATCTGATTTGTATATTGACCTGGGTCTGGGGCCTGGTCCTTTGGGATCAGGAGAACCTTTTTCTATTACTTGGGTAATGGTTTTCATAACCATTTGTCCCCAATACGAGTGGCACTAGTGGTAATACTGGGAAACTGGGGTGTCTAAGGAGATTGCTTGTGAGACTTGCGGTTAGCCAGTGTGGTGAGACCGAAGTCCCCTTAGTCTGGCTGGTTTGGTTTGCCTTAGAGGTGGAAAAACCCTAGCCTTGGGCCTGGGTTGCTCAAACTGCCCTGTTTGAGCAATTTGTCCTGAGTTGGCACTCTCAGGTGGGTTCCGCCAGAACCGCATTGTCACACTGGGGCCTGGCTCCCCCCTCCCTCTGGGACCCCTGGGGGGTGGGGCCTGGCTCCCTCCTCCCTCTGGAACCGCTGGGCATTGGGGCCTGGCTCCCCCCTCCCCCTGTAGACCCCTGGGGGGCGGGGCCTGGCTCCCCCTCCCTCTGGGACCCCTGGGCATTGGGGCCTGGCTCCCCCTCCCTCTGACCCCTGGGGGGCAGGGCTTGGCTCCCCCTCCGTCTGGGACCTCTCGGGGGCAGGGCTTGGCTCCACCATCCCTCTGGGACCCCTGGGGGGGCAGGGCCTGGCTCCACCATCCCTCTGGGACCCCTGGGGGGCAGGGCCTGGCTCCTTTCTCCCTCTGGGACCCCTGGGGGACGGGGCCTGGCTCCCCCCTACTTGGGGGGGGGATCACTGGTTTGCTCCCCCCATAGGCACCCCATGAGTCCCTACCTCGCCCCTCGATGCCCTGGGACCTGTGTCTCTCCTGCTCAGTGGGGTCGCCCCCTGTGAGGCGAGGTCTCTGGGACCCCGGGGCGAAGGGGCGCCAGGCTGGAGGTGGCACGGGACTACAGCCCCACTCTTCACTGCCAGTGGGGTTCCCCAGCCCGTGGAGGGCACAGCCACCAGGGGCGCCACAGGGGGCTTTCCATGCCCCGTGCTCTGCCCCATGCCCCGGACGCTGGGCAGACGGCCTCGGCGCGGGGGGCAGAGCGGGGGCGGGCGGGGGGCACTCACTCTCCTATGAAGCCCTTGGAGATGGAGTGGAAGGATACCAGCTCCACCACGCTCGAGTACTTGGGGCCCAGCTCGAAAAGGACCTTCTTGAAGGAGTGGAACTCGGAGCCCTCGGCGTAGACGTTGTCCTGATAGACCTGTGGGGGGGAGAGGGGTCAGGGCGCCCGCCAGGCCCACCGCTGGGCCCACGGCAGGTCTCGGGGTGCCAACCCTCCGGGATTCTCCTGGAGCCTCCAAGAGTCGAAGATGAATCTTTAATTAAGCTGCTGTTGTGTGATGATGAAACCTCCAGGAATACGGCCAACCCCACGGGCCACGCCAGGGCCAACGCCCACCCGCCCATGGGACCCTACAGCCTCTGGGCCTGGGCAGCCCGGAGCTCTGCCAGCCCCTCTGGTGCGGGGCGCCGGGCTGGCTCCCCAGAAGAGAGCCCCCCAGAGAGAGCCACACCCCAGGACAGGGAGCCCGGCCGTGGGGCAGCAGGGGCTGGGAGCCAGCTCTCGCCCTCACCTCATCGGCCATCAGGAAGAGCTGCTCCTCCCACGCAAACTTGATGACGTCCTCGATGCATTTCCGGCTCTGGACCTGGCCTGTGGGCACAGGACAAGCCCATCAGGGGGACATGGAGGGCCCCGCGCCAGCCAGCACCTCCTGCCCTCCCACGCCATCCTCACCCACCCTGGCACTGGGGGACAGGTCCCCACAGAGCCCCACAGCAGCCTGGACCTCCTGCCCTCACATGCCACCCTCACCCACCCTAGCACTGGGGCCAGCTCTGTACAGGGACCTATGCCAGCCCAGACCTCCTGCCCCCCGGCACTGGGGGCATAGGCCAGGAGGCGGGCACAGCACTGCCTGGATGGCACCATTCCCTTCCTCACCCCTCACAAGTCGTGGTGCCAGTGCCCCAGACACCCGGTCGCCTTGCCCCTTTCCTCTGCCCACCCACGGATCTCAAAGCCCTTCACAAGCATTAATTCCCGGCACGGGCCCCTGGCAGGTGGCTCAGGGTCACCCCCGTGTTACAGCCGTGACCTGAGGCCCAGGGGCAGGGGAGGACGAGACGGGCTCAGGGTCATACAGAGTCTGGCAATGCTGGGATAGAAGAACCCAGGAGTCCTGGCTCCCCCCAGCACACCCTGCCTCTGCCTGACCCTGGCTGGGGGGCTCGGCTGCTACCCGGACCTGGCTACCCTGCACTGACCTCTCAGTACCCAGTAGGGTGACCAGACAGCAAGTGTGAAAAATCAGGACAGGGATGAGGGGGTAATAGGAGCCTATATAAAAAAAAGCCCCAAATATCGGGACTGTCCCTATAAAAACGGGACATCTGGTCACCCTAGTACCCAGCCCCACGGCTGGTGAGGGGGAAGCTGGAGCTCGTTAAAAGAGCCAGTAAACGAGTTAAGGGCTGGTGACAGGTGCTGGCTGGGCACCTCTGGAGATCTTCCGGGCCCCATTCCCTGCCCCCCTGAGCCAGGCAGTCCCTGCCCTGGGGCTGGATAGGAGCTGGCGCCCCCTGGAGGAGAAAAGCCCCTGTCCCATTCCCCGCCCCCGCGGTACCGGTGGGGTTCCCAGGGTTGATGATGCAGAGCACACGGGGCTGGCAGTGCCCGCGGGCCTGGTGCAGCGCCCGCCGCAGCTCCCCGACGTCCAGCGCCCAGCAGTGCTCCTCGTCCAGGTAGTAGTTGACCTGCACGGCGTTCAGCTCGGCGATGCCAGCCGAGTAGAGCGGGTACTGGGGGATGGGGATCATCACGCCCGTCCGCGACCGGCCCTCCCCCGACACCAGCAGCTTCAGCATGGTCTGGGGAGAGAGGGAGGGATGGGCAGGGGCAGCGCGGGGTGGGCAGGGACCAGGGGTCCTCCGGGGCTGCAGCGCGGGGGGCAGAGGGGCACAAGGGTGTGGCAATGGGTCTGGGTCAGGGCTCCCCGCAAGGACCAGCAGGGCCCTGGGGGCTGCAACCAAAGGGCCATTGATGCTCTGGGCAGTGCCCACTGGACCACACACCCCTGGAGCACACCCCCCACCCGGGGACAGGGGTGCAGGACAGGGTCAGGCACCTGCCCCTCATTGCCCCTCGCAGAGGTTACCTGGAGGCAGCCTCCCCATCCCCCCTTGCCCCCTTCTGTCATCCCTCCCCCCCCCATCCCAGCCTGTGAGTTCCCAGCAGGCCCGTGGCTGCCAGTCTGCCAGGGCTGTGCCAAGCATGGCACAAAGGGCCCTTTGTGAGGCTGCCCGAGCGCCCAGGCAACGCTGGCCTGAGAGCTGGGTCCCAGCCCACTGGGCACTGCACTGAGGGTAGAGCCAACGGGGGGCCCAGGGCCCAGGGCAGGGGGGGGGGACTCGGGGGGTGGGGTCATGGGAGCTCCAGGGGCATCAGCAACCAGGCAGCAGAGCACGAGACCAACTCTTCCCCGGGCACGGGGGCACCGAGAGCTCCGGAACGGGAGAGAGTAAAGCTCCCAGTGGGAGCAGAGTCCTCCCCCAAGCTCTGCCGGTGCCCCTCAGTCCCGACTCGCAGCCCCCTGCTCTCACAGCCCTGGGCTCCCCCCAGCTCTGCCAATGCCTCTCAGTCCTGACCCGCAGCCCCTGCTACCCCAGCCCCGGGCTCCCCCCACCACAGCTCTGCTGGTACCCCACACTCCCAACCCACAGTCCTGGGCCCCGCCCCCCAGCCCAGCTCTATTGATGCCCCCCAGTCCCAGCCTGCAGCCCCACACGTGTGCCCGTTGCTAGGGGGGAGACAGGACACCCTACCATGACAGCGTCACTGGCACCCGTAGACAGGTAGATGTTGTTCGGGTTGGCGGGGATGCCCCCGTCCCGCCGCTCGATGTACCGGGCCACGTCCTGGCGGATGATCTCGATGCCGTGGCTGGCCGTGTAGGCACCTGTGGGGGAGAGACCGAGCTAGGGGCTGGGGTAGCAGCCGCTGGCGGTGCTGCTCCGGGGGGTGCTGCCATCAGGGCCTGGCGGGGGTGCTGCATCGGGGAGTTAGTGCTCCCGGTTGGAGAGATGCTGTTGGCCATGCAGGGAACAGGGACAGCTTCTCCTGTACACCCCGTCCACCCTGGAAGGGCCCCTCTGGGGGACAGGGGATTTGGGGTATCAGCCAGAGCCCCCCCAACTCATCTCCCCCAGAAGCCACCGAGTAGATTACACAGATTTTAACACATTCCAGGGTCCTGCTCTTCTGTATGTGGCACCCTCGAGGGCAACAGCAAGGCTACCAGGCCGTGCCAGCCCTGGCCTGTGGGCACTGTGCGCCCAGAGCGGCCAGGCCCGGGCCCTTAGCCAAGCAGACGTCCCATGTGGCTCTGGACACGCCCCTGCAGGTGTCCTATGGGTCACGTGGGACTCTGCTGTGACTGGGTGGGGGCCTGGCAGAGCCCTGGGCCTGGGGGGTGAGCAGCATATTGGGGGGGCAGGCTGCACGCTGGGCTGGGGGGAGGGGGGGCAGCACATGGGGCGGGGGGGGCGCGGGGAGCGGGGCGGGTTCCCGGGGGGGCAGCAGGCTGGGTTCCCGGGGGGGTACTCACCGACGCTCTGCCCTCCGAATGCTGCCAGCAGTCTGCGTGCTCGCTGCTTGGCGTCGTCGGGGAAGAGGGGTTCGCTCAGCAGCTCAGGGTACAGGCACAGGGCGCTGACCTGCGGGGCACAAAGCCTCGAGACGGCTCCACGCTCCACCCCACAGCCACGCAGCTGCCGCCCGGCTCCCGCTCCGGTGTCCCCAGCCCCAGGAGCCCTCCCTGCCTAGCCTGGCTGATAGGGGACTCGGGGACCAGCAGGGTCCCCCCGCTCCGTGTGATGGGGCTGCAGGGAAGAGCCGTCTCAGCATCTAGCCCGTGCCCGGAGTTACCAAGCTCCTGCAACAGTGAGTTCCACAGGCTCCTGAGCCCTTTCACCCCCATTGTCTGTGCCCTGTGCCCCCTTGCTCTGGTCTAATGGCCCAGCAAGCCAGGCCAGTGGTTAGAGCCGGGGGGCTGGGGGCCACAACTCCTGGCTTCTATTGCTGGCTCCGCAACTGGCGCCCTGAGCAAGCTCAGACACTTCCCCTCCCTCCCTGCACCTCACTGTCCCCCGCCCAAAGGCCGGCGGGGCCCAGCCCCAGGGGCTGGGCTTTAGCCCCCCCCCCCCCCCCCCGGCACAGCTCTTCCCAGCTCCCTGCCCACCCCGCACCCCCGCAGAGCTGCAGGGGCCCAGCCCAAGGCCTGTCCCCCAGACTCAGATCAGAGGGGGGGGCGCCCCCTTCCCCCCCACATTTCCCGCTCCCGGTGGGTGGCAGGGCCCTGCCGTACCTGGCGCAGGAAGGTGATGGGGCGCTGGCCCATGGCGTGGGCATCGCCGATGTTGGCTTTAATCACCTCTGTGAAAGGCTTCTTCACACCCTGCAGGAGGAGAGAGGGAGGAGGGAGAACGGAGCCAACCCTGGGAAAGCTGCCCCTGCCAGGGCGCTACCTCCCGCAGCTACGATACCCAGCCCGCATCCAGAGGGGAGCGCGCCCCCTGCAGATCCCCCGCCCTGCAGCACAGCGCCCCCTAGCGCACCTCTGGGGCCTGCACTCACTGAGGGGAGAGCGCCCCCTGCAGATCCCCCGCCCTGCAGCACAGCGCCCCCTAGCACCACCCTGGGGCCTTGGTGTCCCCAAGTGGGCTGTGGTTGCAGGGGGCGAGCACATCCCACTGCCCAGTGACGCAGTGAGGGGCTTGGATTGAGGCTCCAGGCCGGCAGATTCCTGCAGCACCTGCCTTGCCGCCCTCGAGATGCCCTGCAGCCGGCGTGCCCACCCCACAGACCCAGGCCAGAGCAGAGCTGCTGGGAGCTGCCCGTCCCCTGCCAGCCTGGCTCCTGCCCCCTCCAACAGGCTGCAGTTCCGCCCAGCCAGCACTCCTGCCCCCGTGCCCCACCGTGCCCCCAGTGGGCGGGGCCGGGGTGTCCCAGGCCTGGCTGCTTGCCCAGCCTGTAACACTCACGCACGCAGGCAGGGAGGTCAGTGCCCTGAGGATGACGCATCTCAGAAGCGAGAACTCCTGCGTCACGCCCGAGTCTGGGACTCTGCCCTCCGCTCCAGGATCAGCTGGGGAAGATGCACCCACCCCGCCCCCCGGGACTTTGCCCCACGCCACACGTCTGCCCTGACCTGTGCGGGTGAACCCACAGTGCCAGGCATCGCACAAGGGATACGCACAGTCAGCCCGGCACGGGAACGTGCCTGCGCCGCCCAGGCTGGCCATCAGGGACCGAGAGCCAGGGCAGCGCCCGGCCCTGGCAGGGCACATGAGTTGCAAGGAGCCGAGTGGCTCTGCGCTTGGCCCGCCTGTCCCAAGCCCATACCCCACGCCCCAGGGATTCTTGCCCATTCCCATGACCCCAGGCAGGGCAGACCTTTCTCAGCCCCGTCCATGCAACCCTCTGCCCTGTGCTGCCCCTCCCAGGACCCAGGAGTTCCCAGGGTCAGGGCTAGAGGGAGAGCGGGCCCCACCATGTCCCAGGTGCTGGGATGGGACAGGCTGTCCTCCCCGGCCCCCAGGGGGCTGAGCCCAGAGCCCGGGCAAGGACAAGGGCCCCCGCTTGTGTGTGCAGAGCAATGGCATGGACCTGGGGACGTGGGCTACGTGGTGGGGACGTGACACCTGCCGAGCCAGCTGGACGCTGTCCAGGGCAGGCCTGGGGGCCGTGCATGGGACCAGGCCGTCCCTTGTTGTGGTTGGTCGGAGGCTGGCAGCAAGACAGGCTCCTTTGGGCCAAAGCAGCCGGCAAGGTGGCACCATGCCATGCAGCACAGGCCACAGGCCTGGGAAAGCAGAACCTGCTGGTGCCAGAGGAACCCTCCCAGCCAGCGGCATACCCAGCCTACTGCCACTGCTAACTACGGAGGGCACAACCTCTGACCCCGGGCACTTCATAGCATGCAGCAGTCACTGGGCAGGGGAGAGCCACAGCCTGTTGGGAGAGGACGGGAGGCCTGGCTGGTGAGACCCCACACACACCCCACTGTCCTCTCCTGCATGGACTCAGCACTGTCCAGCTCTGTGTCATAGGCCCCGTACTGCTCACAGCTCAAGGAGATTCTCCTCTAGCTCAAGGGGCAGGGCCTGGGTTTTTGGAGCAAGAGGATTCAAATCCCAACCCGGCTGTTGACGCGTTGTTGCAGGTGCCCATGCATGCAGCCCCGGGGTTTCCTGGTGCCCACAGATTGACTCTGTGTGTAGGTTGGTTTGTCTGCAGCTACAGGTCTCAGCGCCCAGTGCCCCTGCACCCCCTACGCCTGCCTGGGCTGTCGGCCACTCCCGGCCCTGGACAGCGGCTTGTGCTAGGCCAGGCCAGCGGGACAGTCGCTGCTGCCGGGTCTGATGTCCTGTGCCAGGGTGAAGGAGGCTGTCAAAGCCCCTGCGCACCTGCCTGCACCTGCCAGACCGGACAGTGCCAGGATCGGGCAGGAAGGGCCCCGAGCTTGCTGCTGTCAGTAGCTGACACGCTGGCAGGGCAGGAGAGACGTCCCCTGTCAGTGAGCGGCCATCCCTGGCGAGGGGGCATGGAGCCTGCCTGGGCTGTGACTCGCCCGCGCATTAACCCCACATCGCCATCACTAGCACGTGCACCAGGACAGTGAGACGCAGCCCAGCCGTAGCGGGCATGGACGGCACCTCGCTGAGCCCCCTGCCTGCACAGAGCTACCCCGGAGCGGCAGCCCTGGATCACCCCCCTCTGGGAGCCTCCTGCCTCCCCCTGGGTCCTGGCGTGGGGACAGAGGAAGGAGAGGGGAAGAGTGAGATGGGGATCGGCGCCAAGTTATGTCAGGACAGGGAGACACTGCGCCCAGGTGCGCAGAGTACACGCCCAGGTGCAAGCGTAACCCTGGTGACTGGCCCCGCCCCTGCCTCACCTTCCAGCTGGTGGGGTGGCCTGACCAGGCAGAAACAGACACGGCGCCGGATGAGGCCCCAGCCAGCATGGCAAGCCCTGGGGGCCGGCGGGATCTGTCAGTGTGGCAGGCAATGGGGTCCCGCTCCAGCCCCTCAGGAGAGGAGGCCCCAGCCCCAGAGGTGTGTGGCCAGTGTCTCCCCTGCCCATCAGCTCCCTGGTGCCTGGACGATCACCGGGCCACAGAAACGGCAGGGGGCGAGCCCCCGGGCAGGAGGGGGAATTCCTCCTCCCCCTGCGGAGCTTGGTAGCCTGCTGCCATGGCCCGTCAGCAGCCTCGAGCCAGTGAGACCCCCAGTGTCCCAGTGCGGTGCCAGGGGGCGTTGTGCTGTGGGGAACCAGACTCGGGGCTTAGTAAGGGCTGGGGGCGCTCTCCCCTGAGCCTATACAGACTCTAATGCCCCACTGCAGTGCTAGGGGCCCCGTGCCACCGGAGGTGCCACCTTTGAACCCTGTGCTCCTTCCCGGTCCCATTGCACCTTTCCTAAGAGCTGGGCTAGCAAAACTGACCCCAGGGAGTCACAGGCCACTCCTGTGGAGTTTGTCTTCCCTTCCTGGCCTGCTGCCCGGCCTCACTGTGCGCTGCCCCTTTCCACCCCAGAAGTGGCTGCATTTCAGGAGTGCTGGCGGGATCCCGGGGAAACCCGCTCCGGAGTCTGCACAGGGCTCTGGGATGAGGGCACTAAGTGCAGTTCCACACACCCCCACCGCCGGGCTGGTCCCAGGCAACTTCCAGGTGTTTGCTCAAGACTTTGTGCTCCCAGCGCACAGCGAAGAAATCGGCAGCCGGGCGCCCTCCTGCCCTCAGCCTGTTTCACATGGTGCCAGGGACCGGGGACTGGAAGGCAGCTGTCAGAGGAGCCGGGCGCTGTGCTCTCACAGGAACGCATGGCCCATGCCCAAGAGACGCTTCCCATGGGCTTCCAGAGGAGCTGGGGGGCCTCGCTCAGGATCGGACCCAGGGAGGGGGTGCAGGGGGGGCAGGGCAATCGTATACTGGGGGGGCAGGGTGCCCAGGCACTGGGGGCACAGGGGACAGGGTGCCCAGGCACTGGGGGCACCGGGAGGCCAGTGGGCACTGCTGAGAGAACCTGCCCATGCTGATGCCCGCCTAGCCCGCGGGGGGGGGGGGGTCTAACTCTTATTAAGGAGACTGTGTTTATTCCGGCAGCGCCCCAGGGCCCCCGAGAGCGGGCGGCCGCGCGGTGCCAGGCGCTGTACAAACAGCACCGCGGTCCGCGGGTCCCTGCCCGAGGGGCTGGCGATCCAACCCGCCGGGACAGCCGGGGCGGGGAGAGGTTGAGGGCCCAGCAGAGCGATCCAGGGGGCGGCTCTGCCCCTTACCTGCCGCAGCTCCTCCTCCAGCTCCACCGCGCGGGTCAGGATGGGGCCCCGCACCGCGTACTCCAGCCGCTTCACCCAGGGGTTCATGGAGTCCAGGCTCAGCACCTTGTCCCGCAGCCCGTTCTCCGCCATCCTGGCCAGACCCGCCCGGGCTCTGCAAGGCGAGACGGGGCGGCAGCTGAGAGCCGGGGGCGGCCGCGGGGCGCCGGGGCGCACGGGGCGCGGGGCGCCGGGGGATGCCCGGCTGAGCGCAGCCCGCAGCGCCTTCATGCCGCGGGAGCAGCCCGGGAGGAGCGGGGGGCTGGCGGGGGATCGGCCCCGGAGCTGGGGCGCGAAGGGGAGCCGCGGATCCGGGCTGGGGGCGGCGGGTGCCCAGGGAGAGAGGGAAGGAAACTGCCCAGGGGAGGGGATCTGGGCTCCGGCTCTTCCCTCCCCCCGCAGCCTCCAGGGACTCCCTCCTTCCCTGGCCCCGTCCCTCCCCCAGAGCCGGGCGTGACCCCCCCGCGGGAGGCGAGCACCTACCCCGCGGCTAGACACGGCGCCCCGGGGTCCCAGGCGCAGCGAGCAGCGAACCGCTCCGCAGCTCTTTAATAGGGGGCAGAAGGGGCAGAAAGGGGGGCGGGGGGAGGAGACAGAGACACGGGCCTGGGAGGGAGAAGAAGAGAGTGAAAGGGACGCGGGAGGCCCTGGGAGCCTGCCAGGACTGGAGGAGCCGGTTGGCACAATGGCAGAAAGCGCCCCCCCCCCGCCCCCCCGCAGTGTTTTTCACCAGGCTCCGGGAGGGAAATTGGACTGTCTCCCCTCCCCCCGCTCCTGCGCGCCTGGCCCGGGGGGTGCGGGGGCTCGGCAGGGCTAGGCTGGATGGCTGATGATGGGCACTGGACAGCGCAGTGCCCTGGGCCTGGGGCGTCCCCAACAGAGCCAGAGGCCCCTGTATCTTGCCAGTGGCTGTCGTAGTTGTCACGGTGCCGCCACTCAAAACGGGGACCAGGCTCCCCGCCACCAGGCTCCTGCAACTGGAGCTAAAGGAGACTCGCCACTAGCCGCAGGTGGTACAGGGCCTAGGACACACAGTCGAGCAGTTCTGATTCCACCCAGTAGGGGGCAGTGGAGCACACTGTAGACACATACACACCAGAGGCCTTTCGCTAGGCCTGCGGGCTGTGACGCTGGTATGCGCCCGGTAACAGCTGTGGGGCTGCCCAGAGGGGCCGAGGAAAAGGGCTCCTCTCACCAGAGCCTGCTCAGGAGGTATCAGACAGTCCGGGCCCTGCTGGGGAGAGAGCAGGGGCGCTGAGCCATGGTGCTGCCCCACCCACCCAGCAGAGCCCCGGTAACTGTGTCCACCAGGTCAGCACTGAAAGGAGCAAAACGCCCTCTGCACACGAGGCAGCGAAACCGGGGAACAGTTCCATTGGACGCGCCAGCAAACAGAGCGCCCTAGGGCCACTCACTGCAGGGAGTCGGGGGCGCTCTCCCCTCCGAGCCAGCGCTGACCCCAGCATGCCCTGCTGCGGGCAGTGGGCTGGGAGGCTCAGTAGGGGGCGCTCTCGTCTCTGAGTCACTGCTGATCGCAGTTCCTTGGTGTGGCAGTAGGGGGGGCTGTGCTGGAGGGGCAGATGTGGCAGTGTGTCACCCCCCTGGGCAGTTCCTGGATGGGTCAACAGCCCCCCCTCCCCCGCTCCCCACGGCCGATGCTGGGAAGAGGGTGAGGCCAGGTCCCCTGTTCTCCTCACCCCCTTTCAACGCCGAGAACTTTGGGGCAAAGTGACCCCCAAATGGGACCTGCCTCCTTGGCCAACCCAGGCTTAATGCCCAGCAGTGGGGAGAGAAAACCAGGACCCTTCTGCCACTAGGCCTGGATCACTTGATGTAAAGGAGACTCTCCCTTAGCTGCAGCAGTATAGAGCTTATGAGACACACTTGAACAGTTCAGCTGATCTGCCGAGGTTCTTATGTGGGCCGCCTCACTGCAGCCAGGAGCAGGAGTGACACATACCCATGACCCAGCCTCCGGGAACCACCTGCGAAGGGTGGATGCTTCATGGCCCCACCCTGCCCCCAAACCATGGAGAGGGGAAGGGACTCGCCCACGGTCACACAGTGGGTCAGTGGCCTAGCTGGGAACAGAAGCCAGCATGTTCTGCTGCCCTAACGACACCGCCCACAGCCACCTACAGGAACCCACTGCAAGTCACCACTCACCTGCCTGAGCCTGAGGCCGGCTGGGCTGTCTCCCAAGTACCGGACCTTAATGAGGTCACCAACTGTGGAACCCTGAGCTTGGGTCCCGTCAGGTTAAACAATTCACGTGGACTGATCTGGGGAGGCAGCCAGACACCTGGGTTCGATCCCTGACTTGCTGTGTGAGCTTGGTTGAGTCATATAAAATCACTTTGTGCCTCAGTTTCTCCTTTGGTAAAATGGGGATAGTATCCGTGACCACCCAGGACCTGCTGCCATCCTGCACAGGGCAGTTCAGATTATCCTGTCCCGAAAGCATTGGCTCCTGCCACTTGGTGTAGAGGAGAATCTCCATTGTCTGTTGGCAGTATAGTGCATATGGCACACAGTTGAACCGTGTGGGAAAGCACTTTGAGACCCCACCACAGAAGGTGAGAGAGCGATTGTTACTGAGTGTTTAGGATGGGTGATGGTTTCCAGCTCACCCACGCGACCCATTAACGATGCAGGAGCTTTCCAATCAATGGATGGAGTTTTTAAAGCATTTCAGGAATTAATCAATAGCCGTGGGAGGGGAAAAGCCCAGAACAGGGACCCACTGATAACTCCTGAATCACCCAGTCATTGACCCTCTCTGAGCCTGGGCAACCAGCTGGGAGCTTCCAAACCCAGCGAGAGGCCCCGGGCCCAGCCTGCGCAGGGTGCTCAGCCGTGCTCAAGTCCCCCATCCCCCCTTGAGGTGACCACAGGGCCAGCTGGAGAACATCAACTGCACAGAGCCACCCTGCGTCCTGCGATCCACTCAGGGGAGGCCGCTCCTCCCCAGAATAGGGCGATGGGAGCAGGGATGCTGACAGTGTGGCAGAATGGCCTTCGCTGCCCCTCAAACACGGCACCACCAGCCCTCAAGAGCTCTTGGGTTCACTTCGGGGCAATGGCTCTGGCTGATTCTTGCCCAGTCCAAATGGGCTGGGCCCGGTGAAAGCTTGCCTGGGCCAATCAGCCAGCCAGCCTGGGTGGGGACCGCGAGGCCCGAGTGCCCTGATCTGAGGCCAGGCCCCCGGGCGCTATGGAGCTGGAAGCCGGTGTCAGGGAGCAGCTGAGCCAGTCTCTCCCCAGTTCTGGCACTCGTTGGGGTGACCATCACCCCAGTGTGCTCTCTTTGCAGGCTGTGTACGGGGCTCCCTTCCCCCACCACTGAAATGCAGCCGTTTCTGGGGTGGAGTGTGGCAGCCGTTCAGCAGAAATACGGCACAGCAGATTGGGACAGATTGCCCCTGCACGGCACAAGGGGGGGAACAGGGCAAGTGACTCAGTAGGGGGCGCTCTCCCCTCTGCCACTGCCATGCTCAGGGGCAGAAGGAGGGTGGGAGGAGACAGCCTGATGCTGAAAGAGACACATGCCTGGTCCCTCCAGCACAAGCAGAACTACTGCCTGGTCCCCCAGCTGGCAGCTATTTAACCCAGCAGAGGGGTGTCTCTGGGTCTTGCCGGGAGGTTGGTGAGGGAAAGAGCGCCAGTGGGCAGAGCCAATAGGGGTAAGACAGAGCTAAGCGCTGTACAGCCTCCCCATTAGCATTGGCGAGATGGTCTCTGCAGCATGGGTGGCGAGGGGACCGGGCCCCAGCCCAGGAGCCAGGCGGGGAAGGACACTTGGGCCGGGGAGCACAGTCACACTGCCAGGATCCCAACGTGATTAATACACTGATTTACAAACGCTGACCTGTCACGTTATTGACTTGAGCTGGGACCGTATAGAACATGGTTGCAACCAAGGTCCTGTAGTGGCACCAAATCTTGTATAAAGGGGGTCAAATGAGGTGTCTAAGACAAGGTTATGGTTTGCTGGTTATGGTTATGCTGTCTATATGTAAACAACAAGGAGTCTGGTGGCACCTTAAAGACTAACAGATTTATTTGGGCATAAGCTTTTGTGGATAAAAACCCACTTCTTCAGATGCATTTTGTAGTTGAAGTTATGAATATTGACTCTATACTGTCTGTATTTCAAACTTATGCTATGCTTCTGGGTGACATCCCAGACAAGCTGGTGTTAGCTCTGCCTAGCCTGCTTGATGGCCCATTAAGGACCATCAGCTATACAATGGACCCATTGAGAGAAGGCAGATACACCTTGCAACTCAGCAAAGTATGCAGGAACTTGCCCATGTGACTCCAGACTCCATTTTGCTGTAATTTTCCACAGTAAGGACAGAGGTGTTCTTACACCTGGAAAAGATTATATAAGGCTGATGCCTCATCTCCATTTTGTCTTCAATCCTGCTTCTTACCTCTGGAGGGACTTTGCTACAAACTGAAGCTCTGAACAAAGGACTGAGGACCCATCCCAGCGGGGGATGTATTCCAGAGACTTGATTTGAACCTGCAGTTTATTTCATCACTGCTACAAGCCTGAACCAAGAACTTTGCCATTACTATATGTAATTGATTCCATGTAACCGATTCTAGCTCTCATCTCTATCTTTTTCCTTTTATGAATAAACCTTTAGATTTTAGATTCTAAAGGATTGGCAACAGCGTGATTTGTGGGTAAGATCTGATTTGTATATTGACCTGGGTCTAGGGCTTGGTCCTTTGGGATCGAGAGAACCTCTTTTCTTTTACTGGGGTATTGGTTTTCATAACCATTTGTCCCCATAACGAGTGGCACTGGTGGTGATAATGGGAAACTGGAGTGTCTAAGGGAGTTGCTTGTGTGACTTGCGGTTAGCCAGTGGGGTGAGACCGAAGTCCTCTCTATCTGGCTGGTTTGGTTTGCCTTAGAGGTGGAAAAACCCCAGCCTAGGGCTATAACTGCCCTGTTTTAGCAATTTGTCCTGAATTAGCACTAGTTGGGTCCCACCAGAACCAGCATCGTTACAGGACCCTTGAGGGATTCCTGCAGCCACTGCTGGGGTGGAGTGCAGCAGCCGTGCCAGCGAGCAGTAACAGCACAGAGCGCTTTAGGAGAGGAAGTGAAGAAGAATCCTGTGTCCAGCTGAAATTAAGGGGGATGCAGTGGAATCACGGCTACTGGGATTTGGCCAGGACACGGAGGTAATTCCTGGACGCTGCAAACGTACCCTGGGATCCTTAATGGCCACCAAGCGGACAGGACCTCAGTTGTAGGCTTCGTTCAAAAAATGGCACCTCCTGCAGCACAGCGCCCCCTAGTGCGGGGCTGGGCCATTGAGGCCAACATTGCCTGCCAGGGGAGAGCGCCCCCTAGTGAGTCTCCCGGCAGCACAGTGCCCCCTGTTGCTTGCTGGGATATTAGGGTCAGCACTGACTGTGGGAGGAGAACGCCCTCTACTGAGCCCCACCCCGCTCCCTGCAGCACTGCGCCCCCTCACGCCGCACTGGGGCATTGGGGCCAGCCCTGATTCTCCTGCTGTCCCGCTCGGCCGGGTCCCCAGAGCCCGCAGCTGTTCTTTGTTAGGGTGTCTCTTGATAGCAGCTCGAAGTCGCTGGTTCGAGCCCAACCAGGGCAGGAGGCCTGAGCGCCATTCCCAGCATGTGGCTCTTGGGTGGCCTTGGGGGGCGGCTCTCCCAGGGGCCGGCGCATGTCCTTGGGGACCAGCCCAGGCTTCCGTGCAGCGACGCGGTGCTAATGACCCTGGAGAAGCCCTTGAACTTCAGCCAGGTGCACGGGAGCCGCAGAGCCGGTTTAGGCCACGCTGGCAGAAGGTGGCTCGTCCAGTTACAAGCCTCGGCTCCGTGGAGTCTATCGAGCAAGTCCCTCCCTAGAGCCGGGTGAGTTCCCCTGCCCCAGCTGCTCAGGGTGACGCAGAGCCTGGCTGAGTTTGCACCGTTTGCATCCAGCACACTGCCACCTGCCAGGGCTTGGCCCACAATCCCCGTCCACCCCCGCGTGGGTTCATCAGACCCTGGCTGCCCTGGCCAGGCCACGGCACCGGCCCTCAGTGAGGAAGAGGCTCAAGGTAACGTCCCAGAATGGGAGGGGATTCCAGAAATAGGGCAGGGCAGGGGTGTGCCCAATCCAGGTGCCCCTTGGCCCCACTTCCCATCCAAGCGGGAAGATTCAGGGAGAGGGAGGTTCCCCCTCCCCCCCCGGTTCCAGCACTGGGAGGGTTAAAGGAGGAGTGGCACCCGCAGGTTCCTGCTCACACACCCACCCGGACCTGACTGATTATCAATCCCTGCCGGCTGTGCCCGGCCGAGGCTGTGCCGGCTTCGTGGGACCTGATAGGCTGCGCGGAGGCTGCTGGGCCCCTCCTGCCTCGGGCCTCCTGCCAGGACCGCAGGTCCCAGCCTCAGCCTCTCAGCTGATGAGGCTCCCGGTCCCTTTCCAGACTGGCTCCGTCAGCACCAGCCTGGAGCACCCGCAGATCGAGCAGTCGCTCCCCCTCCAAATAAACAGAGCCTCCCCCTCCACCCCCCAACTGATGCAATCGCCAGTAATGACACTGCCCAGGTGACAGGACGTGGGGAGAGCCCAGCGAGGACGGAGAACTAGCGCAGGGGAGACGGGACACGGGGCAGCCACGAGGTTCTGTCCCACCAGGCCTTGCCCTGGACCAGGGGACGGGACCATGGCAGGGGGAGCCAGGGGGTACATCGAAAGCAGTAGGATGACACTGAGCGGAGGAACAGGGGTGATGGGCACAGCCCAGTGGGTGCAACGTTGGGGAGGGGGAGCCCCGCCACCTGGGACAGTCACAGAGGGATGAAGGAGAAGGGCCACCTGGCCTGGATGGTCCCACCCCGTGGGTGATCTCCAGGCGAACAAGGGGCTGTGACCCACCAGCCAGTGCCCCCTGCTGCCCTGCCCTGGTAGCTGCCCCAGCACGGGTAGCCCTGGAGGGAGCGTGCTGGGCTGGGCTAGGGGAGCAGCGGGGGTAAAGCAAAGGTCCATGGGGCCAGGCTGCAGGGGGCACTGCTGGGCATCAGCCACCCAATGGACCCACAGGCTGGTGTCCTGCCCTCTCTGAGCAGGGTCCAGGCAGTGCTGGGAGCATTGGGGCCAGCACTTACCTAGCTGGGGGGCACTCTCCTCAGTTCTCGAGGGCTCCCTCCCGCCAGCACACGCTCCCCGAAGCCTGTGGCAGAGCTGCGGGCGGGCGGCTGGGCGGGCGTCGCCTCGCTTTGCGTGGAGCTGGAGCAGCTGTGTGACCTTTCTGGGAGCAGCTGCCTGGCGGGGGCAGCCCCAGCCGGCTCCGGGTCTCCCCCGCCCACCCCTGCCGCACCCCCGGCAGCTCCCCCAGCCACGCCCACCGCCCGCCTCCATCCCTCCTCCGGGGGGGGCTGGAGAGGAGCCGGGGCCAGAAGTGACCCCGGGGGCCAGTGGGCTGGGGCAGGCGTCCGTCGAACCCAGATAACGCTCGGGATCCGGCCTGCACCATCCCGCGCGACGCCCTTCGGCTGGTGGAGAGGAGACGCACACACCGCGCTCCCTCAGCAACATGAGGTGGGGCGAGTTCGCCCAGCTGAGAGGGTGAATGCCCAGGGCTTGCCCTCTGGGTGGGAGCCCCACAGGGGGCTCCGGCAGTGCCCAGGGGCTGGGGTGTGGATCCCTGCTCTAGCACCCAAGGACAGGCAGCCTCGTGCCGCTGGATTCCAGTCATTCTGAGCGTGAAGTGTTTTGGGGGGCTGGGGGCCTGAGCTGAGACACCTTACAGGGGCCGACATTCAAGAGTGCCCAGCACCTGCCCTCTGAGACCCAGTCTCTACCTCAGTTTCCCCTGTCTAATGGAGGATAGCCCTGCCTCCCCCAGGAGGGCTGAGCGGGTTCCTAGGCTTGCTCCCATGCAGCCACAGTGCCTCCTCGCCTGTGGGGCCGGTGGCTGCGAGCCTGTCCCTGCAGCTGGCTGTGGTGGCCACTGGGATCCAGCGCTGGGGAGGGGCCAGCCCCACTGTTGGGACCTTGTCCGGTGCCCTCGGGGCGGGCGCAGCTCTGGGGCAGCAGGGAACTCATCACCAATTGCCAGCCATACGTGGAGGGAGGGGGGCGCTCAGGCTCCATGGCCCAGCCTGTGCCCGGCCTTTCTGCCAGTCACCACGCCCACCCAGGGGGTCTGTGCTGGGACCCACCCCAAGGAGTCTGTGCTGGGACCCACACACACCAGGACCACCTGGCGGGCGGTTGGGGCTCTTAGAGCCTGGAGCTGCCCGGTGACCATCAGCCCTGGTAGACGAGCCCCTCCTGGCCTGCCCTACTGCCCTCCCCTCCCTGCCCCCCTGGCAGGGGATCAGTTGCCAGCCACACGCCGCGAGGAGTCAGGCCGTGGGGTGCTGACAGCTGGTGCAGTCAGTGGGGCACTCGGCGGGGGGGTGGGGGGAGCGGCCTGGGGCCCTGCTCAGATATCAGCAGGTGACGTGGGGAGATTCAGCTCCCAGGAGCCCAGCCCCCAGCAGCTCCTCCCCACTCTGCTCTTCCTATCCCCAGACACCATTCTATTGACCTACCTACCCTCCCCCTGACGCCCCCCGCCAGCCATCCCCCACACCCCCTCCCTGCCAGCCAGCACTGGGTGCCTCTGGCCAGCCCCCAGTTCCCTCCCCACACAGATACCCTTGGCCCTCACCCTAAGGTGGGCAATGGAGGTGCAATGCCCCCCCACCCCTCCAGCCATCTGGGCACGTGGGTGCAGCTGGGCACCGCTGGCCTTTGGGCTGGAGGGCCAGGCCTGCTTTAAACCATGTCCGCCAGGGAGCTGGGGGGCTGCGTGGCAGTGAGGGGATTAATGGTGGGGCAAGGGGTGCAGCTGATCAGAGCCCCCAGATGTCCAGAGGGGCTGTATTACCAGGTGCGAGAGCTGCCCCAGGCCTGGCGGAGACGCCCTCTGCCCTGGGATGGGGGCGGGTTCTGTGCCCGGGGCTGGGGGACACCCCACACAGAAAATCAGGGGCAATCCCAGTGGGATGCAAAGTTTGGGGGTGACAAAGGAGGGTATCAGCTCCCCCACCCACAACCTCCATGCCCCGTCCCGAGACAGCTGGGCTCAGGGTGCCGCTTCCCGCGCTCTCACCATTCCCGCAGCAAGGCCCAGGGACGGGCACCGGGCCAGGACAGCACCCCCTGGACTGGGGGTGGGTACGGAGACTGGGCCCATCCCCCAAGAACTGGGGACACAGAGGGGGCCCATCCCCCGATCATGGGCGGGTTGATACCACGGGGTGGGTGCAGCGTGATGTTGCTTTCGCTCTCTCTTGGCAGCGGGCGGGGGAGGAGGGACACCCCCCCTGGTTAATGACAAACTGCCCCCCTCCTCCTCCCCAGTGCAGAATCCCGGAATCCCGCCCCGCCCCCACGCTCCCTGGGGGACAAGGTGCCTCGGCGCCGGTGGAGTTTGAACCGGCCAAGGGGCAGACCCGCTCAGGCAGGAGATAAGCCCTGTCAGCGCCGGGCACCACATCGCTCCCCCCCCCCACTGTCCTCTGCCCCCGGGTGATGGCATGGATGGGCCTCCGATCGCCACCCCCGAACTCGCCGACCCAGCCAGCCCCACATCCCCCTCCGATACCCACCCGTGCAGGGCAGGACGCACCCCGGGGGCCTGTGGCAGGTGTGGCAGGACGGGCACACGGATGCCAGCCTGCCCTGTGCCAGGTATCAGCTGACGACTGCTGCAGGCCCCGATGCAGACAGGCAGAGCTACCCAGGGTCCCGTGCCAAGGGCAGGCCACAAGGAAGGTTTTAGTGTCTCCCCCGGGGCAGGTCCAGCCCCACAGATCCCCCCAGAGCCAGCACGTCACAGGAGCCCAAGGCCTTGGCCCAGGCTGGCCCCACTCCAGTGCACTGCAGGGCAGCCGGGGGAGCAGCGACCCAGCGTTTGCCCTTCTCTGCCCTGTAAGGAAGTGGGGGGCACGGACCCGAAACTGGCTTGGCTCCTGCCCCACCCGAGGGCCCGAAGGAGACGGCCCAGGCAGCTGGTGCAGAAGAGGAGTGGGGGCGCAGGGCTGCAGGAGCAAGCAGACTGCTCCACACACACATCTGGGGAAAGGGAAGGGCAGTGGAGCAGGGTGCCGGGATCAGAACGGGGAGTTTGGGGGCGGTGCAGGGCGCGGGGATTAGAGGGAGGTTTCCTGGGTGGGGGGCAGGGTGTCAGGATTAGAGAGAGGTTCGGGGGGGGCTCAGGGTGCTATAGCAGAAGGTGAAAGCTGGCCCAGGGCACATACCAAGGCACAGAGCCAAAGGGCAGCACCAACCCCATCCCTCCCCCTATGCACACAGCTTCTGGGGGAGGGGGATCCCAGCAAACCCAAACCTGCCCCCACACCCCAACCCCCGTCAGAACCCTGTCCTGCACCCTAACTCCCTCCCAGACCCCAAACCCCCACCCGCACCCCAACCCCCAGTCAGAACCCCCTCCCAGACCCCAAACCCCCACCCGCACCCCAACCCCCAGTCAGAACCCCCTCC
>NW_020665086.1:36916-49163 GCF_002925995.2 Terrapene triunguis
GGGATGCGCCGACAGGTGCTGCCTGAGTGGGCAGGTCTCCAGGGAGCAGTTGCTCTTGGAGCGCTCAGCCGCCTCCCACGCCCCTCAAAGGTCCCAGGGCAAGGGCATAAAATGGGCATGGAGCTGCAGCCACCTCAGTTCCCTCCCCTGTGACCCCCAACCCCTTTGGTGAGTAGGACTCTGTGGTAGAGGGAAAAGGTGGGCGGAGAGGCCGTCTCCAAGAACTCCGGTGACAGGTAAGTAACCTTCATTTCTCCTTCGAGTGTCCTCTGCCCTTTCCCACTGATGGGCTAGATTAACAAGCAGCACTCGGGTCCAGGCTGATGGGACCATGGGGTCCTAATGAAATAAGGCCTGCAGGACTGCCCTGCCCAATCTCCCCTCAGATCTAGGTTACCGATGGAGTGCGCAGTGTTTAGAAAAAGCCCCAGGGGTTGCCCTGGATCTGGTCTAACTCGCCGAGGAAGGGCCGACCCTTTCAATCCATAACCGACTTTAAAACATAGTCTGACCCACTGGGACAGCGTTTGTACAGAAACCGCTCTTCCCTTGTTCTTTCTTTTATAAGCAATAAACAAGTTTTGGGACGGTCTGAATTGTTCAGTCCTGTCTAAATGAAAGGCTAAAATGCCTCTAACGTCCCAAGCATGTGACAGTCTCTCCAGCCTGAGAACGGGGCTTGGGGGGGGAACCAGTAAAAAGGTGAACTGGTTTATAGGCAAATCGATCACTTTAGTTAAAAACTTTGGGAGTGTGTACAGAGAATTACCTTGTTTTTACGAAAAACAGTAAACTGCGGATCAGCCATTAATGTATGTACACCTGGCGGAGGTGAGGGCTCTTAAAACACTGTCTTAATAGACAAATGAAATAAATGACAGCTTCCTACAGACTCAAATTGGGGTTGGGGGGTGTCCATCGATTGTGAGAGCCCTATGTTGAAATCCCAAGCTGGCAAAGTGGGTTCCAGTGGAGGGTATACATTATTTAGGCTCTTTAAGAACCTTTTAACTAAACTACATCATTAATAAAATTAATTCACACACACACACACACACACACCCCCGATGTGCTGATACGGCTGAGATGACCCCTTCCTGCAGATAGCGAAAGATCGGTTTCTTTTCGGTACAATAAATATTGTAAAATGGAACGAAGTGGTGCTGCATATGGCTCTATACCATACATGGGAACCCACCATAAAAATCTTTTCCATTTGTGACTATGACACTTCCATGTAGACACTTTCCTAGAATGCAACAGCACATTTTGCACCTCGAATGAACCACTTTTTTCTAACGTTCCCAGTGTAATTAAATTGAGAGTGTAGATCTGAGTAAGAAACCATCCCCTGTCGTTGCTACAAGTCCAGGGTCAGCGGCAGAGGCTCCATTAGCCCTCTGGACAGGTGAGTTAAGTCCAGATACCATTGCGTGGGCCATGCTGGTGCTATTAAAGTGACCTTGGCCTGGCTTCTCTTGTTTATCACTTTCTGAATGAGGGGAAGCCCTGACCTCAGTGCATTCAAAAGGCATCGGATATCGATCCCCTTGCACTGCCTACTCTCGAGCAAAATTTCGGACACTTCTGTTGCTGCTGGCCACACGGAGTGTGTTGTCAGACTGCCCCCTAAACTGAAGAGGTGTTTTACTGGTTCGTCCTTCAACGACCACTTGTGCATCTGCCCTGCTGACCAACTCAGAGAGTTTTCTCCCTGCTAGCTGGGTTGCTACTGACGAACCTTGTGACTGATACACCAGCTCCATGTGTAACCGTAGGGAACAAGTCCCCTCCTTGCTTGTTCTGAGAGCAGGACGCCATCGGATTGTCCATCACTCCCCTGCCTTTGACTTCATAGCCAAGCCCATTGCTCTGCCACCTAATCATGGAGCTAAACGATCCCCGAGCTCCACCCAAAACTGCTCCCTGGCGCGGTTCGAGGGAACGGAGGCAGCTGGCGTGCGACCCTCCTTTTACACCAGGGGCGGGCAAACTTTTTGGGCCGAGGGCCACATCTGGGTGGGGAAATAGTATGCAGGGCCGGGGCAGGGGATTGGAGTGCGGGAGGCTGTGTGGTGTGCAGGAAAGGGCTCAGGGCAAGGGATTGGGGCAGAGGAGGGTGCGGCAGGGGGCCCAGGGCAGGAAGTTGGGGTGCATGAGGGGGCTCAGGGAAGGGGGTTGGGGTGCACAGGCTTGCAGGATGCAGCAGGGGGCTCAAGGCAGGGGGTTGGGGTGCAGGAGGGGGGCTCAGGGCAGGGGTGCAGGGTGCAGCAGGGAGTTGGGGTGCAGGAGGGGTGCAGGGTGTACAAGGGAGCTCAGGGCAGAGGGTTGGGGTGCACAGGGGTGCAGGGTGCAGCAGGGAACTCAGGGTAGGGGGTTGGGGTGCAGGTAGGGGGCTGGGGGCAGGGATTGGGGGGGGGGGGGGCAGGAGGGGTTCGGGCTCCAGGGTGGCTCCCTGCCTGCCTGCCCTGTCCCCACGACACTCCCAGAAGCGCTGCGGGCCCTGGGGACAGGGCCGGCTCCAGGCACCAGCGAAGGAAGCAGGTGCTTGGGGCGGCCCATGGGAAGGGGCGGCTACGTCCGGCTCTTCAGCAGCGGGTCCCTCAGTCGCTCTCTTCCTCTTTGACCTGCCGCCGAAGTGCTGCCAAAGAGGAACAGAGGGAGCAAAGGACCCGCTGCCGAATTGCCACCAAAGAATGACGCGGCGCGACTGAGCTGCCGCCGAAGTGCTGCCGATCGGCTTTATCTTTTTTCCCCCCCGCTTCGCCGCTTGGGGTGGCAAAAAAGCTGGAGCCAGCCCTGCCCGGGGGAGGGGGCAGAGGGCTCCATGTGCGCTGCCCATTGCTGCGCCTGCAGGAACCTCCCCTGATGCTCCATGTTCCCCGTTCCCGGCCAATGCTAGCTGCGGGGGGCAGTGCCTGGAGGCAAGGGCAATGCACAGAGCCCTCTGCCCCCCTGCCCGGGGACCGCAGGGATGTGGTGCCAGCTGCTTCTGACAGTGGCGTGGGGCCCGCAGCCCACCCGTTTTACACCCTCGCCCTGGCATGTGTGACAGAAGAAAGGGCGAGGGAGGCGCGTGAGCGTTCAGCCAGACACTGCTAGCTCATGTTCTACCACTCAGGCTGCACCGGGCAGAGCCTCCCATGAGCGGGAATCTGCAGAGAACACTCCAAGGAGAACCCAGAGGTCCTGGCGCCATGCCCTGCTGTAACCACTAGACCCTTCTTCCCTCCTAATGACCATTCCCGTGAGACCATCTTGTTAGCAGAACACTCCTGCCCCAGCCCCAGCCAGACGCAGTGAATGGGAACATCTGGAACCTGGGCCTCCTGCCTCCCAGGCAGACAGGGGGCGTTTTCAGGCTATTCCAGAAGGCTGAGTGTTAGAAATCCCAATACTCCTGGGTGCCAGGGTGCCAAGGGTTAACAGGTACCAATGACAGCACTGCTAGGGTGAGCCCCACTTTGCAGCCCAATTGCTCAGGTGTGGGGGTCCTGGCGGCCCACCCCCCGTGCAGAGACCCACACTGACCTGGGGGGGGGGGGGGGCAGAACACACAGCACTGGATCCTTGCATTGCTTCTGCCCAGGGAGGGGCAGCCCAGCTTTCCCGAACTCATTTCTTTTGGGGGTGGAGGCAGTTAGTCCTGGCGGGGCGAGGGGAACGCTCGGGCCCAAGGGGTCACGCACAGGGACTGTTCACTGTCCAATGCTGGTTTATTGTGGAAAGGAAATAGAGACAACAGGAACTACAAATCAAAACCTGGTGAGAGCGAGAAAGATTGTGTCAAAGTATAAAATCAGTGTCTCCGAACCCATGGGCCGGCAGCCTGAGGCTCGATGGGGCTGGAACCAACGCTACAGAACTCCGTGGAACTAGACTGTGATCCAAAGGAGAGTGCTCCGTACAAAACGTGTGCAGTGCCGCTGTACAAACGCACCACGAAGAGTCCAGTCCCAGCAGGGGATTTTACGCCAGCTGCCCTCGCTGGCGAGCACAGAGCTCCCTGCAGTTGTATCTCCCAGGGCAGGCAGGAGGCTCTCAGAGCAGAACCACCGTGGAAGGAAAGATTCACTGGCCCCGTGGTTAATACAAGTTCAGCCTAGAGCTGCACTCTTGAAGCTGGAGGGTCAGAGCTTAAGGGGGTTCCCCAGAGCATTCACAGGTGGGGTTGAAGGTCACCTGCTTTCCCCCAGCCAGTGAGCAGCATTGCATCCAGCCGGGCTCTGCTGCTCCGGCACCCGTGCAAGGGCTGATCTTCGGCTGGTGAGATGGGGCTGGCTGATGCTTCTCAGGCCCTGAGGGGGGGTGAAGAACAGAGGGACGAGAGGCCTAGTGCGTGGGTTTGAACAGCCACGGCTAGATGCAACGGGGCAGAGAGAAATAAGCGAGAGGGTGACAATCCCATCTAGGGGATGAGCTATTGCAAACCACGAGAGCCACCCACCAGAGGGACGCCCCCTCCAGCCGGCTGGATCCCAGGGAGCAGCGTGTTCCTTATTGCGGCTGAAAGGCGAGAATGTTTCTAGCTGAAGCTCTTCCACTTCCACTCCACCTGCCTCCTGAAGTTCTAATCGTAGAGCCCGGCGCCTCAGCAACCCCACGGCAGGCTGAGAAGATGGAGCCTGAGGCCCTATGGTCAGCAGAAGTCTGCCACAGCCCCCCCCAATCATTAATAGAGGGGGACAGGCCTCCAGGTTCCAGCATGTCATCCTCCGCAGTAGGCCAAAGGGGCTTTTGCTGAGCTCACATGGGAGTTGGCACACTGGGACCGGGCCCCTGAGGGCACCCCTCTATGGGCATGAAGCTGGGGTAGCCCTCGGCCGCCTGAGAAGCTGCCAATGCTGCCCTTGGGTGGAGGTGCGGGGCTCAACACAAGGCTCCTTGGAGCCTCATGCAGCAGGAGGACAAAAAAAACCCGTGTCCCACCTGAGCAGGGAGGGGACATGCGGAGGGCCGGCATCTCTGCAGAGAACAGGAGATGAGAAGGGTGCCATCAGCACGCCCTGTTTGAGCCCCGCGTGAGCAATGGGGAGCAGGGGGATCCTGTCCAGGGCCCAGGCACGGGGCGGCTAGAGACCATTACAGATTAATCAGCCGCCCCCGGCAGATGGACTGAGGGGCCAGAAACCAGCTCCCCCGTCCCGCTCGCAGGCTGTTTCATGGGGAGAGCTGTCAGCACAACAGGTGCATAGACCCATCAATGGGCTGTGCTGGGTCCTGGGGTGAGGTGCTTTGCTGAAGTGATTTTATTGCTGAGGGCAGGAGCTCACAAGGAGCTGGGCACACAGCCTCTGGGGGGAGGGCACAGGGCACTGTGGTGTGGTGCCCTCTGGGGGCGCACACGGCACCATGGCGTGGTGCCCTCTGGTGGGGGGGGAGGGCACACAGCACCATGGCGTGGCGCACCATACGGGGCACAGGTGTTCAGATTAATGTAGTTGAACCCACAGTGCAATGTGGACACATTCTGGTTTACAATGAGCTTCTATCCATGTGGTTTGGGGCGGACCCACACTCAGACTGGCACCGAAGCGGTGAACTCAGCGTCCGTCAGCACTTTTGGCTGGTTCAGTGCAAGGCTGTGTGGGGCTGTACTGAATTCAGAGTTCAGTTAACCCTGCTGGAAGAAAAGATGGGAATGACAGCCCATGGCCTTGCTCCAGCGCACGGCCGGGCTCAGTCCAGCGCTTCCTTTAGTGAATCCAAGCCAGCGAGTGGGATATAAGCCAGTTGTAAACCACCACGAACGGGCGTGCCCGGGGACCTACACGGCTTTCCATCTTGTTTGAAATGCACGTTAGTTAAACCAGGACAGCTTGTGTGCAGCCCAGGCCTAGGAGGGGACTGCTGGGCTACAACTCTGTGTCAAGAGAACCGTTCTCACCTCCTTGCCGCCATTTGCCTTAGTGTCAGGCAAGCATGGGGACGTCCCCTTGCCCCCCAGTGCTGTATGCATGGTAGGCCGTGCTCTGAGGCCTCCCATAGGCTTTTCACTCCTTCCTAGAAACCACACACAGACCCCAGACAAACAGCCGCCCTGGGAGGGACCCTCCAGCGGACCCAACGCGGCCCAGCATGTCTTGCGCAACATTCAATGCCACCATGTCCAACGGCAATGCAGCCCTCTGCGACTACACGTCCCAGCATGCAACGCTCTATGGGTTGACCCAAGCAGGGACTGGCAAATTGCATGCTGGGAGCTGTAGATGCTCCAGGACACATCTCTGTACTGACAATGAAGGTCATTGCATTCTGCTTCCATTTGTGCAGCCCTCTGACTCCCAGCCTGCTGCCCATGCAGCCCTCAATGGGGCACTTGGAGCCTGGCCTCTTTGATTGGTGTCTGGGTCTGGAACATGGAGGAGTCCCTGGAAGATAAACCAGCCCCCAGAACCCGTCCTGCTGCAGCGTTCCAGAGGCAGCCCCATGGGACATTAGCGCCATCCATCAATGCCAGGGAGGGGACGTGCCCCACGAACATCTTCTCTTGCCAGCGCCTCACATCAGCTTACAGCATCGCTTCTTCTCAGCAGGGGTCTCCTCGGCCGGGGCCGTCAGCTTCAGAAGAGGCGGATCGCCACTGGCTGCCGTGTAGTACACGGAGTTCTGCTCCAAGTCCGAGCGGGGGTGACCGCTGCCGCGCAGGGTCTCAGCGAGGCCAGGTGAGAGGGGGCCCTCGCCCTCAGTGGGAGGGTAGTCCTCTGGGTGGTGTCGCTGAAGCTTGGCGGCTGCCCGCTGGCGTTTGAGGTCAGCTAGCGTGTGGTGGGACTTCTCCTTGCACAGGTCGGCCGACAGCTCCTCTTGGGTGGCCAGCTGGTAGGAGACGCTGCGGTCCAGCCGCTTGGAGTAGAGGTGTTTGGGGGGGCCGGGGGCAGAAGAGCCAGCAGTTCCATTTCTCTGGGTCAGCCCCGGATTCTGATGCTTGTCTCCCACCAAGGCCCCTGGACCTGCCACTTCTGCCTCAGCGCCCTGCTGGGGAGAAGAACAGTACAGTACTCAGCCCTGGTGCTGGGCACCTGGAGCCATGCAGGAATCCAGGGGGGGTTCCCATTAGCACATTGGGGCTGCTGGGGACTCACGGGGTGCTGAGAAGGAAGCGCTAATGGCTGCCAGGGGAGCAGGACCTGGGATGTGCCCTGGTGGTTTAGGCCACCAATACTCGGTTCCAACCACATGGGGCACCCAAGAGCCTTGTCCGGGGCTCTCGGAGCCTGCTGCTGCCAGGTGGAGGCAGGAGCCCTGAGCATCCCATTAAGGGGTGGGGGTGGCAGCGAGGGGGGAACCCACCTCTCCTCTCCCTGGCGCTGAGAAGAGGGACAGGAGACAGACACGCTCAGCGCCAGGCAGGACCTCGCAACGCGGCGTGCCGAGGGGCTGCAGGGAATGTGGGGGTGCCACGGCTGTCCCCTACTCACGGGGAGGTGCTGCTGGAGCTCAGCGTCCGTTTGCTTGTCCTCGTCCTCAAGCTCAGCCTCGTTCTCCCGGTGCTCCACCTGCTGCCAGACGATGGCCTCTTTCTCGTGCTCCTTGCGATAGAGGTTGGTGCGCTCTGTCACGCTGACCCGCCGCACCACCTTCCTGGGGACAGCGGAAAGCAGGATCAGCATGGCTGGGAAACAGGGGACTGCTTCCCGCCAGGAGCGAGCCAGTGCCGGGGCAGATAAACACCAGGGACAGACCTCGCCACAGCTGCTATTCGGTTGGGGGCAAACACCTGCGGGACATTCATTTCCAGCTGGTGCTGAAAAGCAGGATGGACGGCGCCCAGACGGGCCCAGAGATGTCCTGCCACTGGCCTGATTGCTTCTCTTTCCATGGTTACGGAGGAAGGTGATGGGCAGAGATTTAGAAGGTGTGGTTTCTGCTCAGCTGGCGGGGGAGGGTGGTGCCGTGGTGACCCATGAACAGCAGCCCCAATGGCAGCAGAGTGCCATCCTGTGTTCAGTTTGGGCACAAAGCCGGTGGGGGGGGGGGGGGGGGGGGGGACATCAGAGCCTAGCTGAGGCTAAGGTGCGAAGGGTCTGGAGCTCGAACAACGGGAATCCTCAGCTGAGTTCCCCAGATCTGCCTGGCCCCTGGGAATGAGGGTTCTGCTCTGGGGTGGCCTCTGCCCCCTGCGAGGGAGGCCAGCTATCCGTAGCAGTCCCCCCCGGCCTTACCCTCGGCTGCCAGCACTGGAGGTGCGTCGCTGCAGCAGCGACTTGTGCTTGTCATGAGACTTCATGATGGCATCATGCTTGTGCTTCAGCTCCAGCAGCTTGGCCCGGACCTCCTCGTCACCACACACGTCTGCAAGGGACACACGGGGGTGAACAGCCATGTGGCTCCAGAGCAGAGCCAGCCCCATGCATGCACTCTGCGGCCCTCCTTCCCACCAGCTCTGCAATCCCGCCACAGCAAGGATCATCCACTCCCTGCCCACTGGGAACTCCTCTGCTGCCACCCCCTTCTCAGGCATTCCCGCCTCTCCAGCTCCCCCGCTACCTCCATTCTCCCCCCCCAACCCCCGTCGACTGACCGCTGATCCACGCAGCCTCCGGGATGGTCCCCCCTGCCCTTCTCTCATCCCCTGCACTCCACCAACCCACCTCACTGCGCACAGAGGCGTATACACCTAGGGTGACCAGCTCGCAAGAGTGAAATATCAGGACTCATTGGGCGAGTGGGGCGGGGGGAGGGGAGAGGACGACAACGACAGACACAGGTGCACAGAGCCCTGAGAGGGGGCCCTAGGAAGCTGCAAGAGGGGTTGTATGGCCCCTGCTGCAGCCCGCACCACAAGCCACAGGGCAAGGACACCTATTGAATTCAATGAGAATTTTGCATGTGAATTGATGTACCTAGTTCTGAGATGATAAAGCCAGAAGGGATCCGGTGATCACCTGGTCTCACCGCCTGTATAGCACAGACATAGAACTTTCCCAAAATAATTCCTAGAGGATAGCTTTTAGAAAAACACCATGACCCTTAGTATATTGTTAATCGTTAATCACTCTCACCATTGAAAAGGTATGCTTTCTATCCAGTCTGAATTTGTCTAGCTGCAACTTCCAACCGTTGGCTCATGCTCTACCTTTCTCTGCTAGACTGAAGTGCCCATTATTAACTATTTGTTCCCCATGTAGATACGTACAGTCTATAACCAAGTCACTTCTTAACCTTCTTTTTGTTAAGCTAAATAGATTGAGGTCCTTGAGTCGATCACTATAAGGCATGTTTTATAATCCTTTAATCAGTCTTGTGACTCTTCTCTGAACACTCTCCAATTTATCAATATCCTTCTTAAATTGTGCACACCAGAACTGGACACAGTATTCCAGCAGTGGTTGCACCAGTGCCAAATACAGAGATAAAATAATCTCTCTACTCCTGCTTGAGATTCCCCTGTTTAGGCATCTGGTCACCCTATTTCTGTATGCATTTCCCCAGGTTTTTTTGTAAAAATCAAAACTGAACTGCCCCAGAAATTCTGGCATGTGGAATCATCGTGAAACTCGCATGGCTCCAACCCTGCCGATGAACCTTTAGATCCACTGCACAGACTTCTGCCACTTGAGCTAATGGAGTAAGTGATGGCAGAGGCAGTAGGTTGTCATCCTATATGTGATAGATCAGCTCTATAGGGGGATGAGACACTTTTTTTGCCACTGGGTTTCACAGATATCTGCTGACAGAAGAGGAACTGTGAAACTCAGGAATCCTGGGTCTATCCCAGGCTCCTGAATGGAGTGGTCTCTAGTAGTCAAAGACCCTTCTTCCCCGTCCCCTCCAGTCTATGTCTATCCTATTGCTGTCTAACCCGCCCCAGCTCCTCATCTGATTTCAACTGCCCCCCACTACCGCTCTGGTTTCCTTGTCCCAGTTTCCTGGTCCTGTCTCACTCTCCTCTCTCCCCGCCCCCATCCCTCAGATGGGATGTTCGTTCCAGATTGGCAAAATTATAAGGCTTCCCAACATTTCAACACTTCCCATTCTAAATTTTCGGTTGCTTAACTATAGGCTAGCTCTGCCTACAACAAAGCGTATTCAGAACCTCTGATTAAGGGGATTATAAGTGTAGCAACCTCCATCATAGCTAGTCACCAAAGATTGAACCCGAGCCATCCAGACTTAAAAGCATGAGCTTCTACTACTTGAGTTCAAGCTATAACTCCCTTAGCTGGTAGCTATACAGTTATCCTCTAAAAATCCACCAGAGGAGGGCACAAAACACATGTTGGACAGTGAATTACAAAAGTGCCAAATATTATTATTAGACCTGCAATACTTTTCACAATGAACATCAGCAGGGGATAAACTGGGAGTTTAAGAATATTTGGAAAACAATTTTAGAATAACATTCAGTGCTGTGGTTTAAAAGAAAAAAAACTGTTAAAACTCATAACTCAGCAGTATTCAGTGTTTGAAAAAAAACAACTTTTAGGAGCTATGGGATACAAGTTAAGAATGTTGAAACAGGAAGATGTTCTGCTTAGTTACCACTTGGGCAAGGCGGCGTGCTATGTAATACTTGCACGATTTCACTGTAATGTTTTACAATATATAGCAGCGCAATGCTGATTCCATTGATATTGTTGAGCAATTCAGGCTGATTTTATTTCAGCCCACATCTTAATAGTTTTGAATACTGCAGATCACAATTTTCAGCTCAGTTGGGCTGAACATGCAGAGCTTTAAAATTGCTATGCTCTAAACTGTATATTAACTACAATTTTATAAACCTGCATGTCAGAGAACTGTGTGCCACTACTACTAGACAGTGGCACAAGGCAATTCAGTGTGAATCACAGAAATGTAGGACTGGAAGGGACATCAAGAGGTCATCTAGTCAAACCCCTGCACTGAGGCAGGACTGAGTAATAACAACTAGACTATCCTTGACAGGTGTTTGACTAACCTCTTAAAAAACTCCAATGACTGCTATTCCATAACCTCTCTAGGTAATTTGTCCAGTGCTTAACTATCTTTACAGTTAGGAAGTTTTTCCTAATGTCTAACCTAACTCTCCCTTGCTACAATTTAAGCCCATTGCTTCTTTTTCATGCATGTCCTGAGTGGGACGGGGGTGGGTCCAGGCAGTGGGATTGGGGGGAGGGAGGTCGAGGAAGTCGGTGGGTGTGTGGGGATGGACCGGGGGAAGCAGGGTGGAGGAACTGAGGGGGACAGGACTGGGACTGGGGGAGTCGGGGGGCTGAGGGGGATGGGACAGGACTGGGATGGGGGGAGTAGGGTAGGGGCTGAGAGGAGTATGAATGGGACAGGGTAGAGAGCTGTGTAGAGTGGGGCGGGGCAGGGCAGGGGAGACAATGGGGGTGGGCTGGGGAGGGTCGGGGGGTTGGGGAGAGGGACAGGGTCTGGAGGGGATGAGACAGAGGGGAGCAGGACTGGAATGGGGGGAAGTTGAGGGGGTGGGACAGCAGGGGGAGTGATGAGGGTGGGATGATGGAAGAGGCTGAAGAAGAGATTTGGGGTAGGGCAGGGACTGAGGGTAGTGAGTTCGGGGTGGGAGGTACAGGGGGAACTGCGGGGGAGGCTGAGGGAACAGGGTCAGGGTGGGGGCTGAGGGCAGTGGGTCGGGTCTACACTGGCACCTCTCAGCATTGCTGTGCTGGGCGGCAGGACCTGCGCCAGCGCTACCCTGGCAATGGAAGAGTCCTCAGTGGAAATGCAGACTTCATGACACAGACCCTCCTCGTCACTTCAAACCTGATGCTGCTCTGGTCAGTCGCTAGGCTCTTGTCACTTTCAAACCCATGCAGGGTATCTGGCTCTTTTTCAGTTCTCAGGTTAAGAAAAGCCTCTGCATTTTGTGAGGGCTTCAGCATTCACATTCCTACTTCACAAACTGTCTGCCTGACACATTGCTCCCAGGGCATTCATCTTTATTCATTATTGGCAGGTCCATCAGATTAACGAGCAACACAGGGGGAGGCAACACAATGGTGTCAAGGATTTTTAATTTTTCAAACCACTTTGGCCTCAGCAGGGATAACAGCAAATCTGGACAGAGCAGATGGGTGTCAGGATGGGTTTGGGTATTTATTTATTTATTTATTTAAGTGAAAATGTTTGGGTCTGAGCAAAGGCTGCAAACTTCCCTTTGGAAACCTCTGCTGATCTTTTGCCCCAGGGGCTGACAGCCTGGAATCCGGGACAGATTTCCACATCCATGCAGGGTGAGATGATGGGGGGGGGGGGGGGGGGGGGGGGGGGGGGGGGGGGGGGGGGGGGGGGTGGAGGGGGG
>NW_020665087.1:0-17191 GCF_002925995.2 Terrapene triunguis
ATAGAGATGTGTCCCACCCGCACTCCTTCCCTAACATGGGTGTGGCTACCTACAACTGCACCCCTTTGGGGGTGGGGCTCCCCTAGCCCCTCCCAGGCAGGACGGGGCCATCAGGCCCAGCTGTGCTGCTGCTGCTGCTGCCGCTGGAGGGTCTTGAGGGCCAGGGTCCAGCGCTCCAGCCACTGCTGCAAGGTAAGGCCCAGGCGGTGCTCCGCAGGCAGGGCGAACTGCCCCGGCTGCTCCCACCTGCAGACAGGGAGGGGAAGAGAGCAGGGAGCAGTGAGATGGTCCCTTCCGGCCCCGACCCCCACAGCTCCTCTCCAGCATAGACACCCCCACGTCCACCCTTACCCCCTCGCACACACACACCCTGTCCCCCGATATCCTTCCTCATGGCACATGCCCCCCAGCCTCTCCCTAGGTACGCCCATTCTCCAGAGGCACCAGGCCACCCCCTTCCTTCCCACCCCAACCCAAGCCCCAACCCCCCCGATCAGTCCTTCCTGTGCCCCCACCACTTGGGCAAGCCCCCTTCTTCCTCACAGCCCCCACCCCAGGCAGGGGAGAACCAACCCCCAGCACAGGATGGGCAGAGCCTCCCCCCTCTGGAGAACAAAACATCCCATAAACCAGGTGGGTGGGGCCTCCTCACCAGGCATCGATGGCGGCCTGCACCTCAGGCCAACGCTCGATGCGTTGCCTGCACTGCTCCGTCACCAGCCGGATCCGCGGCCCCAGGGCTCCGGCCTGCTCCCGGTCGTGGTCCCGCAGGGCCTGCACCAGGGCTGGGGGAAGAGACGTCGGTGAGGCCTGGAGGAGTTATGGCTTTGGGGGAGGAGGGGGGGCTGCTGAGCTGCTGGGTGGATGCCATGGTCCTGTCACCCCTCAGGCCGGCTTGTGTGCCAGGAGGGTGCCCCTTGCAGACCCTGGGAAGGGTCCTCAGGCGGGGGGGGCGTCCCCCTGCCCGTCTGGAGCCATGGAGGGGATCTCACCTTGTGCATCAGTCCCCGGGGAGCCCTGGCGCTGCTGCAGGCTGGCCAGTGCCTGGCTCTTGTAGCCCAGCTGGGCACTCAGGGCCAGCAGCTCCTTCTTCAGCTCAGCCATATGGGGCAGGAGGTGCTCCGGGGCCTGGGGCCGAGACAGACAGAGACGGGGGGTGAAGGGAGACACGGCCTTGCACCCGCGCCCCCCCCCCCAAAATCACTCCCCATGGGGCTCTAGGGAGGTTTAATGCAGAATAAACTAGGGGGGTGCTCCTGCCCCACTCCCTCCTCCAGGGCCCCCCATCCCACCAGAAGAGGGTCTCACTCCTGCCCTGTGGGGAGACCTCCCCGCTCCCTGCCCCATTGCTCCACCAAGTGTGCGTCTCACCTTGTAGAGAGGGAAGCCGGAAGCCTGGCACACAGTGAGGAAGGCCCGGTGCTGGGCGAGCGCCGTCCGGCCCAGCCTATGGATGGAGAGCTCATGGGCCGGGACCTGCTGGGACCTGGAGGCGCGGGACGACTGGGTCAGGGCAGCCAAGGATCAGCCCCTGAACCCCCAATCCTCACCAGGCACCCCAGCCCACCTCCCCCCGTGCTCCCCGGGAAGGGCTGCGGGGCCCCGTCGTCACAGCCGCCTGCCAGGGTAGTACAGCATTGGTACCCCCGGGAGAGCAGATACCAGTGCAGAGTATTAATACCTCAGAGAGTATCAATGTTCCTCTCACCGCTATAGGCTACCAATGCTCCTAGAGCATTATCAGCCCAGAAAGTATTAATCCTCCCACCCCAGATGACTGGTACCGATGCTCTCAGAGAATTATTACCCTGGAGGGAGTATTCATGCTCCCACCAGAGTATTAAAGGCCCTGCCCCATTCTCAGGGTATTAGCTCTCCTCCCAGAGAACACCGGGTTTTCATTAGTATTCCCCAGCACCAACGCTCCTGCTTGTCTCGATGCCGCTACCGCAGCATTAACACCACTGCCCAAGTACTGATGCTCCTCGCAGAGGACCGGTGCCCCCAGCATGGGGCAGAGAAGCAAAGTATCAGTACTGCTCTGCGGGCACCTACCCCCTCCAACCTGCAGATCTCAGGGCGGGTCTGAGCCCCGTTTCAATGGGGCACAGGCGGGGGGAGGGGGGACAAGATCCCAAGAATCCTGCATACCCCAAGTCCAGTAGTGGGGGATGGGGGGCACAGCCCTCCATCCAAGGTACTCCCCCCCTAAGGCCAGGGTGCTCCCCCCATATGGGGCACCCCAAGAGGGGACGGGGGGGACAGGGCAGTTCAGACAGAGCGGGGAGGTGGGGGACTCACCCCAGGAGGCTGCGGCGCAGAAGGCAGGGGAGGGCGATGGCCCCCAGCTGCCGGACCTCGCGCTCCACCCCCCCGTGCAGCCGCTGCGACTCCAGCGTCACGTCCTGCTCCGGGCCCAGCAGCTTCCTCTGCACGAAGGCCTGGACCTGAGAGAGAGTGGGGGGAGACCATGCTGGTGCCCCTCAGTCCCAGCCCTGGGCCCCACTCTCCCAGCCCTGCCGGTACCCCTCAGTCCTGCCCCACAGCCCCCTGCCCTCCCAGCCCTGAGACCCACTACCCCAGCCCTGCCAATGCCCCTCAGTCCAGCCCCACAGCCCCCTGCCCTCCCAGCCCTCGGAACCACAGCCCCCTGCCATGCCCCCTCAGTCCCAACCAGCAGCTCCCTGCCATCCAAATCCTGGGGCCCACTCCCGCAGCCCTGCCAGTGCCCCTCAGTCTCGCCCCACAGCCTCCTCCATAGTGCAGGCGGGTGGGGGTGTCTCACCTCGGCCTGGTCCTTGCGGAGCTGGGATTTGATGTAGGAGGTGCCTTTGATCAGCGCCCGGACGTGCTGCTGCTTTTCGCGCTGGGTGGATTGGCGGGCGGGGGGGGGGGGTTCAGTCCTGGGGCTGCTTCGAGACAGTGTCCCTGCTCCCACCGTGCCAGCAAAGCACCCCTATATTCACCCCCGCAATCCGTCCCTTTCCCCCCAGAAGGCACCCCCATCCTCCCACAACTTGTCCACTCCCTCCCTTCCCCCATCATCCCCACACCCCTATATTCCCCCCCAGCATGCACCCCCCCTACTTCCTTCCCCCTAGGCCAGCCATGTACCCTGTGGATCCCCCTCCAAGAACCCCGCACCCATGGGCCCCTTCCCAGCCAACCCCCCCATATCCTAGTGTGTGCCCTATTGCCCCCCTACCCCCCAGGCAGATCCCATGTCCAGAGGTTGCCTTGCTCTAACCCCCAGATTCCCCCCCCCGTACTCACCACCAGGTGGCGGAAGTCCAAGATGCGCTGCCGCTTGCTCTGCAAGGCCTGCAGCTCGGCGTGGCGGGCACTCACCTCCCGCTCCAGCTCCCGGCAGCCCCGGTGCAGCCCATCCCGCAGCCCCGCCAGCCGCACAGCCCGCAGCTCCAGCTCCAGCACTGCCCTGGGGGCCGGGCGGGACAGGCCGGCTCAGAGGGCGGATGGGAACCAGCAGGGGGCGCACTCTGTAGGTCTGGGGGTGGGGGGAACCACATGGGCAGGGAATCTTCCCAGCAGGTGGTCACTGACCGTGCAGGAGGGACCCTGGGTGGTGAGGATGTCTCCCCGGCAGGGGGGTGCTCAGCACAGGGCCCCAACAGCACAGGGGGACCCCATGGAACAGCGTAGTCTCCCCAGCAGGGGGACCCTTGGGGCAGGAAGTCTCCCCAGCAGGGGACGGTCTTCCAGGGGTGGGTGGTCACGAACTGTGCAGGGGTCAGCCGAGGGGGCGGGGTGTCTCCCAAGGCCTGGGGCAGCTACCTGGCGAGGATGGCGCGCTCCGAGCCGTCCGCCAGCAGCCGGTGCATCTCCTGCACAAGGGAGGCCAGCTGGGCCGTGCCGTGCTGCTCCCGGGCCTGTAGGGGGAGCTGTTGCACCCACAGCTCCTCACACCTGCTCCAGCCTTCCTGCAGCCAGGGGGAGGGAGTAGGTAAGGAGGGGCCAGGGGACACTGCCCCCTCCCCCCGCTATATCCCAGCCGGAGATATGGCCCTGAGGTCCTCCCGCAGTCCCTGGGACCCCCCAGCACTGAGATACAGCCCCCTCCCCTGCTATATCCCAGCCCCCGGAACCTCCAGCCCCCAGATGTGCCACCCCTCCCCCCGCACTATATCCTAGCCGTTGGGACTGCCCAGCCCCCAGACGCGGCCCTGCCTGCCCCTCCCCATGTCCCCACTCACATGTATGAGGCCCCGGACCGAGGGCAGGGCTGCTGGCGGCCCCGCCAGGTCTTCCAGGCGGGCGCTCTCGTAGCGGAACCTGCAGGCCAGAGGGGAGAGGTACAGGCCCCCGCACTGGTGCCATGGGTCACTGCAGCACCGCTGGGGTGACAGCCCCCCAGAGCCCTGACTCTGCCCCCTGCAGTACAAACTGCCACCACCAGGGGGCCAAAGCCCCACAGCAGCCCCTCTCCTGAGCTCTGACTCTGCCCCCCCCAAAACAGGCCACCACCACTGGGGGGCGACGGCTCCGTACAGCACCATGCACCCACACTGCCACCCCCTTAGTGGTACCCACTTGAGCGCCTCTACGTCACGGGGAATGTCAATGCGGCTGGTGAGCTCTTGCAACTGCAGGGTGTTCTCCAGGGCCAGGTGCTCCAGGGCTGCCAGGACGTGGTTGGGAGGGTGGGAACCCACGATGTCCTGCGTGGGCAGAGAGGTGGGATGAGCCACAGCGGGGCAGGGACGCTGTACCCTCCATCAGGGCTGGCTCCAATACCCCAGTGCAGTGCTAGGGGGCACTGTGCTGAAGGGAGCAGGGCAGGGGGCTCTCCCTGGGCAGTCAGGGCTGGCCCCGATGCCCCAGCCCGGCACTGGGGGTGCTGTGCTGCAGGGAGCAGGGCGGGGGGATCCCCCCAGCAGTCAGGGCTGCCCCAATGCCCGGCGCTAAGGGGCGCCCAGCTGCCCCTCCCAGAGGTGGCTGCACCTTAGCACCAGGTGAGCTGACCCAGTGCAGTGTTATGTGCAGCTGTTCCCAGCTCAGAAGTGGCTGCATCTCTGCACCATGCAAGCCGTCCCCAGGGTCCCTACCCTATTGCGCCTCCCTCCCCCATTACCTCCACCGTGCTCAACCAGTGCTGGTAGGATGCGTCCAGCAGCTCCTCGCTTGTCCCGCTGCTGAGAGACACACACGGGGGGCGAGTCAGAAACAGAGCGGCGGGGGGGAGGGGAGGGCAGGGGAGCTCGCAGGGTCTTACGGGAGGGCTCCAGACGTGCTGTGCTCGAAGAGCGACTTCAGGAAGTGGAAGCGCAGCTGGCAGGCCGTCCGCACGTCCCGCTGCGGAGAGACGGACAAACACTTGGACGGGTTACCGGGGTGGGGAGGAGACGACGGCTCTCAAGAAAGCTGCAGATCACCAGGAATCACTGGTGGAATCACCAGGATCTACTGGATCCTCCCCCTTTATTGGGATCCAGGCACCAGGCTCAGTGAGATCCCTCAGGATCCCCAAACCTGATTGCCAATGGCCCGACAGACTCCCCCCGGGTACCGGCACCAGGCTCAGTCCGATTCGCTCCTCCTCCCCAACCAAACCCCATCACCAGATCCCACGGTGAGATCACCAGAGCCCCATGCTGGCATTCACAGGGCTCAGATCACCGGGTACCCTGTGTCACTAGATCCTGCCTTGGGATCTCCAGATCCCCTCAAGATCCCAGGACTGGGATCCCCAGATCACCATCCCCAACTAGCACAGGGGAGCAGGATTCCCAAATTCCTCTCCGCCCACCCGGGAATCTACCCACTGTCCCCTCCTCACTCACCAGTACTTCAGGCTCCACGCCAGCAAATCTGAGGTCAGGCACCTTCCCTCCCACCGTCAGCTCCACCTTGGCCTTTCTGCAGAGACCAGAGGAGGCCATGAAAATGGGGTGGGGGAGGGGGGAAGCACAGTTCAGGACATCCCCCGACCCTCACCTCAACCCAGGCCCCATCCCCAGTGGGACTCTGCCATGGAGCAAAGGACCCAGAGAGATGCTACCCAGGATGGGCAGTCCCCTATCCCTAATGCCACACGCCATGGGACCCCCTCCCAAGGAGCAAAGGATTCTGGGAGTTACTACCCAGCAGAGATGTTCACTGGGTAGTGCTTCGGGAGCAAAGGATTCTGGGGGATGTGACCAGGAGCAATGGGGACCCCATGCTAAGGACGGAACCACCCCCCACACACCTGCTGATGTCCTGCAGCTGCTCCAGCCGCCCCCCCAGCTGGGTTACGCTGCCCTGCAGCTGCTGGCGCTCCTTGGCCGTGCGGGCCGCATAGGCCTTGAGCAGCAGGGAGCGGCGCTGGGCGTCGCGGATCCGCTCCTGGGCCGCCTCCAGGGAGATCTCTGTGGGGTGGGAGGAGAAAGAGCATCAGGGAAACTCCACCCCGAGCCCCAGATGCTAACTGCTAGGCCCCACTCCCCTCCCAGAGCTGGGGATAGAACCCAGGAGTCCTGGCTCCCAGCCTCTCCCCCTCCCCTGCTCCCAGACTAGGAGACAGAACCCAGGAATCCTGAGGTGTGAATCCCACAGGCAATTGTCTGGCGAGGGAGCATGGGGGGAAAAAGCAGCAGCCCCATGGGCCACGGGAACCTTGCGGCTGGGGAAGAGACCACGTGGGGCGATGGTGCCCCCAAGGAGGGCAGGGTAGGGGAACAATCCTGCCCCCCACGAAGAAGTGAGGGGAAATGGATCTGGGCTGCAGTGGGACGATCCCATTGTGTGCTGGGGGAGAACAGATGGGAGAACTGGGGTGGACTTTGTGCCCCCCACCCCCACAGTGATGGGCTGGGGTAGAGCGCTGGGAGCACACACTATGCTGGCCCCACAGATCCTTGGGGCTCCCCCCTTACCGTCAGCCATGACCTCGCGCTGGGCCGTCTCCATCTGTAGGTCCAACTGCTGCAGCTCCCCACGCAGGCGGGCCACGCCCTGGGCCAGCTGCCGGCGCCGCTCCTGCTCCGGTTCCGACCTGCTGGGCTTTCCCTGTGAGGAGGGGGAGACACCGACTGGGGGCGGGGCTTCTCCTGGACAGCCCCGCCTCTGAGTGTGCCCCCCATCCACCCACCGCTATAGACCCAGGCATCCTGCTCACCCCACGACAGGGCCCCTGGTCCACCCCACAGCACCCCAATCCCCCGCCCCACTGATCCCACCCTCATTTCCAAGACCAACAGCTCAGCAACAAGGCACCCACTGTCCCCTACCCTATCCCACCCCATAGCACCCCTCTGCATCACAATCCCACCCCAACTGACTTCCCACCCACTGCTCCCACCCTATCCCACCCCGCAGCACCACCTGATCCTCACCTTGCCCTACGACTCCATTCCCTACCCTGATCCACTCTATCCCACCCCACAGCACCCTCATCCCCTTCCCCGCCCCTCCAAATCCAGATTACCATCCCCTACCCACTGCCCCCACCCACCACACCGCACAGCATCACCCAATCCCACCCACAACACTCGTCCCGTCCCATCCCACTGACAGCTCTCACCCACACACCCCTATCCACACCTGCCCCATGCCCCATTCAACCAGCAGTCTCCACGGGCCCCCTCACCTCTGCCTCCTCCAGATGCTGGTACCTGAGGCAAGGCCTGAGTAAAGGAGGCTGAACGTGGAGAGCGACAGAGGCCTGAACGGACAGACGTCAGGGAGAGGTCGGAACCACCAGGCTGTGGGGCTCCAAGGCCAGGAGACAGACGCCAGCCAAGGGTCAACAAGGAAATTAAACCCGCTCCCCACTGCTATAGGGGAACGGGGACACCGGGCTGGATGGGCCCAGGGGCTTGATCTAGGGGGCGGGGACGGGGTGGGACACTGGGCTGGATGGGCCCCTTGGTGAGAAAGTTGCCCATAGTAAGAGGTCCCCAAGGCGGAGGGGGATGAGGAAAGGATACCACAACAAGTTCCCTCGGATCTTCTTCACATTCCTGTGAGGAAAGAGAGAGGGGTGAATCTACTGCAAACAGCAATGGCTCTGGGAGGGGAGTGGGGTCCAGTGGTTAGAGCAGGGGGGACCAGGAGAAAAGCAGAAGGCCCCATGTCCCATTCCCTGCCTCCCTGAGCCAGCCAGTCCCCTGCTGTAGGGCCGGGTGGGAGCCAGCGGCCCTTTGAGGGGAAAGGCCCCACGCCCCATTCCTCTCACCTCTGGTGGTGCACGTGCCGGGTGACGTATCTCCAGATCTCCGCACACTGGCCTGAGCACATCCTGGGGATACAGAGCGACAGCGTCAGCCCAGGGGGACACGACTGGAAACCTCTACAAGGAGCATGGGAGGCCCTCGCTCCAGGGCTGTATATTCCCCCCCCCGCCCCTTTTCCTTCCCTCCCCCCTCCAGGCCTGGCTCATCCGGGTAACCTCACAGGGCTCGGGGGTAACATCTCCGGGGCTGGCAGGCCCTTTTCTGGGGGAGAGCGGGGGGGGGGCTCTGGCCCCACAGCTGGGACATAATGAATGGGGCCAGGTGGGGTGGGGGCCATAGGGCAGGGGGGTTGGCAGAGAGGTCCCGGGGGGGGGTATGATAGGCGGGGGGGGCTGGGGCAGGAAGGGAGGGAGGTACCAAGGAGAGGGGGCAAGGGGGGTCCGAGGAAGGAGCGAGGCCGCCCCCCAAAGCGGGGACCCCGAGGGAGCAGGGAGGGGGCCGGGGGAGGGAGCCGCAGGAGCCCGGGGCGGACAAGGAGGGAAACGGGAACCCGGGGAACAGGAACCGGGGGAAGTCCCGGGGAGCGGGGGAGGAGCCGGGGGGATCCCGCGCTGGGGGGCCCGGGGCTCTCACCGGCGGAAGGCCCCGTCGGGGGGCACCTTCGCGGGGGGCAGCCCCATCTCCTGGGCCGCCCAGAGCTTCAGCTCCAGCGCGGGTCCGCCCCGCTCCATGCCGGGACCCGAACAGCCGGGCGCGCCAGCCGCTGCCGCAAAGCCCGATGGGAGCCGCGGGGCCTGCCGGGAGCTGTAGTCCGGGGGCGGGGCCCGCCGGGAGCTGTAGTCCGGGGGGCGGGGCCGCCGGGGGCTGTAGTTCGGGGGGGGCGGGGCCCGTAGTTCGGGGGGGCGGGACCTGCTGGGAGCTGCAATTTGCATTGTCCCCCATTCCCGTGGGTCACACCATAGGCCCCAAGGTGGCCCCTACGCAATTTGTAACAGCGCCACCTGGAGGCTTCTGGCAGAACAAAGATAAGGGGCAGCTCACGTGCCCTGGAGACTGAATTCCCCCTGGGGTCTTTGCTGAGCCATTCTGTACCCCAGGGGTTCCCAAACTGGGGGTCGTGAGGTTATTCCATGGGGGGGTCGCAAGCTGTCACCTCCAGCATTTATAATAGTATTAAACATAAAAAAGGTGATTTTAATTTCTAAGGGGGGCTGCACTCAAAGGCTTGCTGTGTAAAAGGAGTCACCAATACAAAAGTTTGAGAACCACTGCCCTGGCTTCCCTGCTAATGCCCACCTCCCCTCTAGGGGCAGAGGAGAGCTCTGTCCCCATGGCCTGTTCAGCCTGCCCTGGTTAATACCTCCGGGGTGTTGATTTTGTGCTTCAGACACATGTTTGCTAGGAACAGAGCTGAGATGCTCACAGCTCACTCCACCCAGCTGCCTACCAGGGAAAAGCTCCTGCCCCCTCTCCCCATCTAACCATTCGATCCCACACCCCTCTCCAAGCCAAGCATAGAAACCCAGGAGTCCTGACTCCCAGTCCCCCTGCTCTAACCCACTGGACCCCCACTCTCATCCCAAAGCCAGAGATAGAACCCATAGATCATCGGGCTCAACGGGTAGTGATCAACGGCTCCATGTCTAGTTGGCAGCCGGTTTCAAGTGGAGTGCCCCAAGGGTCAGTCCTGGGGCCAGTTTTGTTCAATATCTTCATTAATGATCTGGAGGATGGCATGGACTGCACCCTCAGCAAGTTTGCAGATGACACTAAACTGGGAGGAGTGGTAGATACGCTGGAGGGTAGGGATAGGATACAGAGGGACCTAGACAAATTAGAGGATTGGGCCAAAAGAAACCTGATGAGGTTCAACAAGGACAAGTGCAGAGTCCTGCACTTAGGATGGAAGAATCCCATGCACTGCTACAGACTAGGGACCGAATGGCTAGGCAGCAGTTCTGCAGAAAAGGACCTAGGGGTTACAGTGAACGAGAAGCTGGATATGAGTCAACAGTGTGCCCTTGTTGCCAAGAAGGCTAACGGCATTTTGGGCTGTATAAATAGGGGCATTGCCAGCAGATCGAGGGACGTGATCATTCCCCTCTATTCGACATTGGTGAGGCCTCATCTGGAGTACTGTGTCCAGTTTTGGGCCTCACACTACAAGAAGGATGTGGAAAAATTGGAAAGAGTCCAGCGGAGGGCAACAAAAATGATTAGGGGGCTGGAGCACATGACTTATGAGGAGAGGCTGAGGGAACTGGGATTGTTTAGTCTGCAGAAGAGAAGAATGAGGGGGGATTTGATAGCTGCTTTCAACTACCTGAAAGGGGGTTCCAAAGAGGATGGATCTAGACTGTTCTCAGTGGTACCAGATGACAGAACGAGGAGTAATGGTCTCAAGTTGCAGTTGGGGAGGTTTAGGTTGGATATTAGGAAAAACTTTTTCACTAGGAGGGTGGTGAAGCACTGGAATGGGTTACCTAGGGAGGTGGTGGAATCTCCTTCCTTAGAGGTTTTTAAGGTCAGGCTTGACAAAGCCCTGGCTGGGATGATTTAGTTGGGAATTGGTCCTGCTTTGAGCAGGGGGTTGGACTAGATGACCTCCTAAGGTCCCTTCCAACCCTGATATTCTATGATTCTATGAAAAGTCCTCATTGCCAGTCCCCCTGCTCTAACCATAAGATCCTACTCCCCTCCCAGAGCGAGGGAGAGAACCCAGGAGTCTGGTTCCCTGTTCCCTGCTCTAACCTGTAGACCCCGCTGTGATGTTCCCCTCTGGTGCTATCCGGACTGGTGGGATCTGCTAGGTCACTCCTATCGTTGCTTCTGGGAGCCAGCCTTACCCTGCTCTGCTGTGAGAACCCCCACTCCTGGGCTGTTCACGCACAGCCTCTGGCCTAAAGCTGCTCCTTGGATTTTGCAACCGAATACACTAGCCAATATCTCCGATCCCAGACACAACCCTAGGAACCTCCATCTTGCAGTGTCCAGTTATGCCTGCTGGTGGTGATGGTGTCTGTAGATGTAGGTAGAAGAGAGAGAGCATGACAAAATGTCTTTTCCTTTTATCATGTTCTTTCTTTCTGCTTGGCTTTGCCCCCCTGCCCCATGAGTCAGGTGAGCATTAACCTCATCGCAGTCCCAAACTAACCAAAGGAAAGGGGGTGACTCACTCGAGGGTCTAACAGATACTTTTGTTGTTGCCCAGGCCAGTGTCCTTTGTTCCTGTGAGGCTGGGCTGGGTTTGTCCCATCCATGCCCTGATGAGGTGTGAACTGACCCTCTGCTCTTGGAGAGTTTTTCCCTGGGCTTGCTTTAAGCCTTGAGGATACATTTTCAGTCTCATAACTGTATACATGAAATTAGAACCTATAACCTTACTGTAATATTACTGTAACAATTACTATAACATCACTATAACAACCATGCTCAGTGCATCATGAGCCTTCCGAAGACACCCAACATGACACACTTTGCATTGGATATCACACAATCGTTTTATAAGGATGAACATGGAGGTGCTGAGTGTTCCCCCGAGGTACAGTGTCACACCTCCCGCCTCCCCAATCTGGCCTTCCCCTGGGTTGCTGGGTGGTGCAGGTAGGGTGACCAGATGTCCCGATTTTATAGGGACAGTCCCGATTTTTGAGTCTTTTTCTTATATAGGCTCCTATTACCCCCCCATCCCCCATCCCGATTTTTCACATTTGCTGTCTGGTCACCCTAGGTGCAGGGGCGGGGCCTCGGGGGAAAGGGCAGGCTGAGGGTGGGGCCTTGGAGGAAGAAGTGGCGCGGGGGCAGGGCTGCCGGGAGAAGCGCTGGTGCAGGGGCAGGGTCCTGGGGAGAAGGGGAAGTGCGAGGGTGGGGCCTCGGGGAAGAGGTGGTGCAGGGGCGGTGCCTCAGGTGAAGGGGCGGGGCGAGGATGGGGTGTCGGAGGAATGGGCAGTGCGAGGACAGGGTGTCGGGGGAAGGGGCAGCATTGGGGTGGGGCCTTGGGGAAAGGGGCGATGTGGGGTGGAAGCTTGGGGAGAAGGGGTGATGCAGGGATGGGACTAGAGAAGGGGCGAAGCGAGGGCGGGGCCTCGGGGGAAGGGGCAGTGCGGGGGTGGGGATTAGGGGGAAACGGGCGGTGAAGGGATAAGGCCTCGGGGGAAGGGGCAGTGCGGGGGTGGGGATTCGGAGGAAGGGGTGGTGCAGGGGCAGGGCCTTGGAGGAATAGGCAGTGCAGGGGCAGGGCCTGGGGGGAGGGGCAGTGCAGGGCAGGGATTCAGGGGAAGGGGCAGAGTGAGGACAGGGCATCGGGGAAAAGGGGCAGGGAGGAACCACCCAGCGAGTCTGCAGGCACAACAGAGGTCTGCCCCACAGAGGGTAAGGAAGGGGAAGAGGACTACACCTACCTCCAGTACCCTATCCCAACAGACCTCCTCCTCTGCCCTTTCTGCTTTCCCTTCCGTGAAGTGCAGACCCTCGGGGCCCTCAGCAAGCACGTTCGGAAAGCCCACAACAAGCTGATCGCCTTCCAGTGTTTCCCCTGCGACCTACCCTTTGAGACTCAAAAGAAATGTAAGTATCATCAAACCACATGCAAGGGACCCCTCATGACAGCGACGGCCAATTCTGCTGAAACCCTGTGGGTCCCAACTCTGACTCCCACCGATGCTCTGGCTTCAGCACGCCAGCCAGTGTCCCCAGAGCCACAAGGCATAAGGGGGGACCAACCGCCAACCGAGGGAAGCACGACCTCCGTCTCGAGGACCGACCAACAGGATGACACCACCAAAAGAGCCAGCCCTGTCTCCAGAATCCCCACGCTGGACCCTGCCGTGAGGGGATTACTGCCTCTCGCAAGTCAGCAACCTCACCAGATGCCTCAGCAACCTCATAGAGACCATCCGGCACAACATGGATGGGAGCCAGGACAGCGCTCCCTGACAGGTAACCTGATACCGCCCTGCCGTAGGAGCAACCAGCGCCGCCCCCCAGGCCGCCCGGTGAGATCCAGCCGATGGAGGAGCCTCCCGCAGCCCCCAGATCCCACAGCGAAACTCCACCCCTGGGAGACCCAACACCTCCTCCAGGGTTGTCCAGCGACACCCCAACCACAAAAAGTCCTGTGCCCCAGCTGGATACCGCCTGCAGGGGAACCAGCACTGTCCTCAGCGCTTCCAGACACGCGTCCCCCCAAAGTCCAGCACCGGTGCTTCCAGAACCCCGCTCCCTCCCAAAAGCGCCAGGGCTGCCTCGGAGACTCCGAGAGCTGCCCCCTCCCCTGCACACTGCACTAGGACCCCCACCTCAAGATCCGCCTCAACACCGCTCCCCACTCCGAGAGACAACGAGGCCACAGATTGTCCCTGCAGCACCTGAACCTGCGGAGACAGCACAGCAGGAGGAGCGACGGCCGCGAGCGAGGGTCACCACGTCGTGGCAAACCGCCTGGACGGAGGAGCTGGCGAAGGCTGACAACGTCGAGAACTTTGACACCCAGCGGCCAGGAGGTCCAGGAGACAGTGCGCTGTAGCACGGCTCGACCTGGCCAATGCCTTTGGGTCCATACCCCACCATCACATCTTTGCCACTCTGGGAGAGTTCGGGATGCTGGAAACCTTCCTTCAGATTCTCCGGGACTTTAAAAGGACCCTCGCTCCCTAATGCTGCCTGGCTGGTAACTGCAGAGGGATTGCACAAGAGAGAGTCAGAGCCAGGGAGAGAACCCAGGAGTCCTGGCTCTCACCCCCCCCCCCCCCCCTGTAACCACCAGACCCCACTCCCGTTTTAGATTTTAGGCTCGCTGCCTCTTCTATCCACCCACCCCGCCTGTCCATCCCTTTGCTGCAGGTTTTTGGGGTGTCACCCCTGCTCTGCACTCCCCCATTGCAGCCCAAGGCCTTCCCTCCCCCCAACCACATATCCTCTCCCCCCTGGTGCTGGATCATCTGCCCGGCTTCCCACCCCCTCTCGGGGTGTGCGGCGTGGCTGGGGATTGTGCAATGGCCCAGCACCAGGCAACGCAGAACGGAAACCACAGGCCCTGCCCCGCCCCACGCGAGCTGCCCTCCAGGTGCATCAGAGCCCAGTGCCCCACACCTGCACCCTCCTGTGCCACAGGGGGCGAGCTGCAGCCCCCACCACATTCCACAGATGGGCGAAGGGTCAGGCCAGCTAGCCCATGTAGGATGGGGGAATTGCCACCGGGGTCGACAGTATTTGGGTTGTGACACATGGAGAAGCGGTTGTCACTGCAGCCGACAGAGGGCAGCAGAGCATGCACACACACAAACATACACACACACACAATTGCAAACATACACAAACACATGCATGAATCCAGCCACACACACACATTATTACTAACATACACAAACACCCGCACAAATCCAGCCACACACCAACACAACTGCTAACAGATGCAAACACATGCAGAAATCCAGCCACATGAACACACACATCTGCACAGCCACACACACACGGACCGCCCCTGTGACATTACCTATGCTTTATAAAAATACACGTCTACCCCGATATAACGCTGTCCTCGGGAGCCAAAAAATCTTACCACGTTATAGGTGAAACCGCGTTATATCGAACTTGCGTTGATCCATTGGAGTGCGCAGGCCCCCAACTGCCCCCCCGAGCGCTGCTTTACCGCATTATATCTGAATTCGTGTTATATCGGGTTGCATTATATCGGGGTAGAGGTGTATGTTTATGAGTGTGAAAATGATGTAACTGGAATATGCTTTATGCAAAAGGTCTCTTGTACGGTATCATTACAAAGCTTATAATCTACTGAGTGTGCTCATCCTAGTTGTATGTATGTATCATTCTTGTATCTGAAGCTAGAAATATGAAGTATTACTCTAAAGTCCTATTGTAATTATGCAAAGTGTGGGCCATTAATGGTGGCTTGGAATCTTGATGGCTCCATTGACTAGGGCAATTGGTTGTAAATGGCTCTGTTTACTTGCAAACCTTCCTGTGTTCCTGTGAGTCAGGCTGGGAAGAATGGAGGCTTGGGGTCTCACAGGACATGTGACCATGTCACCTGATACTGGAATCCATCTTAAACCTGGTGCTTTTCCATTTAGAAGGAGGGGTGGGGACCCAGAGAGAGACAAAGGATTCCCACCTTGTGCCAAAGCTATAAAAGGAGGTGGAGCCAGGGCCGGCTCCAGGGTTTTGGCTGCCTCAAGCAGCCAAAAAAAAAAAAAAAGCCGTGATCTGCGGCGGCAATTCGGCGGGAGGTCCTTCGCTCCGAGCCGGAGTGCGGGACCGTCCGCCGAATTGCCACCGAATTGCTGGACGTGCCGCCCCTCTCCGGAGTGGCCGCCCCAAGCACCTGCTTGACAAGCTGGTGCCTGGAGACGGCCCTGGGTGGAGCAGGACAAGGGGGATCCCAGTCATGTGAAATCCCCTGCTTTTCACCTAAGATGCCTGCTGGAACTAACAAGGTCTGTACCAGGGGAAAGGACTGGGCCCAGCCTAGGAAGGCGTCCAGTCTGTGAAAGAAGCTTATTGGAACATCTCTGAGGGTGAGATATTACCTGTATCTGTTTCTTAATGTATTAGTCTTAGACTTGCGTGTTTTGTTTTATTTTACTTGGTGACTTACTTTGTTCTGTCTGTTATTACTTGAAACCACTTAAATCCTACTTTTTATACTTAATAAAATCACTTTTGTTTATTAGTAAACCCAAAGTCAGTGATTAATACCTGGGGGAGCAAACAGCTGTGCATATCTCAGTCAGTGTTATAGAGGGCGAACAATTTATGAGTTTATCCTGTATAAGTTTTATACAGAGTAAAACAAATTTATTTGGGGTTTGGATCCCATTGGGAGCTGGGTGTCTGGGTGCCGGAGATAGGTAACTTGCTAAGCAGTTTTTGGTTAAAGTCTGCAGCTTTGGGGGTGTGGACCAGACCTGGGTCTGTGTTGCCGCAGGCTAGTGTGTCTGGTTCAACAAGGCAGGGTTCTGGAGTCCCAAACTGGCAGTAAAAAACAGGCTCAGAGGTAATTCCAGCACATCAGGTGACAGTTCCAAGGGGGTCTCTGTGACCGAACCCGTCACAGCCCTTTCCTCCGACGTCCTGCCCTTGTCCCTCCCCTTCACCTGAGGCCCCGCCCCCGCACCGCCCCTTTCTCTGAGGCTCCACCCTCGCCTCAGCCCTTCCCCCGAGTTCCCGCCATTGCGTTTGCCTTCTGCTGCCTATCCTGCACCGCCCCTTCCCCCAGGCCCCGCCCCCGCCCTGCCTCTTCCCCTCAGACCCCGCCCTCATGCCACCCATTCACCCTGAGTCCACGCCGTCATGCCGCTTCTTTCGCCCAAGAGCCCACCCCCCGCTTGCTCCTCTCTGCCCCTCCCCCATCTCTCCCCCTTATGGCAGGTATAAAGTGAGGGGATCCTGCCCCCCTGTCTGGCAGCCCTGGGTGGGTGGCAAGCCTGATTGCGAAGAATGGAGGAGTAGGGACAAGTAACTACTTTCAATGTAAACTAGAGCCTGGTACATGAATGAGTGGGATTGTATTCTGTGATTGGCTGACCGGGGGGTGCCAGCCGCTTCCCACTGGGGGTGGGGTGGGTAAGGAGGGCTAGACAGAAAATTGTGGGGTGCTCCCCCCCTCACTACAAGGCCCTGCCCCTTTCTGTGGTCCTGCCTCCCTCCCCCCCGACTCCGCCCCCTAGGGAGGCCAGAAGCCGGAGCTGGGTAGGGGCCAGCTGCCAAGGCCACCCCCAGCAAGCGTATATTGGCTTCTTTGTGTATGTAATTGCATATTCATTTCTTTAAGTAGCGCCTTGCTTCTTTTGGGGCATTGGGGGGAGGGGCTTCTGCTTTTTTTTTAATTCCCCACCAGAGAGCGTGATTGGCTCCCGTTGCGCAATCTGCTAAAAAAAAAGCTTTGGAAGGCTGCTTGCTGCGTCATTTTTTCCTTTAGCTTTCGAGCCTCGGAGTCCCCTGCCCTCGGCAAACCCTCCCTGTCCAGCAGCAGTCACCCAAGCTGATGGTTTTGTAAAACC
>NW_020665088.1:0-13103 GCF_002925995.2 Terrapene triunguis
GAGGGTGGGGGTGGAAGGAAATGGTGGCCAGGGCTTGTCAATGGGGAGAAGGAGGAGAGGATGGGCTGGTGTCTGAAGGTGGGGCAGAAGGGGTGGGGGGCTGTTCTGTGGAGCTGGGGAGCATGTCAGGGTTCTGGGTCTGAGCAGAGGAGGGGACTAGTGGGCAGAGGGGTTAAGCAGGGATCTCTGAGGAAGCTGAGAGTGAGTGAGAGGGGAATCGAGCACATTGACTCCAGTACAGATACTCCTAATTTACACCAGGGTGAGTGACAGGGGCACCAGCCCCATTGACACCAGTGGAGTTACTTCTCATTCTTCTTAAAATTGGGGTATATCAGTGCTGATTTTTTGCACTCAGATAGAGATCAAACCAGGGCACAGATCCTCACACCAGGGTCTCCAACGCTCAAGGGTTACCCCAGCAGAGTGCAGACCAGCCAGCAGAAGTTTAGGGGACATCAAATTACAGTGTTATTAGTCAAAAAGTTTAGCTCTCCAGTTAGGCGCATCAGCCTTTGAAGTATTTGGTGTCATGCCCAAAGGATTACATCATGCATGTGCAGGGAGCGAGGATGAGCTGTGCAAAAGCTACCTTTGACTCACAGGACCTAAGTTGCTTAAGTGGGAATTCTCTGGCCCACAAACCTCCCCACCACGTGGGCTCTATGAGTTCAAATCTAACTGGTAACTAAAAGGTGAAACTCATAATAGATAGTGTCAGCCTCTGTCCAAAGATCTTTAATTTGGGGGAAATATCACCTGAGCACAGCAGACCATTCAGAAGGTGCTGAAACTACTTTTGAAAGGAAAATAAATGACATATGCAAATGCCTGCAGGGAGGGGAGGATGATTAGGGATTGAAGAATTGTTGGGAACAGTGGGAGAGGGATTTGGGGGCCCATGACAGGAGGGGTTATTATAGGAAGGGGGATACATGGGGTGGGTTGGGGAGGGCTGGGGGCTAGTTGGAGTGAGAGAGGAGAGGTGTGGCACTGGGAAGGCAAACAAGAGGGTAAATGATAGGGGAGTGGGGGGAAATAGGGGCAAGGGGACCTGACGGCCCTACATTCCCCCCCTGAGTGTGTGCCAATATCTGGGGACCCAGCCTATCTTCAGGAGTCTGACCCCACACCTCTCAGAGGGATTGTTTCAGGCTGTATACATCTTCTTGAGGTGTTCTCACTTCTCTGAGAAGAGCTCATTGAGATGAATAGGACACTTCACTGAGCCTCCTATGCTGTAGATGGTTGTGTCCAGCTTTGTACTGCACTTACCAAGAGTCTCTGGAGCCAGAGGTGAGGGGAACCCAGACTGGCCAAGCAGTGCACACAGTACAGCTCCTTTCCAGAAAATTGTGGTGGCTCTTAAAAAAGCCTTTTGGTCCACTTGTCATCCATACCCATTGCTACCTACAAATGCCACAATGACCACTAACTCCTACCAATAGTTAAAAAAACCTAGGAAAATAAATAGCAAAAAAAAAAAAAATTGTTATCGCAGCATTAAGGTTTCCCAGTGACTGCTCATGCCTTTCCAGAATTCAGAGTTCAGCAAAACTAAAGCTTCTGAAAACCAGGAAATACAGACTTAAGTTAAACACCCTCACAACCATAAATCTGCCCTCTTTGAGTGATGCCCCACAACACCCATAACACACATACTCACATTCTGCCTTTTCACTGCACTTGCCTTACACTCAAACACTGAGCCTGCACCCCTCACAGAATACCACAGTTGGAAAATTTAACAACCACTTTCTACCCTCTTACAACCTCTTTACACATGCATACAGGATACCACCAAAACTTATACTTCATTAAATCCACAGCCTGCTCTCATATCCCACCTCACTACTGACTATACCCATGTAAAGAAGACCCCAGTGCTCTGCTACTGACACCAGCTTCACAATTCTGTACTGAAAGCATGCAGACGGGAATCTCTAGGTACATGTGCACATCTTTATTTTGATCACCCACATTTGGGAGGTGGAGGGGTGATGGGGCTCAGACCTAGATCTCCTATCACAATCACAGCTTTGTGATGCTCCTCAAACTAATCCCCAGATCTCCTCATATCACAAATACACCTCTGCCAACTTGCATCACCTACTGCCTCCACCGTTCAGTACAGCTACATCTAACACAAGGAGTGCAGCTGTAGTACATGCAGATAATTTCCAGTGGTATTGCCAGCTCCAGGGGCCAGAGTGAAGGTTACATGGGCCTGCACTTTAACTCTGTATTTCTTGGGTTTGTTTGAGTTATGCTGAACCTGACATTCTGGAAGGGCACGAGATACCACCGGGCAACCTTACTTCTGTGTTAACAACGGCTTGCTTTTATTTTTTGACATTTATTTATGATAGATAGATAGATTCTTATCTAATTTACATAAGTGTAAATCTAGAGTAACGACACTGACTTCAATGAACTCAGTTTCGCTTATTATTACTGTGAAACACAGCATTTTGCATAAACAGATAGCACATCAAATTCCCACGGAGACAATAATTCCATCAGCTGATTATACCTGTAAAGACGCACAGAAAGGGAAAAATCTGGAAATTTTATTTTTGGTGGATAATGTTCACTCAGTCAGTTTCCTCAGAGCACCTTTGATCTCCTTGTTCCTCATGCTGTAGATGATCGGATTCATCATGGGAGGCACCACGGAATAGAGCACAGCCACCATGAGATAAAGAGCAGATGTTGAACTGGAGGTGGGTTTCAGGTAAGCAAAGACACCAGTGCAAACAAACAAGGAGACCACAGTGAGGTGAGGAAGGCAGGTGGACAAGGCTTTATGCCGGCCCTGCTCAGAGGGGATTCTGAGCACTGATTTGAAGATCTGAACATACGACACAATGATAAAAACAAAGCAGCCTAAGAGTAAACACGCATTGAATGCAAGAACCCTAACTTCACTCAGATAGGAGTCAGAGCAGGTGAGCTTGAGTAGCTGGGGGATCTCACAGAAGAACTGATCCACCATGTTGCCTCCACAGAAGGTCAATGCAAATGTGTTCCCGGTGTGTAGCACAGAGTAGAGAATACCACTGATCCAGGCACTGGCTGCCATTTGGACACAAGCTCTCCTGTTCATTACAGTCTCATAGTGCAGTGGTTTGCAGATGGCAACATATCGATCATATGCCATTACAGTGAGGAAAGCAAAGTCAGCCTCAATGAAGAAGACGAAGAGAAAGACTTGAGCAACACACCCAGCATAAGAAATTGACCTGGTGTTCAATATGTAATTGGCCATGGATTTGGGGATGGTGACAGAGATGGAGCCAAGGTCCAGGATGGATAGATTCACCAGGAAGAAGTACATGGGGGTCTGAAGGTGGTTGTTGAGGGCTACAACCATGATGATAAGAAGATTTCCCACCAGGGCTGACAGATAACTTACTAGAAACACCACAAAGTGCAAAATCTGCAGCTCCCGAACCTCAGAGAATCCCAGGAGAAGGAACTCAGTCACAATGGTTCGGTTGGACATTTTCCTTCGCAGTACATGATGTCCTGCCTGTGGAGGGAAGGAGAAGGGCAATGGTCAGATTAGAGTGACAGATGGAATGACCCCGATTCTCTCTCTGAAATATCTCAAGGTGTGAATGTCAAAGGTGCACAACACTTATCACTTCAGTTCACTAGGAGAGGTGAGTGCTCCTTGACTCCGACAATCAGACCACTAGACCAGTGCATTATCACAGTAGGGTAAATTTGCATAACTCCCTTAAAGTCAATGGAGCTGCGTCAGTTTACACCTTCTGCCCAAGATATGGCTTGATAAAGATGCAGTATGAAAGAAGGAGCAAAGTACCACACCAATCCATCTGTTCCGCACTGGAGGGTTGTCCTAGTGCTATAAACACTAGGCTCACAATTTGGGCATGAAACTATTGCTATGTCTACACTATGAGCCAGGGTTGGATTCCCCTGCTCATGTACGCACATTCACACTAGCTCTCTGTGAGCTAGCGTGAATACAAATAGCAATATAGCCTCTGGAGCATGAGTACCAGCAGCAGAGGCATGACTGAGACTAGTACAAATCTGCCTAAAACCAGTGGGTATGTACTTGGCATACTGCTCGGAGCGAAGGACCTCCCGCCGAATTGCCGTCGCAGATCGCGATCGTGGCTTTTTTTGTTTGTTTGTTTGTTTGTTTGTTTGTTTGGCTGCTTGGGGCGGCCAAAACCGTGGAGCCGGCCCTGCAAACATCTAACAGAGTTCTATTTGTAATTCATATTTATATTCTTAAAATTGCCCTGTATATTAATATCCTGACATATTTAATTGAAAGAGCAAACTTACTGTGTTGGTCTCTGTGGATTTTTTCCCAAATTGCGAAGCATTTCAGTCTCCAATGCTAGGAATCATTGGTGTCTATCCATCTATCTATCTATCAGGCACGCATCACTGTATTATCCAGCAGTCATTTGTGTCCCTTTGCTGGATTTCCTATGTTGCTGTTTCTCTCTGCAGTTCCTAGCAGACAGGGATCCAATTCTCAGATGGGCCCTCCCTGCTCCCCTCCTTGGGCAGGCTTGGCTGAGAGGTGAGGGACTAAATAGGATGAGGGACTAAAAAGCCCCTCCCAGCTGATCCTGACTTGTATAGGATTCAGACACGGTCACAGCCCATGATGCACCTGCTCCGGGGCTAAATAGCTGAATCTGGTCTCCAGGGCTGTGAGCCCAGCTCTGATCACACCTCAGGAACAAACTATGCTGACAACCTGCCTTAACTGAGCCTAATTCTGCAGAGCCTAATTCCCGAGCTTTTATAAATCAGCCCCATTAAAGTCAATTAGGCCAGATGTCCAGCTGGTAGATATTGGCATTGTGCTATGGTGCTTTTCCAATGTACATAAGCTGAATATCTGTACTGTGGTGCCTAGTTTTATGTTTGTTCCTTTATCTGAGATTCTCATTGCTTAACAGCACAATCCTATTTTAATGCTCATAGAATAATCCAAGATCATGGTTAACAGACAGAAATCTGTGAGATCTGTACCCAGCCAGTAAAGGAACAGGTGATTGTTATAGTGACATCCCAGCACCACTATAACTAAGGTTGTGTCATGTATTCCGTTCAAAGGTCAACTTTTCTAACATCAATATATTCAGTCTAATTCCTTTGAAATGTGATGTGCCTCAGGAAGCTGCAAAGCAGAGTTAGTGACCCAAATTTGGGGACATCTGAGCTAGGGGTTGCGAAGATAAAAAAGTTTCCAGAGTGTTTTTTTGTTTTGTTTTTTTTCTTAGAGCAAGAAATCAAATTACTGGTGTGATGCGGGTCAAAATGGTCTAAATCTGTTGACTTTTACCCAAGGTAGTGCATGGAATTAACTAAAAATGTGGGGGACCCAAACTGAGAATGGCATTTAAGAAAATGTTCACTCCTTACAGTGTGCATGTTTTAAGATGTGGATGGTTACTTGGATTGCTTTGAAATTTGTTGTGCCTCTTGGGAGACTAGGGGGGCATTAGTGATCCAGATTTGGGGTCATTTGACTGAGGGCTTCCCAATGTACAACTCCTCAAAGAAACAGTTTCCTTCTGCTTCTTTGAACTGTTAAACTGAGAGGAATTAATGACTGGATGAATTGCAGACCTCCTTGAGACTACTGGTTCTGAACTCACCCTCCAATTAACACCTTGAATGCTGTGTGCAGATCTGGTCGCCCCATCTCAAAAAAGATATATTGGAATTGGAAAAGGTACAGAAAAGGGCAACAAAAATGATAAGGGGTATGGAACAGCTTCCATATGAGGAGAGATTAATAAGACTGGGACTTTTCAGTTTGGAAAAGAGATGATTAAGAGGGGATATGATAGAAGTTTATAAAATCATGACTGGTGTAGAGAAAGTGAATAAGGAAGTGTTATTTACTCCTTCACATAACACAAGAACTAGGGGTCACCAAATGAAATTAATAGGCAGCAGGTTTAAAACAAACAAAAAGAAGTACTTCTTCACACAACACACAGTCAACCTGTGGAACTCTTTGCCTGAGGATTTTGTTAAGGCCAAGACTATAACAGGGTTCAAAAAAGAACTAGACAAGTTCATGGAGGATAGGTCCATCAATGACTATTAGCCAGGATGGCCAGGGATGGTGTCCCTAGCCTTTGTTTGCCAGAAGCTGGGAATGGGTGACAGAGGATGGATCACTTGATTAACTGTTCTGTTCTTTCCCTCTGAAGCACCTGGCATTGGCCACTGTCGGAAGACAGGATAGTGGGCTATATGGACCCATTGGTCTGACCCAGTATGGCCGTTCTTATGTTCTTATAACTAAGGATAAGTTAATGACAAGCTCCCACCCATGTCAAAAGGTATTTTGGGCCGAGTAGCTGGAGGATGCTACAATTTCTGAATCCTAGGTAGCAATTTTATTTTGGGGGGAATGTAATCAAAGTCTCTGGGGGTGGGGAGTTAGATGTGTGAGTTGTTCCTGGGAGGGGAGGGGTATTGGGGGGCAAAGGAGTGGGGGAATGGGGGAGAAGGATTTGGGACTGCAGTGAGGGATTATGGGAAGGGGATAAATGGGGATGGATGGTAGGGGAAGGGAGGGAGTTTGGGGGCTCAGGTGAGGGAGGTGTGAGGGTGAATGGAGGGGTGTGACACTGGGCTGGTGGATGTGGGAGTGAGTGGCAGGAGGACTGGGTGAGAATAGGGGTATGGGCACCTCTAAGCCCCACATGCTCCCCTGCCATGTGTGTGCCCAGATCTGAGGGGCCCTTGCCCCTCTAGGGGGGTCTGAGCCCCTGTCCCTCCCTCATTCATATGAGCTGAGATGGGGGGGGGGCTTTCCCCTTTGCGGTGTGTGAGCCTCTCTCGCTGCCCCCATGTGTGAATGTTCATATAGACATGCCCTCGGTGAACTAAATGAGAGTGTTGCAGGAGATGACCATTGACATATTTGCAAACAGCTTCATCTGTGTTGCTGGGGGAGCACCATCTAGCTCCTCAATTGCACTGAGGATCCTTTAAGATCTGGAACAGAGTTCACTGAAGCCTCAGAATGGGCAGGTTTGGAGGCACGCAGCTCCTGCCCAGCCCACAGTACCCTGATGTGCTTTTCCATGAGGGCAGCATTTACAGGCAACTCTGCAAAGTGTCTCTCATGCCCTGCTATGTCCTTGACCGTATGTATTACATCCCTCTCCGGTGGCTAGTCCACAAAGAGGATAGATCTTACTGCTGCTGCCACCTGAGGCATTTGTTTGGTTGAGCTCAGGTGGTAGAAGCATAGACCTAGGGACTGATCAGGGGGTTAGACTAGATGACCCTTGTGGTCCCTCCTAACTCTATGGTTCTATGATTCTATGAATCTGAGACTTCTAACTCCTAAAGTGCCCTGTGACATTGATAAACCCTTCCTAAAGTTATACAAGGCTATTTTCAAGTTTAGTGTGATAGTAAAGAGACACGTTTTATACACTTCATGGCACAGAAAAAAAGCCTTTGGGATTCATTCCATAAATATTGCTAATGATCTAGCTGCCAAACTGCTGTTTCTCAGCTACCTCAAAAAGGTTCCCATTTTATCTCTTCTGGCTGTGACTGCTTGACTGCAGCAGCTCACCAGATGTCCCAGTGTTGCTCTGCCACTTACATCCTTCCCTTCTTGTCTGGAGCTGAGTTTGCCATTGGTTTGCTGCATATCTGAGTCCTCTGTCTATGTCCCAGGTGTCATCAGCTAGTTATGAAATCTAAACTGCCGTTGCCATCAGTGGGAGGCTAGCCTGGGATATTAGGGCTGCAGGTTTTGGCTCACTGTCCATCCAGGCACTACAGCTGCTGCACACCTAGATGGTGACTCCTCCAACCCATCACCAAACTGCTCTGCCATATTCTGCAGGGTGACTTCACTGGAGGATAATCTGGGAGAAGAGAGACCCTGGATTAGAGAAGAAAAATGTCCTCAATAGAACTCTCTGTAAATGGAACCCAGAGACTTCACAGTGAAACCCAACAGTGCAGTCCTTAGGAGTTCTCCTGCCCCTTCACTTGTCACCAAGTGCAATGGTCTGACAGTGGGAATGGAGAAAGGGTCTCTGCAAGCAAAGACTTCCATGGCTTCCTGAATAGAAGGGTGCCATAGGCTCATGCTGAAGGGCCCAGGTTTAATCCCCGATGGTGTCTCTATGTGGCAGTGGTTTTACTTACCCATGATTGCAGGCTGTTTTCCTGGCCATGTGTGGGGGCATTGCTGCTGGCCCTCTCGGGGTTGTAGCAGCATCACCCACATGGGGACATGACATATCCAGGGCAATCGATCAGCTCCCATCATTACTGCACCCTACGAAAGCCTGGGGGCAATGTCAGTGGGGAGGGAAGTGGGACCTGAGTCAGCCCCAAGCCTCTAGCCTCTGAGCCACAGGAGATCTCTCTGCTGGACTAGCAGAGGGTCCTGTATGGTCTGCGTGAGCTACACCCCAGAGTGTGCCATGGTCACACACAGAGATAAATTCCCAGCATGTCATAGCCCCTGCAGTGAATCCTGCACCATAAAGAGCCATTAGAGGCCTCAGATCCTTTGACCTGATAATGAAGGGGCTTCCCTGAGCCATGGGACCCCAAAGCATCTCAAGGGCATTTAGCTGCCTTGGCTACAGCAGGAATCTTACCTTCCCCTGGGCTACTCTAGGACGATATCACCCCAGCCCAAGGGTTTGAAGCCTGGCTCTGGGCAATCTGACAAAGGCTCGTGCTCTGTAACTTTTAAGGATTTGGAGAGATCTTCTCCAAAGGGCAGAGAAGATCCTTCCTGTAGGTGGTGCAGCTGGCCATCTATGACCCACCGCTGTCCGTCAGCCAGGCTGGGCTGGTCCGAGCCTTCTCCATGCTGGGGGAAGCTTCCCAGATGATGGGGACAAGGTGAGAGGCTGTATTAGGCTCAGGAGATTGGGGGCAAGACCCAGGGCCTCTCACCTCTTGGCCCCCGAAAGTCACTCCCGTCCCATTCAGTGGCCTGGGCACAGGGAGGAGAATGACTCAGAGCAGGAGCCATGGTTAGAGATGAAGTGAGCTCCACAAGCAGGATGGAGCCTGTTCATCTCCTGAGCAGCTCAAAGCAGTTCAGAGCCAGTTCTGCAGCCAGGCTATTTAATTACAGCATGGCAGCAGCAGCAGGACAAGCTGACATTGCTCATGCCAAGGGTGGAGAACTTCCCCTGTGCCCTCGGCGAGCCTTTCTCACCCCTCTGGGCCTCAGCCCACTTCCCCGTGGCCTTGTGTACATCTCATCAGAGCCACCATCCAGAGCCGCCCCGTCCCTGGCAGCCTTGGAGGCTGACGATTCAAAGGGCCATAGAGGCTGATCAAGCTGGGCTGAGGCACAAAAGCGGGGGAAGCTGCTGGCTGGGGAGAGTTGGGGGATTCAGTCAGCAGGGGCTGCAGATCTGCTCCCTTCCCAGGGCTGCCATCTTGGGGCTTCCCCACTAGTCGCTGGGGGACACTTGGGAAAGGTCTCAACCTTCCACATCCCCCTTCACTGCTGCCAAAAGCCCTCCCAATTCTTCAGCTGCGGGGGGGCAGGTGGAGGAGAGGAGATGGGGAACCTGAGCTGCTTCCCCAGTCAGGTTTGGAGGTAGAACAGCTCTCAGAGGCGACCGAGGGGAATGGGCTATCGACTTATCCTGTAAGTATCCCTTTGAAACAGAAATAAATATGCAATAGAGCAAATGGGTTTGAAATGGTGGTGTTATTGGATGATATTTCTGGTTTATGACATCTGAGAACTAAACAATTTCAGCTGAAATAATAACAATAAAAAAGTTTTTCAAAGAAAATTATATTTTGAAAACCCAATTTTCCTTTGAAATATTTCAAGCAGAACATACTTGACCACCCCAGCTGGAAACTTAGCTTTAAACCAGGGTGGGGAACATTAATGTTGTCCAATAATTGCACAGTTTCAAATCCAGTCACTCTATTGCAACCCTGTTTAATTCTGTTTAAAAGGGATACTTGCAGGATGGTTAAACTGAGTAAGCAACAAAGTCGATAACCCACAGCACGTGTTTTAAACAAAGTAGCATCTTTAAACTAGGGCACAGAGAGTTCATGATGGCAGAGTTTTTTTCATCGATCAAGAGTCTACATTCATGGACAGTCTGGGACACTTTTCACACCAAATGATATTGTCATAAATGGAGTTACTCTCCCCACCATTTTGACTCGGCTTTGAAACTGTACACAGATTTCAGAAGCCCTGGGAAACAAAGGTCTAATTACACTTTTAGCAGGCGCATAATGATTGTTAAATGTGCTTTTGGCAGATGGAAATCCCATTGGAGATGTCTACAGACCCACTTGGATGCCAGTGTCATCAATGCTGTCCATATTACTGTGGCTTGCTGTGCTCTTCACAATCATTGTGAAACCATTTCCCCCTGAATGGATCTATGACAGTGAGGGGTTGCTGAATTGGTAAACTCAGCCAGACAGTGCACCTACCACAGCTGGTGCCAGATGCACCTGGGCAGCAGAAGTCAGGGATGTTTTGCGCTCCCATATCATGGACTTCCAGGCCCAATAGAAGAGGGGGAATAGTGCCTTTATGAATGTGCTTGTGGGGGATGGGGACGGGGCTCACTGATTTGGAGGGATCAGTGCTTGGAGACGAGTGATAGCTTGATTGCCATGCAATGTACTTATGAATGACTTGACCACTTATGAATGGAGGGGTGTGGTTTCATAGCATGGATTCATATAAGGAAGTGAGTGAAGTGTGGATCTCTGTACCTAACTGTATAGAGGAATGGTGTTTGCTTACTAATTCCTAATTGTCCCTGATCATGTTGTGATGGGTTGGATCACAGAAACCCCCTGGGGAGCTGCCACCCGATGTGCCAAGACTACCTCTGCTCCTGCTTTCCCTGCCAGCTTGGGAGCCCAGCACCCTCTCTTGCTGAGCCAGACACTCCTGTCTGCTCCAACAAAGACCCAGGGTCTGAATTACTTGCCCCAAAGCTGCAGGTTTACCTGAAAGCAGCTTACAGAAGTGTCCCTGTCATTAACACTCAGATGCCCAACTCCCAATGGGGTCTAAACCTAAATAAATCCATTCTACCCTGTATAAAGCTTATACAGGGTAAACGCATAAATTGTTCGCCCTCCATAACACTGATAGAGAGATATGCACAGCTGTTTGCTCCCCCAGGTATTAATACATACTCTGAGTTAATTAAGAAGTAAAAAGTGATTTTATTAAATAAAGTAGGATTTAAGTGGTTCCAAGTAGTAACAGACAGAACAAAGTAAGTCACCAAGCAAAATAAAATAAAGTGCACAAATCTATGTCTAATCAAACTGAATACAGATAATCTCACCCTTAGAGATGCTTCAGTAAGTTTTTTCCTCAGACTGGACACATTCCAGGCCTGGGCACAATTCTTTCCCCTGGTACAGCTCTTGTTCCAGCTCAGGTGGTAGCTAGGGGATTCTTCATGATGGCTCTCCTCTCCTTTTTTATTCTGTTCCACCCCTTTATATATCTTTTGCATAAGGCGGGAATCCTTTGTCCCTCTGGGTTCCCACCCCTCCTCACTGGAAAAGCACCAGGTTACAGATGGATTCCAGCTCAGGTGACATGATCACATGTTACTGTAAGACCCAAAGCCTTCTTCCTCCCAGCCTGACTCACAGGAAGCCCAGCCTGCAAACAGAGCCATTCAGTCAATTGTTCTGGCTAATGGGAGTCATCAAGATGCCAAACCATCATTAATGGCCCACACTTTGCATAATTACAATAGGCCCTCAGAGTTATATTTCATATTTCTTGTTTCAGATACAAGAGGGTTACCTTTATACAAATAGGATGATCACACTCAGAAGATTATAAGCTTTGTAATGATACCTTACAAGAGACCTTTTGCATGAAGCATATTCCAGTTACATTATATTCACTCATTAGCATATTTTTATAAAATCATATAGACTGTAATGTCACACATGTGTTTACCTTTATCATTTTAAATACACATTGTATGTTGTGATGCAGTGATAGCAATGAACATTCTTGATGAAATTAGAAGCTTTATTTATAAACACGTATTAGCAAAGTACAACATTCACTCATTGCCAGGCAGGCCAGCCATTACCACAACACCACACCGGTAAAAACAGCACCTTACAGAAAAAGAAAAAAACAACAACAACAAAGTGCATGAACAAGGGCAAACAGTGCAACCACATAGAAGACAGAAACCCCCTACTGTTGCATGTCCCCTGGCCCCTGATCTTGTTTCCCTTCTTTCCCCATTTTCCACACATTTGGCGTTGGGGGCGGGGGGGTGGAGGCATCCACAGAGGAGGGGGTCAGGATGGGGAAACTGCATGGGGCTAAGCTGCCCTGTCCAGCTGCTCATGGGGCCTGTTTGCATGGGCCTCACAGCCATGGAGTATTCCAAGCTGTTTCTGGACTGCATCCCAGGATACCATGCAGGGGACTTGGGCCTTGGTGAGAGTGATGCAGCAGGAGCTGGTACTTTTGCAGCCATTATTGATGTCAGCCGCTCAAATCGTTCTCTCTGCTGAGCTCTGTCCTCCTCCCTCAACTGCCATTGCTGTTCCTGGAACTGCGAAGCAAGTGCCTGCTCCCACTCTGAAATCTTGTCCTCAAGCTGTGTAGCCAGCCTGAACCTTTCCCCTGGCCTCTTGCCATGCCTTTTCTCCAGCCATAAGTCCCTCTGTTTTTGGTACCGGACCTGCTTGTTGGCCGTGTCCACAACTTTATCCATAAGTTCACCCCAGAAACGCTTCCTCTTGGAATTGTCCATGAAGGTACGATGAGCCAGGCTTGTACTTCACTGTGGGCGAGCTGTGGAGGTGTTACAGCCGTAGAGGTCGAGGGGCTTGGAATAGGACAAGACACGGAGGGGTATTGTCTCAAATAGCTCAGTGCCGGAGCACAGAAAAAAATCCTAGTGGAATTTCAAGGACATAAAATGTTACTTTTCCAAACTGAGCTTCAGGATATTGTGAGAGGGATGCTTCAGTCCACAGAAGGTCCCTGGACACAGCCTGATTAATGGCAGTGAAAGATGTGCAGAGGCAATGGTAAGTTAACAATTCAAAGC
>NW_020665088.1:13113-19057 GCF_002925995.2 Terrapene triunguis
CTAGCAAAAATCTGCACTCTTCCAGTAAAAGGTCACTTTCAAGGCATTTTTACTGTTTTTATTTTCCAATGGCCATTTTGAACTCCACGTGGTAGCGGGTGAGAGAGAGATGGGAGACCATGCTGCTGGCATACAATCTGCCATTAATGGATACATGCTGCTATCAAGGGCTTCTCATAACTTTTGCATTGTTCCACATTCTGTATCCACATTCTGCATTTGCATTGTTCCACATCAATGTATCTCAGCTATACAATTACATATTGTCTTATATTTGTCTGCTGCAGGTTGGGCGGCGGGCTGCTCCTCAGGGCAGGCATCAAACAGCTCCTCCAAGTACGGCCCCAGGATGTGCTGTTGCTGCTCCTGGCCCAAAGCCTCCTCTGGAACTGGTTTCAGCAACAGAGTCACTTTTCTGGCTTCACTTGGTACCTGCTGCTGGCTCCCATCAGTCCCCATGCTGGAATCTGGGACCAGCAGGGAGCCATCCCAGCTGACCAGGTCATCATGCACCACAGCTGGCTTTGTGCTCGGTGCAGTACCTAGTCAAATTCCTCATAAAATGGACACAACATCAGTGAGTTGTCTGAGATACAGTTCTGGTCCCTAGTTTTCCTGTGTTCAGACTTGAGACACTTAATCCGCTCCCTGGACTGTTTCTGGTTTGGTAAATTTGCAGTGCTGCCAGCTTCTTCGCTACTTGCTGGTATGTGTGATCATTCCTGGTACTCTTACTAAAGTCCACTGTTTTGCCAGCCTCGCACCAGAGATTTCCCAAAATCTGGCTGTGCTCCTGTGTCCATGAAGCAATGCACTTTGCAAAAGGCTGCTTCTGGTCAGTCTCCATTGCAAACACAAAAGGCTGTCTACTGGGGTGTTTGCAGATCGGCATTCAGAAGACAAGGGAAGGGTTAAACACTGACTCACAATGTTGCTGCAGTACACCAAGGGAGGTTGCTTCTGTTTTCACTGGAGTGGACTGGAGATTCTTGGGATAGAGAGGAGAAAGGGCCATGGGATTGTGGCATACTTTTGGCGGACTCCCAGGACCTGAGTCGGTGTGGAGGGCTGTGTCTACACTACAAAGCAATAGGGCTTGAACCCTTGGTCTGAGCTTGACTTGAGCTTGGACCCTCCAGACTCACAAGGTCCTAGGACCCTAGGTCTGAGCCTGAATCTGAAAGATTTTTGTGAAGACGGAAGTGGGGGTTGGGCTCAAGCCTGAGTGTGAGCCCAGGTTTCCATTGCAGTGAAGACATATCCTATCTATCGATCTATCTAATCTCCTTTTTTCTGTCTTATATTTAACATGCACAAACATACTTTAATAATAATAATAATAATAATAATCAATACATCAATACATCAATAAATAATAGGCAGATTCTGTGATCCAGGGCACCTTTAGACACAGTCAAATCCTTGTGTGGATGACAGACCATTGGACAAATCTAGATCCCTTTGAAGTGAATGGCTAAATCCCAATTGTTATGGTTAGCTGCACCTCTGCCCCTTCTCTGGTCTCTGAGCATACCCCCTCTGGTCTCTGCCTCATGCCTGCATCTCTCTTAGGATTGAATTACATGGTTCTTCCACTCTTAAACTGGGTCCCTGGCTACAGCACCTTGTGCACCAAATGGGATTTTTCAGCAGATCAACTGTGTTTGGTACCTGCAGTTCTTCCCTTAGGAACTATGACCGGTAGTAAGTTGAGTGACCAGACAGCCTTCTCCAAACAAAGTCTGATTTATTTATCACAGCTGGACAAAGCATAACATAAGAGAAAATATTACATAACAATTCCACATTTGTCACACCAAAAACTTCAATGGGATCAAAATTGGGCCTCATTATCCAGGGTCAGATTGTCTTTAGGAAACATGCAAAACCTTTCTCTTCAAAAAAGCCTTTCCATCATAGCAAGGATGATGCAACATTTATGTATTTATTTAGTTAAAGAAATACTAAAAAGACACCCATTTAAGGCTCTAGTTGCCCTAACCCATAGTTAATAACACAACAAAATCCCAGAAGCATTAAATAATCATTTCAGCAGGAAATCAGCTATTCAGACTACAGAGACTCTTTTATACCCCTTCATCATTGTTGGAAACAAAACTTGAGCTCTCTCAGAAACCCCACCAAGAGTTGATGACATTAACACACCCAATATATGAGAAAAAAAAATGAGATCCCTATCTAATCAAACACACCCCACTCTCTCAAACTCCCATGTCCAAGAACACCTGGAACAAGGAAACCAACAAACCAATAAACAAAACAAAACAAACAAAAAACAACAACAGAGACAATGAAGCAAATAAAACCTCTCAGATCCCAAGCAGAATTTTATCCCCCCAAAAAGAAGAAGAGCCAGAGGGACTCCATGAAGTCTACCTGGGACCTATCTATGGCTACTCATTTAATGTGCAAGGGGCTTAGATAGCATGGTGTTGCTGTCAACAGAAATCCCTTAGACAAATAGATTCTGATCTTATTTACTCTGGTGTAATTCTACAGTTACTCCAATGATTTGAGTGGAGATAGTCTGGATTTTTACCATTATATAAACAGATTGCATGTTATGTTTTTATGGAAAAAAGTTGTCATGAGTTGAATATATCTACAAAGAAACTCAGAATAAAATCATGATCAAGGGAGAAAGACAGACATTTTATTCTTGGGTGAATAACCTCCACCCAGTCAGTTTCCTCAGTGCAGCTTTGATCTCTTTGTTCCTCATGCTGTAGATTATCGGATTCATCATTGACGGCACCATGGAATAGAGAACAGCCACCACAAGATCCAGACCTGAGGTTGAGTTGGAGGTGGGCTTCAGGTAGGCAAATAAGGAAGTGCAAAAGAACAAGGAGACCACAATAAGGTGAGGAAGGCAGGTCGAGAAGACTTTATGTCGGCCCTGCTCAGAGGGGATTCTAAGCACTGTGGTGAAGATCTGAAAATATGATACAGTTATTAAACCAAAGCAGCTTAAGTCTAAACATGCACTAAAGGCAAGAACCGCAACTTCACTGAGATATGAGTCAGAACAAGTGAGCTTGAGTAGCTTTGGGATTTCACAGAAGAACTGGTTGATGATGTTGGACTGGCAGAAGGGTAAACTAAAGGTGTTCCCAGTGTGCAGTGCAGAGTAGAGAATACCACTGGTCCAGGCACTGGCTGCCATTTGGACACAATCTCTCCTGTTCATCCTTCTCTCGTAGTGCAGTGGTGGGCAAATGGCCACGTATCGGTCATATGCCATGATAGTGAGTAAGGCAACATTGGTTGCAACAAAGAGGACAAAGAGAAAAAGTTGGGAAATGCATCCAGCATAGGAAATTGACCTGGTGTTCATGAGGGAGTTGGCCATGGATTTGGGGATGGTGACAGAGATGGAGCCAATATCTAGGATGGACAGATTCATCAGGAAGAAGTACATGGGGGTGTGAAGGTGGTGGTTGAGGGCTACAGCTGTGATGATGAGAAGGTTCCCCACCAGAACTGCCAAGTAAAGCACTAGAAACACCACAAAGTGTAACATCTGCAGCTCCCAAACTTCAGAGAATCCCAGGAGAAGGAACTCAGTCATGGTGGTTCGGTTGGACATTTTCTTCCTCAGCACATCATGTCCTGCCTGTGGAGGGCAGGAGAAGGGCACTGGTCAGGATTAGACTGACAGACAGAATTGCCCTGATTCCCCTCTCAGTAATATCTCATTATGTGAATGTCAGAAGTGCACAGCTCTCCCATCACTTTCATTGACTAGGAGTGGTGAGTGCTCCTCCCCTCTACAAATCACACCATTAGTCCTCTATGTTATCACACGCACGTAAATTGGCATAGATCCCTAACAGTCAATGGAGCTGTATCAGTTTAACCATCTGGGGATCTGGCCAAGATGTGGCTTGATCAAATGCAATATGAAGGATGGAACAAAGTACAACCCAAATCCAACAATTCTAGCCAAGACGGTTCCTCTATTGTGATAAACAGCGGGCTCACAACTTGCGCATGAAACTAAGATCCTAGTAAGCCAACACACCCTGATTCCCACTGTTCAGAGAAAAATGCCATAGACTCACCCAGCCTCCTAAGTGGCAGATTGTCTGTCCTGAGTCCCCCCCAGCATCACATAGACAGCCTGCTACTTGCTTACAAATTGATTTATAGCAACACATACTGGCTAGATTCCATCTCTGTGTAATTAAAGGCTAGTAGCACTGTTCAGTTACTTCTATGTTGTATCAGATAACTCTGTGACAAGTTTTCAGCTGAAACCTTTTGAGTGCCAGAAATTGAAAAAAAACCCACCAGGTTTTCAGTGAAAATTCAAAAGTTCCCACAGGGGAAATAAAAATCTTACCAGCCATAGATATTTGATCAAACTGGTAATAAAATTCTAAGACTTCAGATGGAAATTCATATTTAGCTTCTTAAATTTCCCCTGTATATTAACCCCAAACATATTGAATTGAAAAAGGACACTTACTGTGATGCTTTTTGTGGAATTTGGCCCAACTTGTGATGCATTCGATTCTCAAGTGTCAGGATTGCTTGGTCATTAGCTGTCATGTACCCATCACTGTATTATCCAACAGCCATTTCAATGTCCCTTAGTTGGATTTCCTTCTGCAGTTCCGAGCAGACAGGGATCCACCCCCAAGGGGGGGCTCCCTGCTGCCCTCTTAGGGGAGGCTTGGGTGAGAGGTGATGGACTAAATGGGATTGGGGACTGAAAGCCCTACCCAGCTCTAGAGTTGATCCCGGCTTGTGCAGGCATCAGACACGGTCACAGCCCAGAATGTATCTGTTCTGGGGCTAAATAGCTGAATCCGATCTCCAGGGCTGTGAGCCCAGCTCTGATCTCACCTCTGGAGCAAACCAGCCAGACAACCTGCCGAGCTAACCCTAACCCACCAGAGGGGGAACAGCACCCACCCTGGATCTCACACAATGGCAGCATCCCTGGAAGGACCCTTGGATAAAAACAAGGCAGGGCTGAGGCCCAGAGTGTGTCCCAAAGGGATTGCAGAACGAAACACTGATTTGAAGCACAGACATGTGACCTACAATAGCTAACAGCCTAGTGGCACCAGAAGCTCAGCTGGCCTGGAATAGCCTGTTTCTTCACTAACTCCACATGATTACCTCTGGGGGAGCAGAGTTGTGGTTTGTTTGTTTTTTTCTCCTGCATTATATTAGCAGCTCTTGGGGTGTAGCCACTGGAGGGACCCACAGCTCAGACTGCCCTGGGAGTTTGAAGCAGGTCACTAAGAGGTACAGAAGCAAACACGAAAAACTAAGGGCCGGGTTATGAGCTGGTGTTAATTGGTACAACTGAGTTCATAGTAACTAGGGCTGCATGAACCTACTAGGGGTCTGGCCCATTGATAATAATGGAGATATGCTGATTTACACCAGCTGGATCTGGCCCATTACACAGTTTCAAATCCATATTTTTCCACAGAGCAGCTTTGATCTCCTTGTTCCTTATGCTATAGATGATAGGATTCATCATTAGAGGCAGCATGGAATAGAGAACAGACACCATGAGATCCAGACCCAATGGAGAGCTGGAGATGGGTTTTCAGGTAGGCAAAGATGTCAGAACAAATAAACAAAGAGACCACACCGAGGGGGGGGGAAGGCAGGTGGAGAAGGCTTTATGCTGGCCTCTGTAACTTTTCCAATTCTAATATATCTCTTTTGAGATGGGGTGACCAGAACTGCTCACAGTATTCAAGGTGTCGGCCTACCATGTATTTATATAATGGCATTATGATATTTACTGTCTTATTATCTACCTCTTCCCTAATGGTTTCTATTAGGTTTTTTTTTTTTTGAATGCCAGGTAAGATGCAAAGAGCTCACAGTCTAAATAGACAAGACAGGCGAAGGGTGGGAAGGGAAACAGAGACCCTGAGTTGAAGGGACTTGCCTA
>NW_020665089.1:0-12839 GCF_002925995.2 Terrapene triunguis
AGCTTATAGCTAAAATTCTTGTTGTTAGTCCCTAAATACATGACCTTACACTTTGCACTACTCAATTTCATCCCATTTCTATTACTCCAGTTTACAAGGTCACAGGGTGACCAGATAGCAAGGGTGAAAAATCGGGACAGGAGGTGAGGGGTAATAGGAGCCTGTATAAGAGAAAGACCCTAAAATCGGGACTGACCCTATAAAATCAGGACATCTGGTCACCCTACAAGGTCATCCAGCTCTTCTTGTGTGATATTCTGGTCCTTCTTGGTATTGGCAATACCTCCCAGCTTTGTGTCATCTGCAAATTTTATTAGCACATTCCCACTTTTTGTGCCAAGGTCAGTAATAAAAATGTTAAATGAGATTGATCCCGAGACTGATCCCTGAGGAACTTGCTAGCAACCTCGCTTTAGCCTGAGAGTTCACCTTTCATTATGACCTGTTGCAGTCTCCCCTTTAATAGAATCATAGAAGATTAGGGTTGGAAGAGACCCTAGGGGGTCATCTAGTCCAACCCCCTGCTCAAAGCAGGACCAACGCCAACTAAATCATCCCAGCCAGGGCTTTGTCAAGCTGGGCCCTAAAAACCTCTAAGGGTGGAGATTCCACCACCTCCCTTGGTAACCCATTCCAGTGCTTCACCATCCTCCTAATGAAATAGTGGTTCCTAATATCCAACCTAGACCTCCCTCACTGCAACTTGAGACCATTGCTTCTTGTTCTGTCATCTGCCACCACTGAGAAACAGTCTAGATCCATCCTCTTTGGAAGCCCCCTTCAGGTAGTTGAAGGCTGCTATCAAATTCCCCCTCACTCTTCTCTTCTGCAGACTAAATACTCACAGTTCCCTCAGCCTCTCCCCATAAATCATGTGCCCCAGCTCCCTAATCATTTTTGTTGCTCTCCGCTGGACTCTTTCCAATTTTTCCACGTCCTTTCTGTAGTGGGGGCCCAAAACTGGATGCAATACTCCAGATGAGGCCTCACCAGTGCTGAATAGAGGGGAATAATCACTTCCCTCGATCTGCGGGCAATGCTCCTACTAATGCAGCCCAATATGCTGTTAGCCTTTTTGGCAACACGGGCACACTGCTGACTCATATCCAGCTTCTCATCCACTGTAACCCCCAGGTCCTTTTCTGCAGATCCTTTTCACCAGTTCCTTATCCACCTTTCAATTCTCATATTAAATCCCATCTTCTCCAATTGAACTAATAATTTCCCATGTGAAATTGTATCAAATGCCTCACTGACATCCAGGTAGATTAGATCATTGGTTCTGAAGCTGGGGGTTGTGACCCCTCGGGGGGTTGCAACCTGGTTATGGGGGGGGGGTCGAGAGCCCTGACCCCAGCACGTGGCTGCAAGTTGCGAGCCCTGACCCCTGCGCCAGGCTGTGAGCCCCGACCGCGACGCATGGCTGTGAGCCCCGACTCCGACCCCCACACGGGGCTGCAAGCCCAGACCCCAACCCTGGCCAGGAGCGGGGCTGCATCCCCAAGTCCGACTGCCATGTGGGGTTGTGAGTCCTGACCCCAACCAGGAGCGGGGCTGTGAGCCCTGAGCTGGGGCATCCAGGATGCTGTGAGCCCCGACCCCTGTACTGGGGTTGTCAGGCGGAGCCCAGCCATGTTGAGGGTTATCAGCCGGGAGCACACACAGGGTTGTCAGCCCCGAGCCCCATCACCCACTGTGTTTTAGTCTTAATTTAAAAGCAGTGAGAAAAGGTCAATTCATTTTAAGCAATAGGGTTTAAATTTGGTATTTAACATGGTGTTAAATATCAAAAATGTGTTTTTAATTTTTAAGGGGGGGTCGCACTCAGAGGCTTGGTGTTCGAAAGGGGTCACCAATACAAAAAGTTTGAGAACCACTGGATTAGATCTACTGCATTTCCTTTGTCTAAAACCTCAGTTATCTTCGCAGAGAAACAGATCAGGTTGGCCTGGCAGGACCTACCGTTTGTAAAACCAGGTTGTATTTCATCCCAATTACCCCATCACCTCTATGTCCTTCATTACTTTCTCTTTCAAAATTTGTCCCAAGACCTTGCAGACAGTTGAGGGCAAATTAAAAGGCCTGTAGATACTTGGACCACGTTTTTTTCCGTTTCTTAAAAATAGGAACTATATTAGCAATTCTCCACCCCACCCCCGAGTTTACAGAGTCATCAGAAATCCTTGCTATTGGGCTTGCAATTCCATGTGCCAGTCCCCTTACTATGCATGGATGGAGCTTATGGGGGCCAGGCTGGCTCAGGATTTGGAGGGGGGGTGTCAAGGCTCCTTCCCCACTCTGAACTTTAGGGTACAGATGTAGGGACCTGCATGAAAACTTCTAAGCTTAACTACCAGCTTAGATCTGGTCCGCTGCCACCACTCCCAATGTGCTAATTCCCTTCCCTGGGTAGCCTTGAGAGACTCTTCACCAATTCCCTGGTGAATACAGATCCAAATCCCTTGGATCTTAAAACAAGGAGAAATTAACCATCCCCCCTCCTTTGTGCCACCAACTCCTGGTGGATCAAGATCCAACCCCCTTGGATCTAAAAACAAGGAAAAATCAATCAGGTTCTTAAAAAGAAGGCCTTTAATTAAAGAAAAAGGTAAAAATCATCGCTGTAAAATCAGGATGGAAAATAACTTTACAGGGTAATCAAACTTAAAGAGCCCAGAGGACCCCCCTCTAGCCTTAGGTTCAAAGTTACAGCAAACAGAGATAAACACCCTAGTAAAAGGTACATTTACAAGTTGAGAAAACAAAGATAAATCTAACACGCCTTGCCTGGCTGTTTACTTACAAGTTTGAAATATGAGAGACTTGTTCAGAAAGATTTGGAGAGCATGGATTGATGTCTGGTCCCTCTCAGTCCCAAGAGGGAACAACCACCAAAAACAAAGAGCACAAACAAAAACCTTCCCCCCACCAAGATTTGAAAGTATCTTGTCCCCTTATTGATCCTTTGGGTCAGGGGTTAGCCAGGTTACCTGAGCTTCTTAACCCTTTAGAGGTAAAAGGATTTTGGAGTCTCTGGCCAGGAGGGATTTTATAGTATTGTACACAGGAGGGCTGTTACCCTTCCCTTTATAGTTATGACAGGGTGTTCAGAGAAAGCCCAGTTCCACAGGCTGTGCTGGGGGCTCAGCAGGAGGTGCTCTCCCCTCACAGCCATTGCTGGCCCCAGTGTGGTGCTAGGGGCTGCAGTGAGTGGGGTGGGAGGACCCAGCAGGGGGCGCTCGCCCCTTCTAGTCTGTGCCGGCCCCAGCATAGTGCTCAATTGTGCTATTTCGGGGGTTGTAAATCTAAGCTCCTGGGCGCTTGTCACTAAGGAGCCCATGTGCGGCGCAGCCTGGTGTCTGGGCCAGGCCCAGCTCCCCACACTCTGTGCAGCGCAGTGCAACTAGATATGGGATTCTTCACTCGTCCTAATCTACTGTGCTGTGTGGCTGTTAAACAGCTGCTCCGTCCCACCCCAGAGGTGGCTGCATTTCAGTGCTGGGCAAAGGATACCTGTATAAATAGCCCCTGCACCCCACCCCAGAGGTGGCTACATCTCAACCCCAGGGATGAACTCAGTGACTGGAATACAAGTGACTCTAGTCCTGGGAGTGACCAGGACTGCTGGGCCCCTTGCCGGGGAGGTGGGCAAGGCCTCACCAGAGATTGGGGCCCTGGGGTGGTGCAAGGCCCGGCCGAGATTCCTCTGGCCATGGGAGCGCAGTGACTCAGCCAGTGCCCCACCCCCAGCCAGCCCTCCCCATTCACCGAGCCCTTCGTGCAAGCCATGTCACTCTGAGTCGCACTATGTGCCGCTCGATAGGTCACCTACAATCACACGGTTTCTTTTCGGTGCCTCGTCTGGGCAGCCGGTAATGAGCGGTGGATAACGGATTCTCCAGGCCAGGCCTACGGACCTGCTCCCCCGCTGTGCCAGGGATGCCCCGCTGGTCCCGTCTCTGCCCCTAAGAGCCTCTCCCCGCAGTCCCTGGCAGGGAAGAGATTGCCCCGCTGCCAGCGTCCAGCAGGCCTGTGGGTGACATGAGTTTGGGGTCTCAGCCCCGTCCCTAGGGGGATGGGTCCGCGCTGTGATGGGCATTATCTGGCAGTGAAGGACTGGCCAAGAGTGCCCCCCCCACCGCCTTCTCGGGCAGGGCAAGGGGTGGGGTGCAGAGTGATCTGCTGTGGGGCCCAGGCCCTCAGTCTCTGGGGCTGGCAGCACAGCCCCGGCAATGAACCTCCCCCAGGGGCAGGGAGCAGCTGCCGGGTCCGTAGCACCCCAGCAAACACTGGCCATTCGGCACCAGACAGGGGAAGGTCTCGCACCCAGGCCATTCTGGATCAGAACTGTGTGTGGGGAGACGGGAGCTGAACACAGACCCCTCCCTGAGCTCCCAGCAGCCCCCAGGGCCTCGTCCGGGCGATCCCTCCAATGCCGTGGGCACAGGGACCCTCAGCCAGCACCTCCATAGGGCCCAACAGTGGGGAACCCAGCCCCTTACCTGGCTGGTACCTCCCACGGCCTTGACGCTGGCCCCAGTTCAGCCCAGTTCCCCCACGCTGCAGGGCACTGGAGAAGCCTCCACTGGCAGCTTTGCCACTGACACTCTGTGGCAGCTCCTGCCGAGGCCCCAGGGCCCATGCGGGGCAGCGCTGCCCTCCCAGGGGGCTCGTTAGCCAGGGCCATGCAGAAGCCTGGGACCCAAATGCCAACCATGGCTCCCCAGCCAGGAGCGGGTTTCCTTGGCACCTGGGTACCCCAGGGGATTAGAGCCTAAAGAGCAGGAGGGAAAGATGCAGAAAGAGGAGAGCTGTGCATGGGGCCATGGAGCGGGGGGGATGGGACAGAGAGATGTTTAAACCAGAGGAGCGGAGGGCGCACCCCATTTTCCTCTTCCTCAGAGCCCTGGGCTGGCCTGTGCCCCCTGCACCAGGGGTGGGGGCTGGAAAGGGACTTGCCTTGCCCCAGAGTGCCAAGGCCACTGGCTGTACCGGAGAGGCAGTGAGGCTGCAGGAACCCTCCCCGAGCCGGGCTCCGTGGGGCCAGGATTCAGGCCTGGGGAGCTTTGGGCCGTGCGGAGGGGAGTCCAGCGCTGAGGAAAGGGCCAGCTCGACTGCCCCAGAGCCCACGGCTTCCGTCACACCCCCATCCCCCACGCCAATGGCCCTGCCCTGAAGGGACCCATCTAGGGGCAGAGCGGAGCTCAGGCTCTGTAGCCCCAGCGTGCCAGTCCCACAGCTGGCAGGCAATGCGGGTGCTGGCCCAACAGGAACTAGACTGAGCCCCGCTCCACAGCCACCACCCACTGTCAGACACTGCTCCCCTGGGACAGATTCGAACCCGTGCCCCAGAGAGGAGAGACACCCCCCCCACCCCATCCCCCGGCCAGCCCAGAATATTATCATTAATCTTACATAGCACTGTCCAGCAAAACACTTCCCAAAGGAGGTCAGTGTCATCATCCCCACTGTACACATGGGGAAACTGAGGCAGGGGGCAGGGAAGGGATTTGCCCAAGGTCACCCAGTGGCAGAGCCAGACATAGACCCCCAGTCTGCTGCATCCCAGTTCAGTGCTTTACACACTAGGCCACATTGCCTCCCTTGACTCTGTGGCCATAGCTCGGGAGCTGCATTCCCCCCACGCACTGCCAGGGGAAGCCATGAGATGTTTAGCTTTGTCTGTCCCAAGTGTGGGGAGGCATGTCCCACCCCGGGTCCCACACAGGTGCCTCTGTCCAGAGTGTGTGGCTGTCTGACTCTTCCCCTATCCCATCGGGGACACGGTGGCCACGGGGCACAGAGGGCGACAACCCTAGACGCTGTGCCAGAGGGAGGGAGCCTGGCCTGTCCCCTGTCCTAACAGCCAAGCAGCCTGGGGGTCCCGTCCCCTCTCCCGTTCCTTCCCCCAAAACTGACACTGCTGCCAGGAGTAGGGGGGAAGGTGCCTTGTTGAGAAGAGCAGGTGGAGCTGGGGGCAGCAAGCTGTGGGGGACAGAGTCTCTGGGGGGAGGGGGCTGCTTCTAGGCCTCCATGGGGGCCTCATGATCGAGGGCTTGGAGATCATCCAGGAAGCGCTTGGGGGTCAGGATGTGACTGGAACCTGGGGGAGAGAAAGGTGGTTGGCAGCGGTGGGCACAGTGGGGCGGGCATGGGGCTGGCATCACCAGCTCCCCCATCCTTGCAGCTGGACCCTGCTCTAGTGACTTCTGAAAAGGAAGTGATGTGCTACCCTATCCAGCCAGAAAGAAATGAGGCTCTCAGCCAAGGATGGCTTTTGGCTCATGCAGGAAGTTTGCCATAGTTTTGATATAGAACTAGAAACCCCTGACAATTGTGGATTTCCATATAGCAAAGCTCATTCTCTGTCAGAAACCATCTGGAGTCATGCAGTTAACACCTTGGCTCACAAGATAGTCATCTTTGCAAGATCAGGTCAACACCTGGGAAGTATCACAGGTTTCCTGCAACGAGTCTCAAGATGATAGTTCAGATCACAAGAGGGACAAACGATGAAGACATTCTAGCATTTGGTTCATACACTGAAGCAGACAAACTTACACTTTGCCCACACAGCACTTCCATGTGTCTTCCCTCTGTCAGGTTTCCCAAGGTCAAAGGAATGGTAAAGCTGCTCTATACAAGAGCCATACCTCATCTACGTGGTGTTGTGTCTGCTCAAGGTGACGGTTACTGCCAGAGGCACTACTTGAGCTTCCAGGGCCACTTGTTGACCTGCAGTGTAGAGACAGTTACACTACGATATCATACCGTTAATTACATTTATATACCACCTAGAAGTATGCTTGGTAATTTGCAAACAAAGGGTATACAAACCAGTGACTATAAATGTAAACACCAATGGTCATAACAAAGAAAGGTGGAACATTCCCAAGGAGCTAATATGCAACAGAAGAAAGAAAGTTCGATTTCTTTTGCAGTGGAGGAGTGAAGCTTGAGCAGCAAGCTTTAGCCATAGAATTCAGACAGTGGTTCCAAACTTACCACTAACGAATGGCTGCAATGCCACTGGAGATCCGAGAAGCAGGTGGGAGAGAGAAGAGCGGCACTACAGCTCAGAGCATAGTGTATTGTTGCTCTTGATTGACCAAGAACATGGGTTTAGGGATCCCCCCCTCTTTGAAATAAAAAGCAGATGAGCTTGTGTGCACTATTTTCCCTTGGTTGAACTTGGGAATTTAAATTATTTTTGGAAGCTACTGAACTCAGAAAAAGATTGTGTCAGTCACTGGAAGCATGCAACATTCGCTGCTTGTTTTCCTCAAAGTTCACCACAGAATAGAGAGGCAGTGGCCAGTACCAGATATTTCAGAAGAAGGTGCAAGAAGCACTGTAGAGCAGTGGGACTCAACCTTTCCAGACTACTGTACCCTTTTCAAGAGTCTGATTTCCCCCAATGTAGGAAAAAGAACAGGTACATCTACAGTTTGTACACATAAGACATCTACAACAGTGGTTCTCAAGCAGGGGTCTGGGGCCCCCTGAGTGGGGCCGCAAGGAGGTTTCAGGGGTCCACAAAGCATGGCCAGCATTAGACTTGGGGGGCCCAGGACAGAAAGCCAAAGCCCCACTGCATGGTGCTGAAGCCAAAGCCAGAGCAACTTTGCATGGTGGGAGACCACTGTGGCATAGGGAACTGGGCAATTGCCTTGCTTGTACCCCCAATGTTGTTCCTGGCTTTTATATGCAGAAAAACAGTTGCTGTGGCACATGGGGGCCATGGAGTTTTTATAACATGTTGGGTGGGCCTCAGAAAGAAAAAGGTTGAGAACCCTGATCTACAATATATCCTGTATTTTGGCTTTTTATCATTTGCTTGCTGGACCACCTTTCAATATTGATTATGAACACAATTCTAAATAGGACACTGAATTTATATAGAGGCAACATGATATTTTCTGTCCTATTATCTATCCCTTTCTTAATTATTCCCAGCATTCTGTTCGCTTTTTTGACTGCTGCTGCACATTGAGTGACTCCACACACTGTCTGTACAGTTTTCAGAGTAGCAGCCGTGTTAGTCTGTATCTGCAAAAAGAACAGGAATAATTGTGGCACCTTAGGGCTGGTCTACACTGCGGGGGGGATCGATCCAAGATACGCAACTTCAGCTACGCTAATAATCGAAGTATCTTGGATCGAATTACCTGGGGTCCACACGGCACGGGATCGACGGCCGCGGCTCCCCCGTCAACTGCGCTACCACCGCTCGCTCTGGTGGAGTTCCGGAGTCGACGGTGAGCGCGTTCGGGGATCGATATATCGCATCTTAACGAGATGCGATATATCGATCCCAGATAAATCGATTGCTACCCGCCGATACGGCGGGTAGTGAAGACGTACCCTTAGAGACTAACAAATTTATTTGAGCATAAGCTTTCGTGGGCTACAGCCCACTTCATTGGATGCATAGAATGGAACATATAGAGAGGAGATACATATACATACATACAGAGAATATGAAAAGGTGCACTTTTTATGCGACAAATTGGCAAGACTTCTGAATGAACCACGGGACAAACAAATAATCAATTCAAAAACATTAACTCAGGTTCACTTGAGAGCAATTCAGAGCTGTTTGGTCATTAATACGTATTTTAAATTCCATATAAGAAAAAAACCATGTATATGTTTTGTCTCAAACCTAATTTCAAAACAGCTCAGAATGGATCTAAAGAAGACCTTGACTGATTCCGTGTCTTCATTTTTGCACTTAGCACAGGGCTGGAAAAAAAGAGATCTTTGTGCCATCCCTGTGCCACCCAAACTCACAGGCCTGGCCAGTCCCCACTATACAAAAGAGCAGCCTCAGAGGTGCTTCAATTTATATTCTAGCTGCACTGAGCCATCCAGGAACAGCCAGAGCCTGCTCCACTCCACCCCACCCAGACCCCTTATACTGAGGAGCAAGGAAGAGCTACTAGAATGCTCTGCTGGGCCCAGCTTTTCTAAGTATGAGCTAAAGACAAAACATCATCCTTAGACGTAATGTTCTTGATAGCTGTCTGTGTCCCCACAGCTTTGAGACTGTTTAGGCATATTCTTTATGTTATCATGCAGTACATTATAAAAATAACCGACTACCTGTACAAACATACACTTTTCTATCTTCCTTCCCCCACTCCCATCCAACGGGGCTATGGACTATGTGGGAAATTCAAAAAGTATTAACGTTAGCATCATCTTTTAAGTTATTTTCCAAATGCTGTGGAATACAAGCTTGTGAAGCACATGCGGCCTGTGAATGATGTAATGGTGCACTCTGCAGCATCTTTCAAAAATGAACACACCATTGTTTTGTATTTCATACCTGGGAAACTCAGGAATGGTATGTTCTTTATGTTTAAGCAACAATCAACACTGCAGTTCCAAAATTTGTACAAGCCTATAAACCTTGTAACTAGAACAGGACTCATTTGACCAAGAAAGGTGTTGCATATTTCTGAACAGGATCTGTACTAGTGCAACTATTGAATGCTACAGTAATCAGCTTGTATTAGCATGCATATTCCAGTTAAACAGGTATGCACCAGTACAGATGTTGCATGTCCTAGGTTGAAGTTGGTAGCAAAACATGTCTTTCATTTTTCCAGCAAAAGTGTGCTTTTTTAGTGTAGAACTTGCATGTTGAAGTGCTAAACACAGAGACAGCATGCATCAGTAAGAGTCACAGCTTACCAGTTGTGCATGTTCTCACCGAGACCCATAGTGATAACAGGTGAATTTTATATTGCAGTAAGAGGTGTAACTGAATAATGCACAAGTTGCACTACCTGTCCTGCATCGTAGGTGATATCTTGTGCATATGTGTGATTAGTCTCAACATTAAATGTGCACTAGTGGACGAATTACTAAGGTGGAGTACAAAAGAATAGCATATATGTGTAAGGACAAAATCAGAAAGCATAGAAAGGCACAAAATAAGTTATGCATAGCAAGGGACAAATGTAATTGGAATTCTTTTTCCATATGGTTTACTGCAAAGAGTGTCATCACTCTGAATGCTATAAAGGCAACATAACTTCCAAAATCAAGTGTTGGCTCTACATATGGCCATACATATGACACCACACTGTATTAAACACAATAAAAATGAATGTCGTTGATTTGTTTGGCAGGACATGGAAATGAAGTATAAATTTCAATTCATTGTAAAACAATATAAAATCAATATTTGTAATACAGTTCAATAAGGTTTCATCTGGCTTTTTGATCAACTAAATTAAAAAGCAAAGGAAACCAACCAACCAACCAACCAACCACACTCAAGTGTCACTGTGCATTCTCCAAGGCAGTTTCTTCTCTTTCTTTGGTGCTTTTATTTTATATAAATTCAACCAGGAGCAGATTTTCAGATTAAACCGATATTGGAAAGTGTGGCAAACTGAGAGAGGGACCGAACCAAAATTCAAAATGACGTAGAGAGAATGAGGAATTCGACACTGCAGCAAATTTAGCCACCTATTGGACTGCTTACATGTATGGGCCCAGATATTGAAATGTATTAAGGTTCCTAACATCTACTGATTTCAGTGCGAGTTAGGAGCCTAAATAACTTTGAGGATCTTGACCATGTAATTACAGCACATACCTGGTCAGCAGCAGCTTATGTGGTGTGTCACAGTCACATGGATGTCATAATAGTGCTTGCATAATCTTAACTGGCTGTCCTGGACATGACTGACTGAGAGGCCAGCTGCCTATCAGTACGGGAGCTCTTTGGAGGTCGGACTGGAGGAAGTATTAAACATGAATAAATTTATGAGTAAGCAGGAGGTACTCGACAGAGGTAAGGGTCAGCATTGTATTCTCGATATCCATTCTATAATCACAAACACATTTAGAAAGCATAGGCATACAGATAGATTAGCTGTAATGTTCTCCATTTATATGACCAGAACCTCAGCTGCTGTAAACCAGTGTCGCTCTGTTGACTTCCTTGTAGCTGTGTTGATTTACACCAGTTGAGGAGTTGGCCTACAGCCTCTGGACCTGCAAACTTTCCTGAGAATCTGAGTTTCTATTGAATGCTATGGGGGAGATCTTCCATCTTTCTCCCAGTTGTTTTATGTTTATTATGGGTCCTCATTTTGTGTCTTCTGCATCCATGGAGCCAACATCTAGCTGTGGAATCCATCAGAGATGGGGGAAATTAGAACAAAAAATGCAGAAGGACTTCTCCTCTAGCGGTCTAAATGAAGCTCTGCTAATATCTTAAATGCAGGATAAGAAAGCATGGGGTCACATTTCTTAGCAATACTAGTGCTTCTAATCCGACATTATCATTACTGCAGCTAGATGGGCAATGTAGGATAGTTATGATTCAGTTTGCATCTGGGTGTTAGAACTGAAGGATGCAATTTGCATAAAGGATGGGCAATCACCTAACCTCAAGCAGTCTTTCCTGGGAAGGGGAAATCTTGTTAGTTCCTCCTTCATGCTTTGGAATGCTGTTACAATGGAGACAGATAAATATGGCATTTCAGAGTTCTTGTTAAATAGTAAGTCTCCTGGAGAATTTCTGCCCACAGCTAAGAGATACATGGGAGATAAAATCCAGATTTTTTTAAATATATCAGCTATTTCATAGTTTCATAGAGTTTAAGGCCAGCAGGGACCATTAGATCATCTAGCCGGACTTTCTGTATTTCACAGGCCATTAAAATTTCACCTAGCAACCCTACACTGAACCCAAAAACTTGTCTTGGACTAAAACATTTCAGTCTTTAGGAGACTAAACTGTTGTGTGCCATAGGCAGAGAACAGGAGAGACTGCGATTCCACCAATGCCTGAGGCCCTTGCAATGGTAGAGAATTGATTAGGTCAGATATACCCAGATGATCCTAGCAGGTGATCAGTGCCCCATCCTCCCAACCAAAGGTCCCTGCCAATCTGAGCAGGGGAAAATTCCTTCCCACCCACAACTCTGGAGATCAGTTGGACCCTGAGCATGTGAGCAGAACATCTAAGGAAACAGATTCTCTGAACCATCTTGGAGCACTGGTCCACCTTACCAGGTGTCCCTTCTCCTGCTACGGTCAATCCCTGATGCTTCAGATGAAGGTTGGAGGGAACCACCTGACCCCACTCACAGCGTACACCTAGTCAATTGTGCATGGGGGGAAAAGTCCTTTATGACCTCTACAGGCAACCGGATGAACTGTGTTCCATGAGACTTCTCTGCAAGTATTTAAACGACCATAAAATAAGATTAAAGGCTTTCTTCAAAACAGGGGGCCTAAAGTTAGGCTTCTAAATTCATACTGAGGTCTAAAAAAGTGGCCTGATTTTCAAGAGATACTGAGCCCCAAAAAGTTCCCAGCGTAGCCAATAGGTACATGTGGGTGCTTAGGATTTCTGAAAATGAGGCCCTGACTAAGCAAAACTCTTAAACATGTGCTTAACAGTAGGTCTCTTTGTTGGCTTAGAGTTAATTAAGCATGTGATTAGGATGCTGACTCAGGGCATAGGTGCCTTAATATGGATTTAGGAGCTTAAGTTTAGGCACCCAGTTTTGAAAATTTTGACCATAAATTATTATTCTGTATGTGATCAAAACTCTTGAATTGATAGTAAAGAGGGAAAGGAAGATTATTTTACATGGGAATCTACTTGAAAGGAGCAAATTTTCTTCGTTATGATTTCCCCCCAAACACATTGGGTAGTTCAGCAAACAAACCTGGTCATCAGGCGCAAGGAAGAGGATTTACATGATTCCCAGGTCTACTTCTCACAGTGTTTGGGCTCCTGCAGAATCTTTACTGGACAGTGAATTAAAGAGGCCGGCATCAATTTCTACTATCAGTGGTAACCAGCC
>NW_020665089.1:12849-23677 GCF_002925995.2 Terrapene triunguis
GCATAAACTCAGAATGCAAAATGCTGTTATTACAGATCAGGATGATATAATGCTCTATAAAGAAAGCGTTGTCCTTTTACACACAGTGGAGTACATTGGCTGGATATAGTAAAAGTACACTATAGGACTTGCAGTAAGCTCTTCCAATCATACTTTGCCCTTCTTTAGCATCTTCATCCAAAAATCTTAAAGCACTTACCTAATACTAATGAATTAAGACTCACAGCACCCTTGTGAGAATGGTAAGCATTATCCCCATTTATGGATGATTTGTGTCACAGGGAATTAAGTTACTTGCTCAACACCACTTAGCAAGTTAGTAAAAGAATGTGAATAAAACCCAAGTGAACTGACTCCCTGTTCTAAATCCTAGGCTCATTAATTATGCACATGCGCAGTAGTGCAGAATTCCCCTAGGAGTAATATTCAGACCCCTTTTTCCATTTATTAATACTTGCATCCAGCAAAGTCCATTTCTCTATTAAGGGCCAACACAGAAGGCATTTTAGTTTCAATTAAAGTACTAGAAGCCCAAGATAAGCAGTTCAGTTCAGAACTGAACATGGCCTCCTAGTACTTTAATTATTTGAATTACTCAATTAATTATGTTAATTAATTTGATTAATTACTTGAATTACATAGTGCCTATGTATTCATAAGTTATCAGAGACAATTTTCAATTAAACAAATCCTCCTTACATTTAAAAATGAATGGAAGGAGCTTCTCCCCAAGGGAGCTGTCTGGTATGATTGCAGTTTGCAGAAGCATTCCTTTTCAAGCAGAACCACTGGAATGTTTAGCCAGTCAAGAGATCTAATTGGCTTTGAACATTCCAAAGTGCTTTATGACCTTGGCATGCAGGTCACATAGATTTAGAGACTCACAGGAGACAGAGATGGAAAAGACCCATTGGATCATCCAGTCCATTATTAAATTGTATGTCTTTTTTTAGTTTAATCCCATTACTCCTACTTTTACCTAAATGTATTATACTAAAAAATTCCTCTCCCCCCTTGGTGTTCACACCCTTCAGATAGGTGTATGGTATTATCATGTTTCCCTCATAGTCATCCCTTGGCCGCATCTGCCATAGGCAGCTCTTTCAGGCTGTCTTCAGAAGTAGAGGTCTGCTTGGGCCCAATTTTTAAGCCCAACCTGAACTGGCCCCAAGCCCACTCACCTCACCCTGAGAGGGTTGAATCATTTTCCATCCTGATCCCAACCCTTCCCCCCAAACCGGATTCTGTCACCGCGTCCTGCTCATGGGGCCGGCGCAGCGGCAACAATGTGCAGCAATGGCTTCTGTGACGGGTTGGATCACAGAAACTCCCTTGAGAGCTGCCACCCGATGTGCCAAGACTACCCCTGCTTCTGTTTTCCCTGCCAGCTCAGGACTCCAGCACCCCGTCTTGCTGAGTCAGACACTCCTGTCTGGCTCTAACACAGACCAAGGGTCTGAATCACTTGTCCCAAAGCTGCAAGGTTACCCAAAAACAGCTCACAGGAGTGTGCTTGTCTTTAGCACTCAGATGCCCAACTCCCAATGGGGTCTAAACCCAGATAAATCCGTTTTACCCTGCATAAAGCTTATGCAGGGCAAACTCATAAATTGTTCGCCCTCTATAACACTGATAGAGAGATATGCACAGCTGTTTGCTCCCCCAGGTATTAATACATACTCTGAGTAAATTACTAAATAAAAAGTGATTTTATTAAATACAGACAGTAGGATTTAAGTGGTTCAAAGCAGTAACAGACAGAACAAAGTAAGTCACAAGCAAAATAAAATAAAATGTGCAAATCTATGCCTAATCAAACTAAATACAGATAAGTTCCTCACCAGTTCCAGAATGCTCCCTTTTACAGGCTAATCTCCCTTTAGCCTGGGTCCAGCAATCTCTCACAACCCCTGTAGTTACTGTCTTTTGTTTCAGTTTCCTTCAAGCATCCTGGGGGGGTGGAGAGGCTCCTTCTTTAGCCAGCTGAAGACAAGATGGAGGGGTCTCCCCCAGGTTTAAATAGACTCTCTCCTGTGGGAGGAGACCCCCCTCCTCCCTCCTATGCAAAGACCAGCTCCAAGATGGAGTTCTGGAGTCACCTGGGCAAGTCACATGTCCCTGCATGACTCAGTCTTTACAGGCTGAAGCCATTGTCCACATGGTATCTTGCATGTCTCCAGGAAGACTTCTTATGTGGATTGGAGCATTCCAAGATGCATTGTTCCCCAAGTGTTTCCTGATTAGGTACTTAACCTGGCAAATTCCTTCCTAAAGAAGCTGACCAAATGTCTCCCAAAGCTTACTTAGAAACCAAGCAAGCATACAGCCCATATTCTTAACCTCAAGTAGAAAATGATATATATATGTACAAATAGGATGAATAGATATAGTAGACCATAACCTTTACGGAGATATGTTACCTGGCACAGGCAGCACAAAACATATTCCAGTTATGTCATACATACATTTATAAGCACCCCCTCCCCATAAAGCCTTATGGGGTACACTGTCACAGCTTCATCCTCTGACACTGCCCCCTGGGTATGTGCTGCAGAGAGAGAGAGATGCTGTGACTCCTCGGCATCCTCACTCCACAGCGCATGCAGTGCAGAAAGGAGGTGGTGGCTGGCAGGAACATGCTGTCACGGTTGTGCCGATCCCATGGGCTAAAGGAGGAGAGCCGACCTGACCCGAGCCCAAGAGGGATTTTCTCATCCAACCTGACCCTGACGCCTATAGTCAGGTCCCGTAGGATTTGGGTCAGGTTGCAGGGCTCTATTCAGAAGTCAATTCCGCCACTCCCCTGCATTATTTTTTTGCTCTCCCATGAATTACTTCCAATTTGTTGCGCTCTCTGGGAATGTGGTGCTAGAAAATGCAACAATCCAGATGCAGGCACACCTCAGCTGAACAGAGAGGAACTGGTGTCTTCCTGCTTTGTGCCATGATCCCTGTGTGTAAAAGACCCAACCCACATGGCTCTTTGTGGGAGCCATCACACCTTGCATATACGTGTTGACTTTGTTTTTCACTGTCACCCCCAGGGCACTTGTTGCTTCCCACTTTTCTCCCTCCCATTATGTCAGTTACTTCTACCTCCTTTCCAGATGTGCTAGTTGGCAGTTTTCTGAAATGAATCTTGTTCTCTGCTCAGGTTTTTAATTTCTCTGTGTCCCTCTTTAGTTTTTCTCTGTCCCAACTGATACCACAACTCCTCCATCTTTAGTATCATCTGTGAATTTCTACACTGATGGGCCTCATAAAAGACACCTTCGAGTGTGCGACTGTCAATGTAGATCTAACTGCTGAGCTAATTTCCCCTAGGAGCTGTTGAGGACTTACTGCGGGAGTTGGGTATTTTGTAATTACACATTTACAAATTCTGTCTGGAGTGGATAGAGCAAGGGCAAGGTGCTCATTTTTATTGTTTGTTTTAAATAAATGAAACCAGATAAGGGGGCAGTGAAGGGCGCTTATTCTGGCTCTTTTCTCTCCAGGAAGATTAAAATATGTAAATTGCTCAGCTGCTTCTGAAGTGCTGCTGAATGCAGTGATTGTGGAGGGCATGGCATGTTTTACACCAATTAAGCCAATGGATTAGTTGTGTGAGCATGCAGGCTGAGAAGTCAGTGTGGTCTAGTGGATAGAACTCTGGATAATGACTCAGGAGACATGGATTCTCTTCCTGGCCACGGACCTGCTCTGTTATGATAAGACTTGGGCTAGTCATTTCATGTGTGGATTGTAAACTCTTTAGGGCAGGGGCTTATTAGCCAAATTACTGTGTGGTCATCAAGAAAACCTTTTTCCAATTGTTTGTTCTCTTTTATGTTTTGTCCGCAGAGAGACAGAGTTGACATTTACAGTGTGCTGGAGAAAGTATTACAGCAGGACACCGGGGCCCTAGACAGTAGGCTACTGAACAAAATAATAACCCTGGCCTCAAACCACATCAGAGAGACTCAGGTAAGTTAGTTCTCCCGAGATACTAATCAAAGGATCCAAAGCTTTAACTAATTAAAACTCTCTTTTTTTGGGGGGTAAACTATATACTGAAACGAAAATGTATTCTCCTGTTAGAGGCCCACACCTTCCTCCAGACCAAAGCCCAGGTCCTAGACAGCACTTGTGCACGTGCATAGGATGGGAGAACTCACATGCGAAAGTTACACATGTGCTTAAGTGCTTTGCAGGATCAGGACCCGAGACACATGATATCAGACACAGAGAGAGGCCTATGGTTTCTTAACGAGCAAGTCTTTCCCGAAGTCTACTAGGGATTTCATTATTGATCCTGATGTTATGTGGAAGGCGCTCTGATACTATAGCGATAAGTGGCAGTATAAAGCCCCAAGACAGACAGAATCTGAGCTATCTCCAAAAGAAGCAGCATTGGATTTAGAATATAGTTTGCCAGCAGGAAAACCCATGGAAAAATCCCTCTTGTTCCAAAGGAAGTCAGCCTCCTTTTGGGGGACAGTTTATTCCAGGAAAGCTCTCTGAATATCTTGAAGCTGCCCAGTCTGTGTCTCACTACCTCCTCAGGGAAGGGCAGGGAAAAATATCATATGACATCCACCACAAGTAGCTAAGAGTAAATAGTCTAACTAAGCAGCTTGCAAGGAGCTCAAGGCTGAAAATTGTTTAGCCAAATGACTCGATGAATATTTATGACTAATGACTCTATCCACAGAAAGTTGGGAGGGTTCATTCACAACTTATGCACAGAAATAAGGACTTGACTCATATAAACAACTCTGGCTAGTGCAACCGGCTTCAGTCACCTCAGTCTCTCTCTCTCTCCCTGTTTTTTTTTTTAGGAAGCAACAAATGAACTACAAGTGGCAGCTAGCAACACCTTAGTGACCCTGGCATGCTGCTATTTCTATGAGGTGATGTACGAGCTGCAGTGTCATCTGACAGTACAGGAGAAGCCTGAAGAGTATATTTTCATTACGCTGGGCAACCTGTCATCAGCTTATGGTATGGTAACTTCCATCTTTTGTTTCAAAGTTATTGTCTTTCATTTAAGGACAGGGGATTACACTCTCTACCTAAAAATGTTACAGCTAAACAGAGCTCTGTTTGCGTGTGTGCATGCGTGTGTGTCTGGGGAGAGACACAAGATTAACTGCTGTTGCTAGTTCTTGGCTTCCAGATCACGAGCTATCCAGACGGAGGTGCAAGCTCTAACTCCTGCCCCTGACTGAAGTTCCTTGAGGATGGGAATGAGTGGAAGATCAGGTCTAGTGGAGCTCTTCTCCACCCCACTTCCCATCCTGCCCCAGTGCTCTCTCCCCTTACTCTGGGAGTGAGTTGGGCATCGGGCACAGCTGTACCCTGGTAGAGGATTCCCCTCTTCAGGGTGAATCCCCCACTGGCTTTCAATGGCTGCTTTAAAGCCATTCTGCTCTGCTTACGCAGCACAAAATGGCCTAGGAGCCCATAGCATCCTGCCCCACGGTGTTTCTAAGTGTATTGTAAGAAGGCAGAGAGCAGCTGATTATCTTTCTTCCTTCTCTTCTGGCCTTTTTCTGCAGCACTTAAGTGTATCCCATATGTGGGAAGGACCCTGAACGCCATGTTCTCCATGTTGGAGTTAGTCAAGGACAGCAGGCTGAGGCAAGCACTTTGTGGTGGTAAGTGCAGCACTTACTGTAGTGCCCAAAATGGATATTGAGGGGGTCTTGGTACAGATTGAAGTGACTGACCAAGTTTGCAAACAGGCCCTGAACTATGCTCCCTGCCCTGGATTGCACCAGGTGCTGCGTTCCTTGGCTGCCGTGGCACTCAGTGAAATTGAGAGTGCTCCGTACTTTGCAGGAGGTGCTGAGCATTTGTAAGTTCAGGCCCTTTATGACTCATGGATATAATTTAAAATAAACAGACACAAAGGCTGACGCTGCCCATCTGCCAGGAGGCTCCTGTGGGAGGAGGTGAAGGGAGCAGATTTCATTATTGTACATTTAAAAAGCCCCTGTTTTCCACTCCTCCACCCATTCTCTTCCCTTAGTTTCTTTATCATCATCTCCTTTCACCCTCTTTCTCTGTCTTCTCTTCCTCTCCACTTCTCTTTTCCTTTGCTTTTCAGGTGATGCTCAATAAGGGGTTAATCCTGTGCCTTTGAGGTAAATGGGAATTTTGCCATCAACTTCCTAGAGAACAGGATTGGGCCCTAATTCTTCTTAGCAAGGACACTAGATACACCTACTTTTAGGGCAAAGTGCTCCCCAATACCTTCAAATCCCAGTAAAGCCAATGGATGTTAGGGGCACTGAACATCTTTCAGACAAACTGTAACTCAAGATGAAATCATACAGTATTAGGGTTAAATAAACAATAACTGCAGAGGACGCGAGTCATTCAGAGGAGAGCTGGTTGAAATATTTTGATTTTTAATTATATTTTCCATAATTTTTCTTTCCAAATTTGATGAAAAACAAACCTGAAAAATGTCAATGACAATTTTGATCAGGAAGTGTGCATCCAGTGTTTTGGAGCAGCTAAAGAGGTGGCTGAATTTTTTTGATTTTTGAAAAATATCAATGATTTTTATACTTTGCAATTTTGGAAAAAACAAAACCTATCAGTAAAGATTTTTCATTGAATTTAAACTGCTTTCTCAACCAGCTCTAATTAAGAGGTAACAAGGAAGGGAGAAAAAATTTGCCTTCAAATGATGGTAATTGACAAAAGATTGAGAGATATGCAAATTTAAAAGCCTTTTCAGAAACAAGACATGGAATGGGGGGAAGAGAAATAGCTCAAAATCGATGTGGGATTTCAGCGTGTAGTCCTGAACTAAGCAGTAGCTGCCATGGAATTGTAGTAAACTTTAGGCCTGGGTGAGTTCACTGATAAAGCAACTTCTCCTCATTACTAATATGTCCTTTTCACATTGCCTGTCTTCTCTCCTTCCATGCAGTTCTGGAAAAATGGTCAAGGGCAATCAATCTATTTTTGACTACCTGGGGTAAGAACACATTCCCCAGCATAGGTACATTGCGATTCTTCGATAGAATTCTTCCATTCTATTGTCATGTGACCAGCAACTGGCTGAACTGTGAGGAGCTGCAGGTGAGAATTGCTGGCTTTCTAAACCTTTAGCAGAAATTGCAATGTTAAATGTATCTGTCACTCTCTGTGATGATGGCATTTAATGGTAGGTCCTTTTGGATGGAACAGAGTGTCATGTAAAACATCTAAAACCCATATATTTATAATGTCACCACATCATGGAAATTCTGTCTGTACACAGTGTACATAGCTTCTAGTTTTATGCACCTAATGTGCAGATGAACACGGGATAGTGGGCTAAATTAATTCCTGGTATAAGTCCATTCAGCCCCAGTGGAATTACAGCAGTTTTGAGTTGGCTGAGAATGCATACTAATCTGGGGAATATTTTACCTGGTATAGTTGTGAGGTGCATTAGAATATAATCCTGAAACCAACCCTACGAATCCCGGTTCTTTACCAGGAAATATTGAGATAGGGCCGTTCCTACAGTGGAACAAGGGAAGTTGCACTCATTAGAAGTAGAAAAGGTGTGCCCATTGGATGATATTGAATGAATTCTTAGGAACATAAATTCTGTATCTCATCTATGCAGCTCAAGCAGGCCATCATCAAAGCCCTTGGTCCCATGATGAGCCTCCTGCTACACAAAGAGGAGCATCACGATCGGGTATTTGAACGGATCTCATGGCTCCTTGAGCAATATAAGGAGGACATTGATGTTTTTCACGTCACCAAGGTGAGGTACCACTCATTAAGGTAACTGTCTATGCGTGTGCATGTATGAACTGCATGAGGAATTTGCTGCCAGTGGGGTTTCCTGGTCTAGACAGTGACTTGTTAGATAATAAATATCCACACGAGTTCTGGGTTTATGCACATGGTGACCCAGGCAACAAGATTTGTAGGTAAATGCCTCTTATGAAAAGCATCCTCTGTTTCCTGGGGAGGATGATAAGGAGATGATAAACAAAACACCTGCCCCACTCCCCAACAAGATACTCCCTCCTTGTGATTTCCCAGTACATCCTGTCAACTCTGTGTCTCTCTTTTAGATCATAAGCTCCTCAGAGCAGGAGCTGCCATATGTTGTCTCTGGTCAGTACCAAACCAACTGACAGTGGTTGAAAATTAATACTAAGGAGGCTTGAGGGTGATTGCTTTGGCTTATATAACTAGATCGATATGAAAGCATTGCCTGTCTATTTCATCGACCGTTCTATGCGGTGCTGTTGTAGCCATGTTGGTCCCAAGATATTAGAGTGAGAAGGTGGGTGAGATAATCTAATTAAAGATATTGTCTCACTCCCCTTGTCTCTCTATTTCATCTACCTCAGTACCACATGAGCAAGAAGTAATGGGCCATATTCTGTCTTCAGTGGGGCTACACAGTTGTAAATGAAGTCATGAGACCAGCTATAACTTCTTGGTAGTGATATTTACTCACCATCTCTGTTGGTTGAAGCTTTCTGGTACAGAGTATGTGGTCACTTTTGGGGTTGAAATACCCATGATTTGGAGGGAACCAATGCATCATGGACTTGTTTGATAGCATCAGGGCACTACACAACTGCTTAAACATAGTCAAATATGTAGATGGCATCGGAGACATTCTGGAAGCTTCAAGCAGCAAAGGAGAAAAGTGTTTAGCTGCAGGAAGGAATTAGATTTTCATCTTTTTTATCAATAACCTGGCAGACGACATAAACTCATCACTGATAAAGTTGGCAGATGAGATAAAAATTGGGGAGTGGTAAATAATGGAGAGGACAGCTCACTGATTCAGAGTGATCTAGATCACTTGGTAAATACGGCTGAATGTAAATGTATGCATCTAGGCACAAAGAATTTAGGCCATACATAACATGATGGCGGATGCTGTTCTGGGAAGCAGTGACTCTGAAAAAGATTTTGGGGGTCATGATGAATAATCAGCTGAACACGAACTCATGCGGTGGCCAAAAAAGCTAAAGCTGGGATGCATAAAAAGGGGAATCTCAAGTAGGAGTACAGTGGTTATTTTACCTCTAAATCTGGCACTTGTGTGACTACTGTTGGAATACTGTGTCCAGTTCTAGTGCCCACAATTCAAAAAGGGAGTTGATAAATTGGAGAGGATATTGACAGAAGAGCCACAGTGATTAAAGGATTAGAAAACATGCCTTATAGTGGTAGAATCAAGGAACTAAATCTATTTAGTTTAACAAACGGACAGTAAAAGGGTGTGTGATGGGGTTTACCTACCCCGCATTGGTTCAGCAGGGGTTAATCATACTTTGTGGGCCGAGGAGGCCATGCCCCCCCATCTCTGCTGGGCATGCTTCAGCTGGAACCAGGATATGAAAGAGCCGCTCAGCTCAGGCTGAGATGACTGCCGAAGGGAGCAGAGGTGCATTGCAGGCTCCCGCAGAGAGACTGCCAGAGCGCCAGGATTCAGAGGCCAGCCAGACTGTGGCTGCAACCGACCCCCAGCCACCCAGTGCCAGAGATGTAGGAGAGACCACAGAATCCCGGAGACTACCAGCTGCGGAAGAACGGGTGGGAAGTAGCCTAGGTGGACTAAGCACTGATCCAGTTGAGGTACCGAGCTTTGACTCGGCATGTTTTGGAAGGATCCCCGCTGAGTTGGAGGCAGATACCCCTGCGGCAAGACAGGGCCCTGGGCTGGGACCTGTGGAATAGATAGGAGCCAGTGGAGAAGGGCTGGCCTAGGCAACACTTCCCTGCCGCAAAAGGTGGTTCTATTGACTCTGGCCACTAGGCTGCACTGCCCTACCACGAGAGGTGGTTCTATTGACTTTGGCCACTAGGCCGCACTGCCATACCTAGAAGGGCAGCTCTAGTGACTCGTGCTGTTGGGCCGTGGACCCTCACCGAAGGGCTGCTGCACTGATCCCGACCATTAGGCTATGCTGCCCTAGGAGCCAGGACTGCTGCAGTGACTAGGGAGACTAGGCCAGTGGGGCCGCCCCAGATCTACTTCAATTCCTCCACAACCTGGTACCAACCTGACGGGGTGGACCTGTCCTGTAACAGCGTGACTTAATGACAGTCTATAATATCTTACACGAGGGACTCATGTTTTATAATGGGCTCTTCAGTCTAGCAGAGAAAGGTGTAACTTGATCCAATGGCTAGAAACTGAAGCGAGACACATTCAGACTGGAAATATGGCGTACATTTTTAATGGTGAGATAATTAACCATTAGAACCATTTACCAAGGGCCGAGGCGGATTCTCCCTCACTGACAGTTTTTAAATTGAGATTGGGATGTTTTTCTAAAAGCTCTGCTCTGGGAATTATTCTGGGCAAGGTCTATGGCCTGTGATGTACCAGAGGTCAGACTAGACAATGGCAATAATCCGTTCCAGCCTTGGAATCTACGAATCCCCTGAAGCTGCTTCAGTCACTACATATTGCTCCTGTGTGTGCCCACCATCTGACTTTCACCCTCTGTTGCAGAGTCTGAGCCAGCTCTTGGAGGTCTCTTGTGAATATAACATCCCTCTACCTAAAGAGAAGTTTCAAGCCATCTGCAGTGATCTGTACAACCAGGTGAGGGGTGGTTTTGCTTGGATCCCTTGAGCTTAGGCGCAGCAGATCTGAAGCATATTAACAATCAAAATCTATCGAATGATAGTGCAGAGCCTGGGGACCTCCTCATGCCTTACTGATTTCTGCAGGCTCAAGAGTAAGCAGGTAGCGGTCTCATTTTCTTAGCTAATATCCAGCTCAGTTTGTAAAGCAATTTCACCATAAGCCTATTATCAGGGGGAGTCAGAGTTGTATAGTAAAAACTGTGGCTGTGTC
>NW_020665090.1:0-4741 GCF_002925995.2 Terrapene triunguis
CCATGGATCCAGAGAGTCTCCCCATTAGCTTGCACAGCAGCATCACCGATATATTGCTTATGCCTTTCATGGTACGAACGACCATCTGTGAACCAAACCTCTTTTTCTTCAAGGTGTAACACTTTATCTACTGGGGTACTTCTTCAATTAACTTTGTGTAAGCGGGGGAATGGTCCCGCTATTGTGAGGAACTTTCCTGGCTTCTGCACTACCCCGGTGAAGTGGGCTAGCGAAAGGATCCGAGTCCTCGCTCCCACTTCCCTTACCCAGAGGCCTCCCTGCCCTTGAGGACTCTCCTTCCACTCTCCTGTCTGGCAGAGTCCTCGTAACCCCAACAAGGCTGGGCCCAGGATTCCTGGGGGGCTTGACCCCCAACCCTTCTGTGGTCACCCAGGACAGGGGCTAGGGTGTCCCCACTCCGGGGTACTCTCTCTGCACTGGGCACCTCCCTGACCCACTGATCAGTTCATACAATTTAAAGCAAATACAAGTTGTTTAATTAACAATTACTTTAAAAAAAGAATAAGGAAAAATGGGAAAGGTTAAAGGAAAACACATCACCCCGCTCTGTGGCAGGGAACATCACAAGCAGTGTCTCTGGAACGTCCGGGCAGTTCACAGTCTGTTCCTTGTAGGTCCCAGGCCTCCTTCTCAGGCCCTGGCTGTGCTGCAGAGACGCTGCGGGTTGGACACTTGCTCTGGCGGTGGCCACACGCTCTCAGGCTCTAGGTGGCAGGACCCTTCTTCCCAGCGTTGCCCCCGCCCTGACAGGGTTACGATCCCCCCAAGTCTGGCCTGCAAGGCCTCTTGGCTGAGGTGTCTCCCTGCGCTGGGCCCACTGCCCAGGGTCCTCCTCACTCTCCCCAGCTGCTCACTGCACCCAGCTCCGGACTGCTCCAGCCCCAGCCCCAGCTCCAGCTCCACTCAGCCTCAGCACGGCTGCTGCTGCTGCTCTGCCTTCAGCTCCCTGGGCTGCTTCTCTGGCCTCTCTGGCTCTGGTTGCTGCAGCTCTCCTCCCAGGGCAGCTCTGCTCTCTCTGGGCTGTGCTCTGGCTTTGGGGCTGCAGCTCTGCTCCCAGCAACTTAGCTCAGGCCCCTGCTCTCTCCTTAGCTCGGCCCCACTCTGTCTGACTCAGGCCATTCCAGCTCACACGGAGGACGGGACCCCCCTGGCCTCCTGATTCTCTGATTAGCTTCCCCGCCCTGTCAATCAGGCTGATCTGGAGCATTGGCCTCTCCCCATTGTTCCTGGGGACTGTCAGTCTCAGACTCCTGATTTCCCATCGACCCCTCCCCTTTTAGTGCTGGGAGCTAGCCAACCAAAACACCCCCACTGAATGTTAGTAAGGGGGCAACAGTCCCATTACATTTGGTTCAGTTTCTGGAAGTGGGCATTCATGCTCTTCTCCTTCTGTCAGGAGGACATATGGTAACATCCTTGCTTGTTTGTTATTCTCATAGGTAACATCTCTGCTAGTTAACATCAAAGCCCTTTGGGCCATTCTGGTATTTGAAACTTTCTCCTGCAGTTTCCTGATCAGATGTACGTCAGGGGAGAGTGAGGTATCTGTATTACAACAGGGGCTGTGCCAGTAGTCAAAAGCAAAAGCTTCAATGGCCCACACAGCAGCTAAACATTCTCTTTCACAAATTCCAAACTGCTGCTCTATAGGGGTTAATCTTCGAGACCAGGATTAATTTTCCCTTATCAGTTTCCTGCATCAACACCATGCTAATCCCTGAGGGTTGCTGCCCCCTTTAGCACAAACAGTTTGTTCATCTCAGGGAATTTCAATGCCGGGGCTTGTACCAAAGCCTGTTTAAAGTCACAAAAAGCTTTTTCTTGTTCAGGCTCCTACTCCCGTTCCACCTTCTTTTGCAATCAATGCCACAAGGGACTAATTATAATGGTGAAATTCCAAATGTGCTTCGTTAAACAGTTAAACCCTCCTAACATTACTCTCAATGCATGAGAATCCGCTGGCCTGGGTAATTTCAGCAATGATGTCACCTTTTGTTGATCTACCTGAATTCCTTGCTCCCCTAGGGTCACCCCCCAAATAATTCACCCTCTTTTGCACTATTTGGGCTTTCTCTCCATTAGCCTTAAAACCCGTTTCCTGAATAAGTCTCAACACCCTTTTATTCTGCTCAGTCAGCACCTCCTCAGTCTCTCCCCAAACTAATATGTCATCTACATATAGGGTGACATTCTCCAGATCCTTTTTGGAGAATTGGTCCAGCATCTACATCACCTGCCCACCCCCTTGCCCTGCACTTCTTTATCCTCGTCCCCCTGCAGCCTGGGTGTGACAGGGGGTGGAGGATGGGCTGTTACTTTCCCTCCAAGTGGGGCCCCCCGGGGCAGGGGCAGGGCCGGGAAGGGGCCCTGGCCAGGCCAGGGGCTCTGCCCTGGGAAAGGCTCCTGGGGAGCAGTGGGAAGGGCCCTGCTGGAGATTCCACTCTCCCGGCTGCAGCCAGGGCTCCGGGCTCCCAGCACCAGCTGCTGGGGCTCGGGGATCTCACCAGAAGCCTGGGAGCCAGAGTCACCGAAGCAGCTGTGAGTCACTTCCTGCTGCCAGGACTGAGCCCAGGGATCTCTCCCCCTAGGGCCACATCCCAGCTCCTCCTGGGTCCTAGCGATAAACCCATCACACTGCAGCCCCCTGCCCTAGACCCTGTCCCCTGGGGACCCACCTCCCTTGGGCTTGGGCAGCTTCTCCCAGTCCTCTGTAGAAACTTCTGTCAGCATTCAGTCTCGCTTGCAGCCTCCCTGCAGGACAAACCCGGGCTTGGGCCTCTGGCTGATCAGCCCATCTGTGGCAAACTTCTTTCCCAGTTGGGCTGGCTAAGGCCTTGCTCTAACCTGCCTCCCTGGTCACAGGCTGCCGGCACTGGAGCAAAACATCTGGGTGTCTCAGATGGCTGGGCCAGATTTGTAGGGGAGAGAGAGAAGGCAAAAGCAGAGAGCGTAGAAGTGAGGTCTGGCATAATAGTTTAGACCACTGGGAGAGGTGAAAATAAGCCGGTCCAGTCCAGCATACTGGCAGGAACCGGTACACTACCGACCGCATCGGTAGGGGGCAGCTTCCCCAGGCCAGCGATTAAAAGGGCTCAGTGTTATACCAATAGAATAAAAACCAGCAGGATCTTATTAAGAGGGATAAGGCAAAGATGCCACATTTATTGTAAATATAATGATAAAGCAAAAGATAAAAGTAAACAACGTTGTTTTGACTACTTATTCCTATCACTACTTATTCCTTATACACACACACACACACACACACACATATATATATATTCATTCACACAATCATTCATTCAAGTTCTGTATAGGTGTTATAGTTACCAGCCTAGAAGTTGCTCATGCCAAGTTACTGGTCCGGTATCTTGGTCATGAGGATGGAGCCGAGTCTGTGTCAGGTGCACCTGATGCTCCTGGAGGTTGGCAGCAGAACCGGAGACTCCAAATCCTCAGTCTTGAGAGTCCATTCTTATAGGAATTAATTCCTATGTTAGTCTATGGGAGCTGTTTCATCCTGCTGTTGCTGACTCAATCAGCGGATGCACATTCCTGGGCACATTCCTGGTGGCTCCACACTGTCCAAAGTTTGTGTTTCTCATCCTTCCAGGTGATGGGGTGGATCCCAGTTTACCCTCCGGGGGTTGTCTGGTCATCCACTTGACACATTCTTCAGCCGATGGATACTCCCTTTCTAGGCTGGCACCTCCCTAACCATTCATGTATATCAAGCATTCATCAGCATACATTCCATATCTTAACCATATTTTAATTTACTGTCTCCACCACTTTCGGGGTGTGTTCTAATTCATTTGAGACTCCCGGCCCTTTAATCACAGAGGTGGGGGTCTGTCCTAGGAGCCGTTGAATGAAGTGAAAGTCACTTAATGGCTTATAGTGTTTGTTTACATTGTATCAATTACTTCAAGAACAAAGTCAATTAACTTGTTTGTAAGTTTTACATAGTAATAAAGTATCTTTCACAGGATAGATATAATCAATGGTTTCTACAGACAATAGCTTACAAGTTTTAACAGAAGACCCAAGAGATTTTTGTACTTGGTGAAACTGTTGGATTTTAAAGTGTGGGGGACAAATTATGAGGGGGTCACTGTCACTTGGGGGAATCACTGTTAGTACCTTCTTTTATATCCCTACAGCGGGGCTCCTGGCAGTGGCCATTGCCCTGGGCCCTTTAAATCACCGCTCAAATACCGGGGCTCCCGGCCACTGCCACTACCTCGGGGCTCCGGCAGCGGGGCTCTGGGGGCGATTTAAAGGGCCAGGGGCTCTGGCCACTGCTACTGCAGCAGAACCCTGGGCCCTTTACATCGCTGCCGGAGCCCCGGGGCTCCCGGCCGCTGCCGCAGCTGCTGCTCCTGCCATGATTTAAAGAGCCTGGGGCTCCCAGCCACTGCCACGGCAGCCAGAGTCCCGGGTCCTTTAAATCTCAACGTAAAGGGCCCAGGGATTTAAAGACCCCACCAATTCCGGTTCAGGCCCCGCCCCCTGCTCAGGACTCTGGCATATCGCTAAGTCCTGTAAGTTACTTTCACCCCTGACCATTGGGAAGGCTGGCAGCAGAACCTCAAGTCTCACATCTCAGTGGGAGTTCAGGATTTAGCCGAAGCCAAAGCAGTTGAGGATGCAGCTGGTTCCTATTCTCTGGTTTGCCCTGCTCAGCTTCCCTTTCAGGATCAGGATGACAGTGCGTGTA
>NW_020665091.1:0-203018 GCF_002925995.2 Terrapene triunguis
TCAGTACTTTCAACTACTTAATTTCTTTGGTGTTGATTAATCTCTCTTCACTCTCTTATCTGGAGGACATTATCTGAGACAGAGAAAAAGTGCCCAGTGCAATGTACAGCTCCATCTTATACTACAGTAATAGGTGCACCTTGAATATGAATATGAAAAGTACAGGTGACATTGGGTTACTGCCTTGCAGGAGATGTATTTGATTTGAATTTAGAATTTAGTGATGATTCTAATACTGGCAGGAGTGGAGAAAGCTCAAGGTAATTATCCTTCAAGAAAAAATATATAATAAAGCAAATAACAAATGAAGCCAAATCTCATTCTCCCCAATCCTGTTCTCACTGACAAATCTTCTATTGGCAGATTTGAATATGCCACTCTGCAAAAGAGGAAGATACTCTACCAGCTCTTCTTTGCCTTCTATCAAAAAGGAGTCTGGAGCCATGAGAAGAGCAGGCCTTTCCACTCTCCAAAGAAGGTTTGTATTCAGTAGAAAAGTGGTAACATTTCTTTCCACATTGATACCAATGTTCTGGGCAAAGAGACTTCCATCCTTAAAAAGAAAATACAGTTTAAGGTTCCTATCGCTGTTACACTCGAACAGGCATGTGAGTGTAAGATGGTGTAACTAATATGCTGAAAAGCCAGAACAAGGAGTAAGGTAAAATGGGAGGTTGATGGGTTTATTTTACAGTTTCTTATTCTCTCCTGCTGACTGCTTTTCTTGCTGTACTTTCAGCATGTCACTTAGATCAGTTTAGCTTCCCTGACCTTCCCTAAGGCTCACCTCTGAATTTTGCCTAGTGAGGATATTGGGGAGATTCTTTAGTAAACAGGGATAAAAAGACCAGTGTTCTAATTAACTCCAAATGTCATGATCTGTGTATTATTGATCAGTGCCATTACAGCATTGGGGATTCAATTTGAAATTATTTTAGTCAACAGGTAAAGCACATATAAGAAACAGTTTTGTTTATTTTTTTAAAGGAAATTTACCTATATCGTTCCTGTTCAAAACCTATGGTAGGTTTGCATTCTCACCTTGGATAATTTCCATTTCTTCAACTTCTTTCGTGAGGTTTTGCAGCTGTCCACATGGCAGATCGGAGACCTTAAAAACTGAAAGCCAAAATAACTAGGGCTGTCAAGTGATTAAAAAAAATTAATTGTGATTAATTGCGCTGCTAAAGAAGAATAGAATATTATTTATTTTAATATTTTTGGATGTTTACTACATTTTCAAATATATTAATTTCAATTACTACATAGAATACAAAGTTTACAGTGCTCACTTAATATTTATTTTTGATTTTTTATATTTGCACTGTAAAAAAAATATAGATATATTTTTCAATTCACCTCATACAAGTACTGTAGTGCAATCTCTTTATCATGAAAGTTGAACTTACAAATGTAGAATTATGCACAAAAAAACTGCATTCAAAAATAAAACAATGTAAAACTTTAGAGCCTACAAGTCCACTTCTTTGTCAGCCAATCACTCAGATAAACAAGGTTGGTTACAATTTGCAGGAGTTAATGCTACCTGCTTCTTGTTTACAATGTCACTTGAAAGTGAGAACAGGCGTTCACATGGCACTGTTGTAGCTGGCATTGCAAGATATTAACATGCCAGATGCGCTAAAGATTCATATGTCCCTTCATGCTTCAACCACCATTCCATAGGACATGCTTCCATGCTGATGGTGGGTTCTGCTTGATAACAATCCAAAGCAGTGTGGACTGACGCATGTTCATTTTCATCATCTGAGTCAGATGCCACCAGCAGAAGATTTATTTTCTATTTTGGTAGTTTGGGTTCTGTGTTGCTCTTTTAAGACTTCTAAAAGCATGCTCCACAGCTCGTCCCTCTCAGATACCGGATGGCGCTTCAGATTCTTAAACCTTGGGTCGAGTGCTGTAGCTATCTTTAGAAATCTCACATTGGTACTGTCATAACTATAAAGGGAAGGGTAACAGCTCTCCTGTGTACAGTACTATAAAATCCCTCCTGGCCAGAGACTCCAAAATCCTTTTACCTGTAAAGGGTTAAGAAGCTCGGGTAACCTGGCTGACACCTGACCCAAAGGACCAATAAGGGGACAAGATACTTTCAAATCTTGGGGCCGGGGAAGGCTTTTGTTTGTGCTCTTTGTTTTGGGGGTTGTTCGCTCTTGGGACTGAGAGGGACCAGACATCAATCCAGGTTCTCCACATCTTTCTAAACAAGTCTCTCATATTTCAAACTTATAAGTAAACAGCCAGGCAAGGCGTGTTAGTTTTACTTTGTTTTCTCAACTTGTAAATGTACCTTTTACTAGAGTGTTTATCTCTGTTTGCTGTACTTTGAACCTGAGGCTAGAGGGGAGTCCTCTGAGCTCTTTAAGTTTGATTACCCTGTACAGTTATTTTCCATCCTGATTTTACAGAGATGATTTTTACCTTTTTCTTTAATTAAAAGCCTTCTTTTTAAGAACCTGATTGATTTTTCCTTGTTTTTAGATCCAAGGGGGTTGGATCTGTATTCACCAGGAGTTGGTGGGAGGAAAGAGGGGGGATGGTTAATTTCTCCTTGTTTTAAGATCCAAGGGGTTTGGATCTGTATTCACCAGGGAATTGGTGAAAGTCTCTCAAGGCTACCCAGGGAAGGGAATTAGCTTTGGGATGGTGGCAGTGGACCAGATCTAAGCTGGTAGTTAAGCTTAGAAGTTTTCATGCAGGCCCCCACATTTGTACCCTAAAGTTCAAAGTGGGGAAACAGCCTTGACAGGTACCTTCTTTGCGCTTTGTCAAATCTCCTGTTCTTAAAATAAACATGTGTTCATGACTGAATGGACTTGTAGGCTCTAAAGTTTTAAACTGTTTTGTTTTTGAGTGCAGTTGTGTAACCAAAAAAAATTTGCATTTGTAAGTTACACTTTCACAATAAAGAGCTTGCACTTCAGTACTTGTATGAGGTGAATTGAAAAATATTATAGTAACTCCTCGCTTAACGTTGTAGTTATGTTCCTGAAAAATGCGACTTTCAGAAAAATGATGTTAAGCGAATCCAATTTCCCCATAAGAATTAATGCAAATGGGGATTTAGGTTCCAGGGAAATTTTTTTCACCCGACAAAAAAAACTATATATTATATAGATATACACACAGTATACGTTTTAAACAAACAATTTAATAATGTTCACAGCTATGATGATTGTGAAGCTTGGTTGAGGTGGTGAAGTTATAGGATGGAAGAGGGAGGGATATTTCCCAGGGAATGCTTTGCTGCTAAATGATGAACTAGCACTCGGCTGAGCCCTCAAGGGTTAACATGTTGTTAATGTAGCCTCTCACACAAGGCAGCACGAACACGAGGGAGGGGAGACAGCATAGCAGACAGACAGACACGCACCTTGTGTGTGGGAGAGAGAGAGATGCACACTGCCCCTTTAAGTAAGCTGACCCACTCTTAAGTGCATTGTCTTTTTAAGTGGATCAGGAAGTTGAGATAGAAACTGCTGCCCCAAGCTCTCTCTGTCTCTCTCCCTCCGTGTCCCCTCCCTGCTCTATATGGAGAAGGGGTAAGTGGGGTGCAGGAGCAGGGGGGAGGGGGACACCCTGACATTACCCCCCTCACCCCTGCACAGCAAGCAGGAGTCTCTGGGAGCAGCTCTAAGGCAGAGGGCAAGAACAGCCCATGGCAGTGCGGGGAGGTACAGCTGAACTGCCTTTATAGCCTGCTAGGCGGCTGCAGCACAGGGAGCTTAGGGGAGCAGGGAGCTGATGGTGGGCTGCCGGTCCCAGGGCCAGCTCCAGGCACCAGCTTAACAAGCAGGTGCTTGGGGCAGCCAAAGGAGAGGGGCGGCACCTGCGGCAATTCGGGGGCAGCAGGTCTCTCAATCGCGGCTTTTTTTTTTTTCCAGTCCCCCCCGCGGCGCGCGGTGGGGGGTTTTTTTTTTTTTGTGCTTGGGGCAGCAGAAATGCTGGAGCCGGCCCTGGCCGGTCCACCCTGGTTCCAAGCCCCCACCAGCTAACTGCAATGGGCTGCTCTTCCTGCAAGCAGTGGACAAAGCAGGTGGCTGCCAAACGACATTAGAAGGGAGCATTGCACAACTTTAAATGAGCATGTTCCCTAATTGATCAGCAACATAACAAGGAAACAACATTAACCAGGACGACTTTAAGTGAGGAGTTACTGTATTTCTTTTGTTTATCATTTTTACAGTGCATATATGTGAGATCAAATATAATATAATGTGAACACTGTTCTCTTTGTATTCTGTGTTGTAATAGAAATCAATATTGAAAATGTAGAAAAACATCCAAAAATATTTAATAAATTTCAATTGGTATTCTATTGTTATGAGTGCAATTAATCACGATTACTTTTTTTTTTTTTTAGTTAATCGCGTGAGTTAACTGTGATTAACTGACAGCCCTAAAAATAACATAACAATATGATGGACCACTTAAATCTAAATTTCATCACAGTGTTACAGATCAATGCATTGTGCCTTTCAGTGCCCAATTGTGCCATTAGTTACTGTATATCTAACATATATTTATAATAGTATGTTATCGTGTTACTACAGTATTAACATATCAGGCAATTTTTAAGTAGGTAAATATTAATTTAAAAATAAACATCTTGAAATTAAAAATAAAAATTGTGTGTGGCTAAAAATCCTGACTCTGTGAAGATGCTGAGAAAAATGCAATTGAAAATATCCTGGTTTCTAACCTTTTAGTCACAAGAGTGATTGTTTAAAATTAAAATTACTACAAAGCACAAACATTTCATTTTCCAAGTTAGGCACCCAAGTTGAAAATTAGAAATTTAAGAAAAAAATGGTAACTGGAATCTTTGCAAGGAAGCCAAGGAATAACTGCATTAGAAGGAGAAAATTCCAGAAGTTTCAAGTGCTGAAGATCCTAGGAAGTCTTTTATTGTGGGATATAGGTTGCTTCATGTGACAGACGCTGGGGGTTCAGACCCCAGATTCCAGGTCTGTGCTTTGCGATGGGGACCGGGGTCCTGGGCAAGACAGCTACATTGTTGTTGTGATGCCAGGGACTCTCTTGTCCCTAGAAAACCCTACAGGGTGAAGAAAAATGTGTAGGAGCCCAGCTGGTTCCTCTGTCCTGCTCCCTAAATCCACAATTAGATACCTAAATAAGTGATTTTCAGAAGTGCAGCACACGCAATGCAATTTACACTCCATTAGAAAAGACATATGTCAGCACAGAATTATTTGGCCTTTTAGTGTCTTCTTTGCTCATACTTACCTTTGGCACTCAAGAAACCCACTGCTATCAGCAAAGCCAGGCAGAAGATCCCAAGAATCGCTACAATGAGCCTCCATACAGAAGATGGAGCAGAAGAACCTATGGGAGAGAAAAGGGAGAAATTTAATATTAAGGAGAAAATTTTAAGCAGTATTAAGGAGAAAATTTTAAGCCTCACCGTAGGCATAAGCCCTACCTGATTTTTCCTTAATCTTTATATGGAGTTTTGCTTTTAATGTTCTCATACAGTTCAAGGAAGGTGTTAGACTATGGACAGTTAAACAGTAGTATGTGTGGAGTCACCAGTTTGTAGCACACAGTACCTTTGCCCTGGGGGTTCGTAGTCCTTCGTCTCCTCTGCTGCTCAGAAGCCTTATGACGCTTCAGTTCTGTGTAGGTCACCACCTCCTTGTTTCTTTCTAGTGGGTTATAGTATAAAAATAGTGAATTTCATTCAGTGTGCTGACAAAGTGGACAGCTCTGATTACAATCTATAGAGGTATAAAACTGTCATTGAAGTATGTGAAGCAGAATTTTTGTATTAAAAGATTTTGTCCTATAGTACAATCGTCTTCAGTAGCCTATCAGTGTACTGGGATCAACAAACATCTGTGAATTCAGCAGATGCAGCTAGTCACTTTTTTCTGATATCTGACTCCTATTTAGAGTCTTACCCCAAAATGTTGTTAATTTCCACTTAAAAGTTGTTCAAGTGATTAATATAATCCTTTGCACATACTGTATAATCAGAAAAGTACAGTTAAAAAGGTAAGCATTAAAAGTTAGGGAAATCATCAATTGAGAATAAGTATCTACTCGATTACCCTTACGGCTCATGCATTTGGCTTATCAAATCTTGAAATGTAAAATTTCATTTTATATACTTCAAAAGAGTAGGAGACCAAAAGCTGGGAGACCAAGAGAGTTAGCCAGCTGAGTTTGCCAGCGGAGGCAGATAGGTTTGTGTGTGTTTCTGTTTGTTTGTTTTTCATTCTGTTTCCTTAAACTTGCAGGTACTGTACAAGGAAGAACCCATCAGGGCATGTTTCCATCACCACTGCCATCTCTTTGTCTGTCTACACTGGTGGGGGTCCCGACCAAACAAGCACCCTGACCCTAGAGGTTTCCATGCAGGTTCTGGTCTTGACTTGCTGGGAATGTGTCCAGAATTTTGCTGCCAATGAAAACCAAGCAGGGGGAACAACCAGGTGTAAGAGGTGTCTTCTGGAGGAGTCCCTTGGGAAGCAGGTAAGAGAGCTGTAAGTGGCTTGTCTGTGTAGCATCTGGGAGCATGAGAACTTCATCAATTGGATACACGTGGAGTCATCTGGGATGGAGGATGCTGTGGCTCTCTTCCTATTACAGACACTAGCCAACTACAGATTACTGCAGCAGCAGCGGAGGAAATGGGAGAATGGGCAGCTTTTCAAGGAGGTGACAGACTAGTTGGTAGACAGTACTCCACCCCCCACTCTGGTTCCCTATCTATCAACGTCTAAAACTGGTATGCTGTACTGGCAACAGGAAGTGAGGAACAGATCCCAATGGCTGAGGAGGAGGAGCCATTTGCCCCAAGGCTGGAAGGCTCACCGCCACCACACACGAGAGGAGGACACGTAGGGTGCTGGTGGTCAGGGACTCTCTTCTGGAATGAAGGCATCCATCTGCCAACCTGACATGATGTCCTGGGGGGCATGCTGCCTGCCTGGTGCCTCTGTCTGAAACATTATGGAAAGGTCTCCAATGCTCATCTGTCCCTCTGAGAGCTACCCTATGCTACTCATCCATGTGGGCACTAATGATACTGCCAGGTCTGCGCCTGAGCAGATCAGCATGACTACAGGGATCTGGGAGCTAGGGTGAAGGAGTCGGGGCACAGGTTGTGTTCTCATCCATCCTCCCTGTTGAGTGTAAGGGCCCTGGCAGGGACATGAGCATCCTGGAGATGAATGCATGGCAGGGCAGATGGTGTTGATGGTAGGGCTTTGGTTTCTTTAACCAGGGGAGAAGGTTCTGGGAAGAAGGTCTGCTGGATAGAATCATAGAATCATAGGACTGGAAGGGACCTCGAGAGGTCATCTAGTCCAGTGGTTTTCAAACTTTTTTTCTGGAAACCCAGTTGAAGAAAATTGTTGATGCCCACGACCCCACGGAGCTGGGGATGAGGGGTTTGAGGTGTGGGAGGGGGTCAGGGCTCTGGGCTGGGGGTTCAGGCTCTGGGGTGGGGCTGGGGATGAGGGGTTTGGTGTGCAGGAAGGGGGTCCAGGTTTGGGGGGGGGCTCAGGTTTGGGGCAGGGCTTGGGGCGTGGGCTTGGGGTGTGGAGTTGCCTTGGGCACCAGTCAGCGGTGCAGTGGGGGTGATAAGGCAGGCTTTCTGCCTGTCCTGGCACCGTGGACTGCACTGCGCCCCAGAAGTGGCCAGCAGCAGGTCCGGCTCCTAGGCGGAGGCTCTCGCCCGCAGGCACCACGCCCCCACGAGTTCCCATTGGCTGATTCCCAGTCAATGGGAGTGCGTAGCCGGTGCTCGGGCTGTGCGTAGAGCCCCATGTTCCCCCTCCCCCCACCTAGGAGCCGGACCTGCTTCTGGCTGCTTCCGGGGCACAGCGCGATGTCAGAACAGATAGGAACTAGCCTGCCTTAGCCAGGTAGCACTGCCGATGGGACTTTGAATGGCCCGGTCGGTGGTGCTGATCAGAGCCACCATGACCGAGTGCCTTACATTCCATGACCCAGTACTGGGTTGCAACCCGCAGTTTGAAAACCACTAATCTAGTCCAGTCTCCTGCACTCAGGCAGGACTAAGTATTATCTAGACCATCCCTGACAGGTGTTTGTCTAACCTGCTCTTAAAAACCTCCAATGATGGGGATTCCACCTAGGCAATTTATTCCAGTTCTTAACCACCTTGACAGTTAGGAAGTTTTTTCTAATGTCCAACCTAAACCTCCCTTGCTGCAATTTAAGCCCATTGCTTCTTGTTAAGAAGAACAATTTTTCTCCCTTCTCTTTGTAATAACCTTTTGTGTACTTGAAATATAATAGAGATGGGGTCCTCCTGACCAAGAAGGGGAAGATCATCTTTGTGCACTGACTCGCCAACCAAGTGGGGAGGGCTTTAAATGAGGTTCTGTTGAGGCAGGTGACAAAAGCCCAAAGGTAAGTGTAACCCTTCTGCCAGGCCAAGTGATAGCAGCAAGGGCCGGGTTCAGTACATAGGGGTCCCTTCCCAACAGCGTGACACAGAACCAGCTCGAGCCCCCACCCAGTGACCTGGGAAAATCTTACACACACTCCTGGGCGCCTCGAAGAGGCAATACTTCCCCTCTCGCAAGCACAGAGCCTCGGTGTAGCAGAAAAATGTTTAATAACATGAGGTAAACGACATAGCATTAAATTGGGAAAACACCACAACTAGAGTTCATAGACCAAACCATGAGCGAAGACCCACCCCAGCAAATTGGGCCGTGTCCTTTCCCATTGGTTCTTGAAACCAGCAACCAAAGTCCCAAAAGTCCAACAACCCCAAAGTCTCTTGGGTCCAGCAACCCAAGAATCACCAAAGTCCCAAAAGTCCAACAACCCCCCAAAGTCTCTGTCCCTGGTCAGTGCAGCCCCAGAGTTCAGGGGGGAGGGGCGCAGGGTGTTAAGGGGCACCTTACGTGATCCGAGACCAACCGGCCGCCTCTCCGTGGGGTTCCGCTGCAGCCTTCACCACGAGCCGCTCCACTCCACCTGCTGTCCCGTGAGCCGCTCCTGCCGTCCCACGAACTGCTCTGCTCTGCTCCGCTCACCGACCTGTGAGCCGCCCGGCTCCAACCGTCCCCTCAAGGCTCCGCTCTGCCAGCTGCTCCTCCAGCTGCTCTGCTCCGCTCCGCTCACTGACCTATGAGCCGCTCAGCTCCACTCTGCTCTGCTCCAACTGTCCCCGCGAGGCTCCACTCGGCTAGCTGCTCCTCCAGCCGTCCCCGCAAACTGCTCCGCCAGCCGCTTAGCAATTCAGGCTCCCCCACTAGTTAACACAGCCTCAGTGATCTCAGCTCTTAGTAACTTTAGCTCTTTTGTGATTTCAGCTCATAGTGATTTCAGCTCATAGTAGGGGAGCCCCAGTGCTGGTGCACTAGTGGCCCAAAGTGAACTCAGCTCAGCAGCCTGTAACTAGACTCCTAAGGGAATCAAAGTTAGCTCTGACATTCAACAGTGGAGAGAGGAGAAGGTGCAATTGGTGTTTCAGGCTCACGCAGGGGCCCCACACCACCAGGTACCAATACCTGCCCCCAACCTCTCTCAATTCACTGGGTTTTGTAACCCATGCCCCTTGACAAACAAATGCTACTTAGGTAATGGTGACGGATTCACTCAGTCCTTCTGTCATACAACAGTTCCACTGGCCTTGATTCACAGAATCAGGGTAACAAAACTTTATTCTTCCTGCCCCAATAACAGAGAAACTGGGGATCCCACACCAGCCAAAGTAACCACTTTTGGTTGCTGTGGGCTCATGCTAGGCGTGTGGGTGTGCCTATGCAAACCAGATCCGCCCTTGGAGTTCTTTTCCACACTCACCATAATTCACCACCAGATGTCAGGGTAGAGCTCATCCTGACTCTGCTTACATAAGTATAAAAAGGAGACATTAACAGAGGGTTAAATGTGTGTGTGTGGGGGGGGCGGGACATGGAAAATTAGAGTAGGGTCAAAGGAGGAACAAAAAAGAAATCAGTGAGGCAATTGGATCAACATTTTAGATATCTGTAAACAATTGCAAGGAGTATGGGGAATAAACAGGAAGAACTGGAAGCATTGGTACATAAGCTAAATTGTGATTTAATTGGCATCACACTGACTTCATGGGATAAGTTTCATGACTGGAATATTAATATTGAGGGATATAGCTTGTTCAGAAAGGACAATTGGGAAAAGAAAAGGAAGGAGGGGTTGCATTATACATAAAGGATATTGTAATGGAGCGCTTCCCTGCTTGTGCCAAAAATCAGCCAGAGACCACTTAATGTGCCAGCACATTTATGCCCTTTTATGCCTTGTGTCAGTTTCCGCCACCATTTATATACAGTCCATTCCAGTCAGCTCCCTGGGTGACAGCTAGCTTCTTCAGCAAACTGGGAACTACAGCCACAGGCTCCTCCCTTTCCTGCCCCCCCTGCTTCCTTCCTGCCAGCTTTATATAGCCTCCTCGGTAACAAGGCCCACAGGTGTTTTGTCTGAAGCCCTTTGGCAAGCTACACCTAGCCAGTCCCAATTAATATCCCGTCATTGGAGCTGGGCTAATAGGGGCCTGGCCAGGATGTTTTTGGCCAGCACCCTGTTACAGATATGTACAATTGTTTGGACGTCCATAAAGCGGTGTGAGGCAGACCAGTTGAGAGTCTCTGGGTAAAGATAATAGAATTAAAAATAGGGGTTGATGTCACAGTGGAGGTCTGCTTTAGACCACCAAATCAGGACCTGGTAGTAAAGGGGGACTTTAACTACCCAATCATCTGTCGGGAAAGTAATACATCAAAACACAAACTCTCCAATAACTTCTTGGAATGTATTAGGGACAACTTTTTATTCTATAAAGTGGAGGAAATAACCAGGGGACAGCCATTTAGACTTGATTCTGACCAACAGGGAGGATTTGGTAGTAAAAGTGAAAGGCAATTTGGGTGACAGTGATCATGAAATGACAGATTTCATGATTCTAAGGAAAGGAAAGAGTGAGAGCAACAGAATAAGGATAATGGACTTCAAAAAAGCAGACTAACAAACTCTGAGAACTAATAGTTGAGATCTCATGGGAAGAAAATCTAAGGGAAAAGGGAGTTCAGGTGAGCTGGCAGTACCTCAAGGAGACAATATTAAAGCCACAACTACAAACTATTCTGATGCAAAGAAAAGATAGAAGCAATAGTAAGAGGCCAATATGGCTCCATCAGGAGCTCTTTAATTACCTGAAAATCAAAAAGGAATCCTACAAAAATTAGAAACATAGTCAAATTGAAAAGGAGGAGTATAAAACAATAGAAAAAGTATGTAGGGATAAAATCAGGCTATGGCACAAAATGAATTAAAGCTGGCCAGGGACATAAAGGCAATAAGAAGTGGTTATTTAAATACATTAAGAGCAAAAGAAAGGAAAAAGGAAAGTGTAGGACTGCTACTTAGCAGGGAAGAAGAGCTAATAACTGATGACATTGAGAAATCTGATGTGCTTAATGCCTATTTTCCTTCAGTCTTCACTAAAAAGGTTCATGATAACCAGATACTCAACACAATTAATATTGACAACCAGGGAGAAGGAATGCAAGTCAAAATAGGGAAAGAACAGGTTAAAAATATTTAGATAAGTTAGATGTATACTAGTTGACAGGGCCAGATGAAATTCATCCTAGGGTATTTAAAGAACTAGCTGAAGCAATCTTGGAGCCATTAGCAATTATCTTAGAGAACTGCTGGAGGACAGGAGGGGTTCCAGAAGACTGGAGAAGGGCAAACATACTACCTAGCTTTAAAAAGGGAACAAGAAAGAACCTGGGAATTATAGACCAATCGGCCTAATTGCAATACCTGGGAAGATACTGGAGCAAATTGTCAATTAATATGTAAGCACCTGGAGGATAATAGGGTTATAAGGAATAATCAGCATGGATTTGTCAAGAACAAATCATGCCTAACCAACTTAATTTCCTTCTTTGATAGGGTTACAGACCTAGTGGATGGGGGGCAGAAGTAGACATGATATACCTTGATTTTAGTAAGGTTTTAACACACTTTTACATGACATTCTCATAAGTAAAGTCGGGAAACATGGTCTAGATGGAACTCCTGTAAGGTGGGTGCACAACTAGTTGAAAGACAATACTCAAAGAGTAGTTATCAATGGTTTGCTGTCAAATTGGGAGGGTGTATCTAGTCGCAACTTTCAGGGGCCAGTCCTGGATCTGGTTCTATTCAATAATGGCTTGGATAATGAAGTAGAGAGTACACTTATAGAATGTGCAGATGACACCAAGCTGGTATGGGTTGAAAGTAGTTTGGAGGACAGGTTTAAAATTCAAAATAACCTTGACCAACTGGAGAATTGGTCTGAAGTCAACAAGATGAAATTCAATGAAGACAAGTGCAAAGTACTTCACTTAGGAAGGAAAAATCAAATGCACAACTACAAAATGGGGTCTAGGTAGCAGTGCTGATGAAAAGGATCTGGGGGCTGCAGTGGACCACAAACTGAATATGAGTCATCAATGTGCTGCAGCTGAAAAAAGGCTAATGTGATTGTGAAGGAATCAACAGGAGTGTTGAATGTAAGACACAGGAGCTAATGGTCAGCCTCTACTCAGCATTGGTGAGGCCCCAGCTGAAGTACCGTGTTCAGTTCTGGACATCACAATTTAGGAAGGATGTGGACAAATTAGAAAGAGTCCAGAAGACAGCAACAAAAATGATAAAAGGTTTAGAAAACCTGACCAGTGGGGAAAGACTGACAAAACTGGGCATGTTTAGTCTTGAGAAAAGAAGACTGGGGGTGGGGCCTGATAACAGTCTTCCAATATCTTAAGGGTTGTTATAAAGATGAGGGTGATCAATTGTTCTCCATGTCCACTGAAGATAGGACAAAAAGTAATGGGCTTAATCTGCAGCAAGGGAGATTTAGGTTAGATATTAGGAAAATCTCTCTTACTTTAAGGGTAGTTAAGATCTGAAATAGGCTTCCAAGGGAGACCCCGTTATTGGAAGTATTTAAAAAAAAGTTGGACAAACACCTGTCAGGGATGGTCTAGATTTACTTGGTCCTGCCACAGCACAGAAGGCTGAACTTGATGACTTCTCAAGTCCCTTCCAGCCCAACATTTCTATGATTCTATGATTCTATGATTCTAATTTCTAACACAAATTTAACTCTGATCTACAATACCCATTTATAAACTTGTTCAACACATTTAGTGCTATTTCCTTAATTTAAAGCTTGCTCCTGCTGTCATTGAAGTCAATGGCTGTTTTACAATTGATTTCAGAGGAAACATGGCACTTGGCATTATGCTCTTCTTTATGGAGATGTTTTTCTGCTTCTTTTTAAAAAAAGATTATTTTAAAATGTCATCTTCTCAAAAACTAGCTGCCCAGTGTCTTTGATGCTCACTGGAATTCCTTCATAGGTCAGGAAATCATCTGCTGGACAGAAATGAGTTTAAAGCTCTGGGATGGTAAATAAATATGGTCAGTTAAGGATGAGTCATGACTTCATGATGTTGACTATCACAATCAGGCAAAGCAGAGAGAAGCTCATACTTTATTTGAGTATGAGTACGTTTCAGAAGGGAAAGTAGAATTCAGACATCACATCCTTTAACCCTCCCACAATAAGGCATGACTTAAAGAGGCCATGTCTCCTTGAACATGGGACAATTCAAACAACACTCTTTGACAAGGAATGGTTTGCAAAAACATAATCACAGAACTGTATTCCAGTGTTCTGGAGGTTTGATGGCTTCTACTCCCCACTCCTGAATACTGTGTACCAATCTAGGGCATTTCAGAAGCTGAAAGATGTTAATAAATTACTAAAATAACTGTGCCTGACACTGAAGAAAAAGCTAATAATCTAAATAGATAAAGTCAGGTACAATGTCTCCAGCTCACAGAAGAGATTTAACACAGACAATAAAATATCAGTAATAGCAGATATGGGTCTCAGATGCTTATAAACATTCCATACCTTTGTCCCTGGTGTTCTTAGGTCTCTGTTTCTTCTGTGCTCAGAAGGAGTGTGACATTTCAAGTCTACATAGGATACTGCCTTCTCACTCATTTCTGGTGCATTCTGGGCTAGAAAGGTTGGATTCAGTAGACTGAGATGAACAATAGGATCTGATAGAAACTGATACTTGTACTAAGGAACCACAACAGCAATCATCATGATCTAATAGCAGAATAACTGGGGGTTTTGGAAGAACAAAGCCTCTCTCCCATTGCACTTGGAATATGGCACATAGTTCTGAGTCCAGAATTGTCGCAAGGGGTAGGAGGTCCTCTTTCACACTGGCTGGTTGAGGGAGGGAAGCCTCTGGGGATTAGGATCACTGTTTTCAGTTGCATTATTTTCTCATTTTTATTTGATCCCTTTCATATGTTTATGGCATGATTCTTTCTAGTGCTTTATCCAGTCTAATTTTAAATGGTTTTTGGTGGATTTCCACCACTTGCCTTGGGAAACTTCCTTTTGTTTTAATTCCCTCCCTTTACACCAAGTTCTACAAACTCACACCACCCTAAACAACCAATTTTCCTCTTTGATGCTGATACACTTTCAATATTTCTAGACAATTATCATTCATCCCCTTCTGGCCATGGTTTGCAAATTCATTATATATGTTTAGTTCTTCAGGTTTTCTTTATAAATCAATCCCTTCAGCCCCTTTAATAAAGCAAATATCTTCTTTTCTTCCAAACTGCCCACCACTTCCTGCTTTTTTTTTTAAAGATGTGTTAACTAAATCTTTGAGTCAGGGACCATGACCAAAATGTTCAAAAATGGGTGCTAAAATTTAGGCTTCTAAGTCAATGCGAGGGCGCCTATTTATGCAGCCTGGTTTTCAAAAGTGCTGAGTATCCAGCAGCAACTATAGACTTCAGAGGTGCTGATGGGTGCTCAAGTTTTGGACATAAATCAGTTTTTAGTTGTATAGATATGAATTTAAGAGGCCAATTTTAGGCACCTGTCAAGGCTGAATCCCCACACTGTCACTTTGAGTGCAGAAGATGGGGGCCCGCAAGGATTCTAAAAAATAATACTGGCCACTCCAGGCTTGTATTAAACTCCCAAGGTTACAGCTTTTATCTGACCTTGGCTTGGTAAACGCTGCCACCACCCAAATGCAAAAGTCCCCCTTGAACCCAGGAAGGAGCACTTGGGAATTCCTCCCTGTGGGGTACCCTCAAGCCCTTTAAGACACACACACCCCCAGAAAGAAAACAAAGGAAATTAGCTGTTGCCACCAGTTAATCAAACAGCATATGCATAAACCTCTTAGGACATCAAAAATCCAATCCTGTTCTTAAAAAAGGTAAATTTTATTAAAAACAAAAAAGAAGAAAATACATCTGGAATTTAGGCTTTTGCTAGATTTTAAAAGAGCAATTCCAAAAAATTAAGCACCCAAAATAGCTTTCTTGGGGGTTCAGCTTAACGGTTACAAGCAAACAAAAGCATCTGGGGTTAGCACAGAGGAGTCAACAAGCCTTAAAAAATAAACAGAAATAAACCTGGTCGTGTCTTCCTAAACATGCCCTGTCCAGTGATTTTTTCTAGGTATGGAAGATGAATTTTTATACCTGGTTTAAGCCTTACACAGCATTCTTGCTTATAGCATTGCTGCTCGGTGTCTCCTTCTTCGGAGAACAACAGACAAAGGAAACGTTTTTTTTCCCCATTTTAAAAAGTTCTACCTTCCCATTTGGTCAGGTGCCCACTCCGTTTTTTTTTTTAACCTGTGGGCTTGTTAACCCTTTACAGGTAAAGCAAGTAGAGAACAGACCAAGAGGGATTTTACAGCTAACTGGTGGCTGGGTGTCCATCAAAGGGAGCTATTCCCCCCACCTTCATGTATCACAGCACCCATTTTTTAAAACTTTGGCCCATCTCCCCTCTGTGTTATACAGTTAACTACACAGTAGATGTCCAACAAATAAATAATAAAATAATAATAATAATTAATCAAAATTGAAATGCACAGAACTGAATTCTAGGCATGCTTTCATCAGAGCCATAGAAAGAGAGATGGTCCTGTAGCAAGATGCACCTTCCTATGCACAAATTTTTATTAACTTTTTTGTTAACATACTGCATTGCAATAATATATCCAATCTGCTATCCACTCTCAGGGCAAGTCTACACTACAGTGCTACATCGGCACAGGTGCCCTGATGCAGCCGAGCCGCTGCACCGTGTCTGGTGAAGATGCACTACGTCGACGGAAGAGCGCTCTCCCATTGTCATAATTACTCCCTCTCAGCAAGAAATAAAGCTACGTCGGTGGGAGAGCATCTCCCACCGACATAGCACCGGTGCGGACTGTGCGAAACATGCATTGCTCAGGCTGGGGAGTGACATAAGTTAGATCAACTTAGACTGTAATGTAGACCTGCCCTCAGCCCTAGGTTACCTACTTTATTACTGCTTTCCATTTCTCCCTACCATTAAATAGCCATGTTATTACAACAGATGTAATAGTTTTAATTTTATTTTCAGATCATTTTGCTAAACTTTCCAGACTGCTTTGGGTTTCGTATCTGGTCTTGTTTGTGTTTGTAACACCCCTCCATTTAGCATAGGGGTGAGCAAACTACAGCCCGAGGGCCACATCCGCCCCACCAGCTGATTTAATGTGGCCCCTGACTTCTCGCTGGGGAGCGGGGTTAGGGGCCGCTCCGCGAATGTGTACAGCAGCTCCGCGCGGCTCCCGGAAGCAGCAGCATGTCCCCCCTCCGGCTCCTATGCGTAGGGGCAGCCCGGGGCTCTGCTTGCTTGCCCCATCCCAAGCGCCAGTTCTGTAGCTCCAATTGGCCAGGAACTGCAGACAATGGGAGCTGCAGGGGCGGTGCCTGCGGATGAAGCAGCGTGCAGACTAAAGCCATCTGGCCACACCTTTGCATAGGAGCTGGAGGGGGGACATGCCGCTTCTTCCGAGAGCTGCTTGAGGTAAGTGATGCCCGGAGCCTGCACCTCTGAGCCCCTTCCACACTCCAACCCCCTGCTCCAGCCCTGATCCCCCTCCTGCCCTCTGAACCCTTGGACCCTAGCCCGGAGCACCCTCCTGCACCCCAAACTCCTCATCCCGAGCCCCACCCCAGAGCCCGCACCTCCAGCTGGAGCCCTCCCCTCCCCCTCCCCCCGGTGCCCTAGCCCTGATCTCCCTCTGAATCCCTTGGTGCCAGCCTGGAGCACCCTCCTACACCCCAAAACCCTCATCCCCAGCCACACCCCAGAGCACGCACCTCCAGCTGGAGCTCTCACCCTCTCCTTCCTGCATCCCAACTCCCTGCCTCAGCCCAGAGCCCCCTCCCGCACCCTGAACTCCTCATTTCTGGCCCCACCCGAGCCTGCACCCTCAGACAGAGCCCTCACCGCCTCCTGCACCCCAACCCCAATTTCGTGAGCATTCATGGCCCGCCATACAATTTCCATACCCAGCTGTGGCCCTTGGGCCAAAAAGTTTGCCCACCTTTGAATTAGCATCATCTGAGAATTGAATGATGTAAACTTACAATATATTAACAGTCTAGTCACTGCAGTTTCCAGCCTATTTATGAAGATGATAAATAACAAAGATCCTAACACTAAACTCTGCCCATTCCTATTTATCATTACCCTTGGTTCACAGTACTTCAACCATTTTTTTGTTCAGTGATAATGTTCTTATCCAAGACTATTTGAATTAATTACCCAAGTAAGATTTATTGAGAAACTGTTAAATTTCTCACTAAAACCAGGATATTATATTTCCTGTCTTTTCTGGCTTATGTTGATCTTGGCGATTTGGTGTATACAGTTATCAAGTGTGCATACTGCACCAGAGATGAAAAAAAATATAGAAATGTAAACTTCTAATGCTGGTTTGCCTAAGATTATAAATCTTTTCTTAGTCCCTTAAAAATAATAATGATAAAATAATACTGTATTTCATAGTGTCTCTCTTAAATTTTAATCAGAAGAAAAATATTGTACAGGATGCAGAAATAAGTCTATTTCAGAATAACTAACTTCACTCATTTTTTGAATTATACAGAAGCAATCACCTATACCTCTTGTAACAACTATGTACCCTACCAATTAAAGCCCTGGAAGAATGTGGAACACATACATTTGTAGCTTTTTGATAGGAGGCTGGAGGGCAGGAACTAGACCTTTAAGTGTCAGAAATGTTTTTGTCTGTCTTAAAAATCCCTTGGGGATGGAGAGAGAGAGAGTCCAGTGTCACTCTGTCACTGCCTTGTAAGGAGATGGACAACAGGAGCTGAGAGGGGAAGAATTATTCACTCTGCAATGTTCCATCTGAAACCGCACAGGAAATTCTCACTCTGGTAGTTTGAAGTGCGCTGCACCCACACTCACAGGAACTTCTCTCTTTGTAGCTTTACGCAAGGCCTAAGGTGTTAAATTTAACTTGTTTGAGGTCAGTTAAATATTGAATTTATTAAGCAACCTTGTTTAAGAAACTATTGATCAGCTAGTGTCTCTGCACTTCTTAAAACATGGGGCAAGATTTTTCTGTATTTTACACTGGTATAAACTGGTGTACACTGATGTAAACCCAGTGTAACTCCATTGAAGCTAATACATTCCCTCCCTATTCATAGTGATATAAACAAGATCAGAGTCTAGCCCATGGTCTCTGTGTTCACGTTCCCAACTTGCCTGACTAGGGAGGCAAATGTAACCAAATGGAGACCTGAGTGCACTTCCTGGCTCAACTCTGGATCTGCTCACTACAGCCAAGTCACTTTACCTCTCTGGAACCTGGAGTGCAATGAAGTGGCTTGGGTACAAGAAAAACAATCCCCAATCTTTGACTGAATCATAACCAAACATATACATAGGTACAGTGGGTTTGGACAGGGAAATAAATATTCACTTAACAGTGTTCTGGCTGAAATCACACAGGAAGTTCTCATACTCAAGTTGCTAATTTGAGAAGGGCTGCCACCAGCTAGAATGGTCAGAACTTGAAACACATACTTTTAACAAAGATTCCCTATTTATACTTAATCTCCCTTTTCCAGAGTAGATGCAGACATCAACCAGTGATCTTATGCTAAACTCAGATGGTCTGCATAGCTTGTATTTTCAAAACACAATCTCTGCCCATACAGAGCTTAGAAAATTTTACAGGAAAAAATAAACTGGTCAACACTGAGCTCACAGTCTCCTTGGGCAGCCCTTCTCAAATTAGCAACACACAGTTGGGTCTCAGAACTACAACGCAATAATATCTGACATTGACTAATGGGAAGACAGAGAGTAATAGGAGTAAACAAATTATCTAATTGGCTGGCAGAGATGTGAAGCTCCTACCCCTTTCCATGTCCCTTCCAGCTAACCTTCATACATCCAAACACACATGTACTCAATGACAAAAATTGCCCAAATGTGGTTGACAGCAGACATGTGAAAAAGGGTAGAAAATTCAGTACCTCCATTTTTGCAATCATAAGTGAGGAAAAGACTGTAACAAACATTTGACATTATATATAGTTATACAGCAAAGAATTTGATAACTGCAGTACTGTATAAAAATAGCAACACACAGCTCAGCAAAGCCAAGAAGCAGCAATTCTTTCCGAGTTTCTCTTTCCGTCTGGGATGTTTCCAGATATGAATCTCAGAGTTTCTATGTTTTTCCTCGTAACAGTGCAAGGGACTTCAGCTCAACTACCTCCTTCTCACAGGCACACCTACGAGTGGTTGTACAAACACTGGAGCGTATTTCAGAAAGAGAGAAAGCTGCACATTCTTCACGGTAATTTTTCTGTACTAAAGAGCTGGGATGGAAAGAGACACATTACTGTCAGTCATACCAATGACATGGCAAAATCATAAGAGGCTATTAACAGTGAGTCATTCTGGTGGGCAGGAGAGTTGTTTAAAAATTATATTCATTGGTGGTTATGAAAGTGGGGAATCCGACATCTGGTGAGAATGATGTGGGGGGGGGCAGAGCTTTAGTTTGTGTAAATTGTCATATTTCCACTGAAGTCAATGAAATGATGACAATTTGCATGAGCTGAGCATCTGCCCCATAGTGTGCGGAGCTACCAGTGCACCTGAAACTTGACCTGCTGCACCATTTTCTATTCCTGTTCTAGGATCCCAAAGAGCTCTGCCAGGGCACCTCAGTCCTCACTACAGAACTGAATAAGGCCAGCTGAATTTTTTTTCCATCAAAGTTGTTTTTCAATGGTTTTTGTTTAAACATTTTTGTTTGTTTTGCAAAACTCAACTGCTTTCTGCCAAAAACTTCTATCTTTCATTCAAAGAATGAAGGTCACAACCCCAAATTGTTACTCTTCTAATTAGCTGTGAAAAACTGAAATTTTCTTCAGGAAAAAAAATCATTCAGGTCTACTCCTAATTGATGGCCAATTGTGCGCTGATTTTCAGATGTAGAGAAGTGGGGGTGAGCATGGCAGGTCACGAAACTCACATTTATTCATGAAAAGTCAAAATAAGTATCAGGAGGAGATGGGCTCTGAAGAAAGAGATTCTGTTTCATGCAAATATCTTTTAATAATAAAGAATGAAGAAATACAGAAATACAGAAACTAGAATGAAGTAGCAGAATTCTATCTAAGTAGGTTTTCCATGTGTCTGTTTACTAAGTAAGATTAGGATTTTCAGAGGACACTAAGGAAGTTAGATGCCCATACACTGCTGAAATTCATGGGATTTGGACATGTAATTCCTTTGAAAAATACAGACTAAGAAATCTGCTTTTTTCTGGATTTCAGGTTATATTACAAAAGACTCAACTCCACCCCACCCTACTCTCCTTTGCTGCCTCTGGCACTGACTTGGAAGCAAGGAGATTACTAAACAAAGATCCTAACCCACATAGTCACACACATTATTGAGTTCAGTCCATTGGAACCTCTTTCTCCCATTTGTTTCATGCCAGCTTTATATAAATGTACAGGGAACTGAACAGGTTCACACTGTGGCTTACACATCAATGGAGAGAGCTGTGCTGTCCTCCCATAGCCAGGGCCCATCTGCTCCATTACGGGATAATCCAATCCAGTAAGAGGAATAATCCAGTTTTTTTAGGGAGTCCTGGAGGAAAAAAACGCAAAAGAAAGAAAAGGAAAAGATTAAAACAATCCATGTTTCATCCTCCTTCTCTGTCCTTTCCATAGCTGTACGGCTGTGAGGGAAGGGAATGTAAATCTTGTGCTGAGGCATCTATGGAGACTAGTTGTCTCATTATTATTACTATTTATTTGCAATATGGGCTCATCTAGAGGACCCATTCAGGACTGGGGCTCTATTATGTACAGAACAAGAACAAGATCGGGATGAAAACAAATATTGAAATATCAGAATGTCCCAAGAGATCAAAATCGTGTTGTCTAAAGAGCTATGTTATGCACATTTTACTGTCACACAACAGTAAAAAGAAAATAATTGTGGTACAGGGTCTGCGTGGAGTTATGGCAGGCTTACATTCAATATAAATGACCATCATAAATACTTTGTAACCTTTTGCTAAAACACATTGATTAAAAAAGCCAAAACAAAATGAGTGAAAACATTTGAAACTTAGAAGATATGTAAAATTTATTTGAAAAATTTGCATTTTTTCGGCTTAAAGAGATTTTTCCAAGGTAAAATCCCTTGCTTGCTTGGTCTTTAGATGATATTAAAAGCACCTGGAACAAGAGGGGTAATTATAGATGGTAGCTTTTTATTTTGCTGTAGTTGAAGTCCAATCCTATTTCTTCCCAAGAGAAAACAAGAAAAACTCTCAAACAGGGAGAAAGGAATGACTCGTAAAGATAAGGAGACACATCTTCTTTCTCTCTGTGATTGCCACTTGCAGTTTAGTTCCTGGATAGATATCTCAGGAATGTCACACAGTTCGCACAACTGTATTAGCCACTTTAAGATCTGGCAAAATGTTTCCAGGATCAGGCTAACTGGTTGTTTATTGTTTGTTTGTTCTGTTTGTTTGTCACAGCAGTGATGCAAGGGTAAACAACAGAAAACATTAGGTTCACATTCCAGGTCTTACTGAGGATTTAGCCAAACCCAATGAATGTGGTGATGTCATGTTTCAGAGTTGCAAACTGTATACCATCAGATTAGGCCTGAATAAAGACTGGGAGTAGTTGGGTCATTACAAAACCTAAACTTAATTTCCCCAATACTAATTTCTCCCTACTGTTACTCACACCTTCTTGTCAAGTGTCTGTAATGGGCCACTCTCTTATCACTTCAAAAGTTATTTTTCCTTCCTTGGTATCCTGATGTTAATTGATTTATCTCGTTAGACTGACCTCACACTTGGTAAAGCAACCCCTATCCTTTCATGTATTTATACCTGCTCCTGTATTTTTTCACTTCATGCATCTGATGAAGTGGGTTCTAGCCCACGAAAGCTTAGGCCCAAATAAATTTGTTAGTTTCTAAGGTGCCACAAAGACTCCTCATTTTTGTGTGTGATGTCATGTGTTGGTCTTTTCTACCCAGTCTGGTCAGGACTTCTTGTAGATTCATGATATTAATGTAATGTTAAAGTTAGGAGTGTATGTTAATATTCCCGAGGATTGGAAGGACAATAATAATAATTTATTATTATTATTATTATTTCTTGCCACTTCCCTTATTTGGAGTCAGTGACTTTTATAGCCTTCTTCCAAAACTCATGATTGTATGCTTGATTTGTTGTACAAATTGGTTTCTCTAAGGTCCGCTGATATCTGGTCCAGGTACTGAGTCTTTTGTCTCTCCCTTGGTTGTCTTCCATTCACAATCATTGCAAAAGCCATCCTACCAATATAACTCTCAGGTCTCTGCTGGATATGTCCATATCAACAGAGCCTTGCCTCTCTCAACTTGTCTTCAATTGGGGCAACCCACATTAGGTCCTCACAACCTTATTTTGTCTCCTATCATGGAGTGTGCAACTATTTGATCATCTAACATGTTCAATTCTGTGGTGGAGAGCATACTGATTTCCTTTCTTGTGGTTGGCCAGGTATCTGTTTTGTACATTAGAATGGGTTAATTACACTTATATACACTCTACCTTCTAACTTTATTGGCATCTTTTTGCCACAGAGAACTGGGGTCAGCAACTATCATTTGTACCAAGCAGCTTTGATACGATGCTGGGCATCACTCAGGATAGCACCAATGTCAGCAAACATTGATCCCAGGTATTTAAATTCTTTCACTCTTCTGAATTCTCTGCCTGTGATATCCTTTCTAGTGGTCCTCCTCCCTCAGTTATCAAAGCCTCAGTCTTACCAGCATTCACTCTAAATCCCACCCGCTCAAAACTGTGTTGTCGCTGTTCAAACTGTTACACACTGGTAAAGGCCAATGTATACTGGAAATTCTTTGTTGTAGCCCCATTTGCTTTGGACTATGGTACTCACGCCATCATACATATCCTAGATAAGACAGCCATAGCCTTCTGGCAGACCTCTTTATCACAAACTTCATCAAACTAATGCTCTTGGAAAACAATCATACGCCTTCTCCAAGTCCACAAAGACAATGCCCAGATGCTGTCTTTTTTTCTCTGTACTTCTCCATGAGGTTTTGTAGAGGAAATATGGCATCAATTATACTCCATAAATCAATAGTCACCCTTTCAAATTTCAACTCTTCCATGCAGACCATTTTCAGTAATTCCTCCCATAGTTTCATAGCATATAAAGTCAGTTTAATTAGGTGATAATTAGCACACAGTGTAATATTTCCTGTACATTTAAAAATGGGAACCAGAAAGCTTTAACACCATTCATTCAGCATTTTCTGTTTCTTAAGAATATCATTAAACAGACTTGTAAAATACTTTACACTTTCCTTTCCCAATGTCTTCAACATATCCATATGTACTTCATATGGCCCAGGTCCTTTCTCTCCTTTTTCACTTCCCTAAGTGCATCAACAAACTCTTCCTCCTGCTACTCTGAAATCTATCAGCTTTCATTTTCTTAATTCCTCCCTTGATTTCTCCTCATTCATCACTCTCTCAAAATAATCACTCCAGACTATATTGATTGATTGCCTATTTATTTGGAATATAAGCAAATTCATTCACATTCCTCATCTTTTCTCTATTGTCTTAGTGAGTTTGTAGATGGTCTTTTCTCCCTCACATCCTCCTCACTGGCCACATTTTTAGCTGTCACAATGCTTCTTTTGGCCTTTTTTTTTTTTGCCTCCATACACACCATCTTATCAATGCTCAACCCACTGGCCTGCCATTTTTTAAGGGTTACCTTTTTCTTCTCAACTGATTCTTTAACTTGAGGATTCCACATCCACATTTCCCTTTTTACCCTTTTGGCACTGGTTTCGTCACTCCTAGGATTTCAAGTACTGTTTCAGGAACATTAACTTTACTTTGTACCAGTTATCCTCCAGCCATTCTTCTGTGTAGTCAGGAAGACTACATATTACTTCTTGCTTAAAGATTTTTTCATTCATATCTGTAAGTTTCCAACACTTAGGCCTTTTCAGCACCCAGGAGTTCAGATATTTCCGAGGTCTCTGCATTCTAAAGTCTATAAGAGGAAGTCTGTGCTAGTTCACAATGCATTCACCGGGTTTTATCTTACACTTGATTATTTATCTATCACTTCTTGATAAAAATAAATCAATTTAGGACTTGTGTCCTCCACTGGCATAAGTTATGAGGTGGCTTTCCCTCTTTTGAAAGTGTGTGTCTGCAATCACTACATCTCATCCCAGTATTTGTTTCCCCTTCAGAGTTTCTGGTTCCAATGCCGTGCCCCCCATGGACTGTTCCATATACAGCCTTTGCAGTTCCAACATGTGCATTTAGACCTGCTCTGATAATTATCTCCTCATTAGGTGGTATGTTTTCAATAAGGCAAAACTCCTCTTTTACCTTTTGATCATCTCCTAACTGTGGTGTGTACCCACCTACTATATGGACAGTTACCTCTTCCCAATAATTTAACACTCATCAGTTAGTCTGACCTTCTGGTAACCTCTATCACGTGCCTCTGCATGGTTTAAACCAGAATTGTTTCAAATCATTCTGGTAGTTTTTTCCCCATAAACATTTGTGTACTATACCCAAGTAAATTATAAATAGTATCCTGACAAACCTGCATGTGTAATTTGGGACAACCCACATTAGGTCCTCACAACCTTATTTTGTCTAAGAGGTTATATAAAAAGTAAAATAGACTTTACCAGCTCCTCCTTGCTGTCTATCTTCAGCAGTCTGGAGCCCAGGGAAGAGCAATACTCTTTACATTCAAACCAAGTTTTTATTTTAGTAGAGAAGTAGTAACAGTCCTCTCCATTTTGCATCCATTCATCCTTTGAACAGATTCTGCATTTGTTTCCTTCAAAAGAAAACAAATAGATTGGTCAGATTTCTGTGTTCCTGTATGTAATGAAATTGAAGATTGGCATCTTCTGACTAACAAATCATTCCGAAACCTACAGAGAACATTACTGGCTGCTGACACTCCACTGTCTGATTGCACAGTGTGCAGAGTCATTTTGCTGCTGACGAGCTCATTTCCCTTTCAACCATAAAGACCTTTTTTTTTTAACTTGTTTTGTTTTGTGGTACTGTAAATGTAAAGGAGGAAAGAGGATGACAGTCCGTGTTGCATGGCTCAGATCTTTGTCAATTCCTAGTTTAAATCTATACTAGAATCCATGCAGATCTGTCCGGCACAGCAAGTACAAGGTAACTGAATCAATAGAAAGTATCTAGTGGCATAAAATGTCATGCAGGTAACAGAGAGCCCTGACTGGTTGTGTGCTGCCCTCTAAGAGGATTCTGTTTACATCCAAGCACATGGTACAGGGCAAGGGAATTCTATTCAGTTTATTTTGCCACATCTCATTGAAAACCCCATGTCATGTCATAGCGCCTGAAAATGAAGCACTGTGGGTAGATGATATTGTGGGCTATTACCAATTATTGTGACTGACATTCATACAGCAATTTCCATACAAAGGACCAAAAGTGTTCCACAATATGCATATTAGGAGATTGCTTTAAGAAACACTGAAATACACAAATTGGTAAACTGTGTAGCCCACTGCCTTCAGTGACCACTGGATTGGGCACCAGTTCCCTAATAACACACACCCTATCATGGCTATAACAGTGAACATAAAACTATTTGCACCAAACTCATTTTCCTTATGACTATAAATCCAGTATTTAAATTGTGGTCTCTGGACATGAACAGCTGGGGTATTAATTCCACTTATGCCCCTCAGTTTCCTTGTTCATTTGGCAATAGATAGCACAGAACTAGGGCCTGGTTTATGGAAGTGCTGAGCACACACGCTCCCATTCATTTCAGTGTTCATTTGGGTGCTCAGCCCATCTGAATATAAGCCTCAATTACCATGCCAATTGCTTCTACATTGCATTGAATCCTCCTTTTCAGAGGTGGATTAATAATAGTCATCGCATAATGTATTCAACACATTTTGAAATATTAAAAAAAAAAATTGCCCCTATCCCCTGTCTTCACTTGTAATGTATTTTAAGTGTATTGTGAGTTGTTAGGCTGTATCTTTGCAGAACAGGGCAAAAGGAGCACTTGGATAGACAGTTGCTAATATGGACAAGGATAAAAGGGTTCTCCTGTAATTAAACTAATTAAATGAGGTGTAAAAATATCAAAATGAATGGCTATATAGCCTTTGTTTAGAAAGCATATTCATCTGGGACCTGACTCAAAGCTTATTGAAATAATTGAAAAGATTCCAGTGGACTTTATCAGACACATAGATGAATACAGTTAGTTGGGGAAGAATCAACATGGCTTTTGTAAAGGCAAATCATGCCTCACCAATCTACTAGAATTCTTTGAGGAGGTCAACAAACACCTGGACAAGGGTGATCCAGTGGGTATAGTGTACTTGTACTTTCAGAAAGCCTTGACAAAATCCTTCATCAAAGGCTCTTAAGCAAAGTAAGCAGTCATGGGATAAGAGGGAATGTCCTCTCATGGGTAAATAACTGGTTACAAGACAAGAAACAAAGGGTAGGAATAAATGGTCAATTTTAAGAATGGAGAGAGGTAAATATGATGTCCCCCAGGGGTCTGTACTGGGACCAGTGCTGGTCAACATATTCATAAATGATCTGGAAAAAGTGGTTAACAGTGAGGTGGCAAAATTTACACACAATACAAAATTACACAGTCCAAACAGACTGTGAGGAGTTACAAAGAGATCTCACAAAACGGTGTGACTGAGCAACAAAATAGCAGATGAAATTCAGCGTTGATAAATGCAAAGTAATGCATATTGGAAAACATAATCCCAATTATACATAGAAAATGATAGGCTCTAATTTAGCTGTAACCACTCAAAAAAGAGATCTTGGAGTCACTGTGGATAGTTCTCTGAAAACATCTGTTCAATGTACAGTGGCAGTCACAAAAGGTAACAGAATGTTAGGAACCATTAGGAAAGCGATATTTAATAAGACAGTAAATATCATAATGCCACTATATAAATCCATCTAGGTAGGTCCATCAATTGCTATTAACCAAGATTGTCAGGGATGCAACTCCATGCTCTGGGTGTCCCTACCCTCTGACTGCCAGAAGCTGGGAGTGGACAACAGGGGATGGATCACTCAATAATTGCCCTCTTTTGTTCATTCCCTCAGAAGCACCTAACATTGGCAACTGTCAGAAGACAGATTACTGGGCTAGATGGACCATTGATCTGATCCATTATGGCCATTCTTATATTCTTATGACTCAGGGTCTGGCTCCAGGTGTATAATCAGTGTAGGGGATTCTGCTCACAGTTTATTTCAGTCTGAAGTCACATACAAGGAACACACAGTAGTTGCCATTAGAAGGCCATAGACTGGTACCTTTTGACTGTAAGGACTGCAAAGACTTAGAAAGCTCTGCATTCTTGGCCTGGAGATCTTCCTTTTCCTGAGAGATTTTCTCCTGAATTTCTTGTAGCTTCTGAGTGAGGTTTTCCAGAATTTCCTGCTGGTGAGTGAGATTTTCCAGAATTTCCTGCTGCTGGGTGAACTTTTCCTGCCATCTGTTTGCTTGATGGGAAATGAAAACACTTAAATTCACAATAGTACTACACCAAAAAGTGTCTTTCAAAACTAAACTATGGTTTACAATATAGAGGCACAATTTTAAAAATTCCTTTAAATGTTGCATAGAGCCAGTGCTGGTACAAGACAGCTGTGAAGCTATGGGTGTGGCCCAGGGACCACTTGGTGCCAACCAGCAGAGGGCACAGGGTTGAATACACTTTTACAGGGATTCCCTGGGTTAGACATCTGCATAACTATTAATCAAAGGGTGACATGTGAGGTCTCTATGAAGAGCCAGTAGCCCACTGGTCATCATGATCATTGCAAAATATATGTATAGATGATATTTAAGACATTATGTAGCTACATTGATAATTATGTTGTTAAGGTCTTGGAGTTACGGCAGCTCACCAGGAGGCAACATACCTTAGAAATGTTCCTTTCAGGGAGGAAGTAATAGACATCTATCTCCCTGTCTGGTCATTTGTGTATTGCAAACCTCACAATGGATGCCTATTTACATATTGAGAGACTGTGAAATCTACAAGAGAAAATCTACAGGAAGACAAACAGCAGTGGGGTGTCCTGTTCATGAATAAAACCAAAAGATTGTTCTGCTAAATCTTGGTGGGCAAGGGGATGCACTGAATCCTTCGCTCAGGTGGCAATTTAGCAGTGTGCTTGTCTCATGAAAGGAAGGTCACTGCCAGCCTGGCTGCAAGGATTTTGGGTGAGCAATATTCTACAAGTCTTGAGACTAGCATGTCAATAAAGTCTAGGCATTTGAAAGTGTGTTATGATTGTTATTTTATATGTAACCATTTGTTTCCAGTATTTCTACTTGCTACAACTTGAATCTTTGTGCTTTGTTAAATACTTTTATTTGATTTCACTATACACATATCTAAGTTCTGCATGCTAAGCAGAGCAGTGATCTGAGGAGAAACTGGTGAGCTGGGGTGCACTGCTTCTTTGGAAGCAACAAATCAGTGAACACTGTGAGTGTCCAGTGGACCGGGGCTGGACACTCCAGAGAGACACTTTGAGGGTTTGAGGGTACCTACTGCTAACCTGAAGAGTGAAGCCTAGAGGGGAGTGTTTGTGTTGCCCACGGCTAGTGGAGTTGGGAGCTGACCTATGACAGGCAAATACAAGGCTTCCTCCCACCAAGGACAGGTGGTTGCATCCAAAGAAGTGGGCTGTAGCCCACGAAAGCTTATGCTCAAATAAATTTGTTAGTCTCTAAGGTGCCACAAGTACTCCTGTTCTTTTTGCGGATACAGACTAACATGGCTGCTACTCTGAAAGGTGGTAGCTAAGTGTCTCACAACCCTGGATACCCCCAGGAAACATCAAAATGTGGTTGGACCTCAGTCTCCCCCTCCCAATCAGCAGGAAGGATGATTCAGTTGAGGGGTAGGGGAGTGTTTCCAGAACTACCGTGTGTTTTTGAAGAAGTAGTTAGGAGAATAGTGGATCGAGGTTTCCTGTAAAACAAGCAGGGGGAAAGGCGCAAGGTGGTCATTGATAAAGAGAGAGCTATCCTGATCCTCTGGGTGCCCAATTTACCTTCACAAGATTCTCACTCAGCACAAAGCTTCTTGCAAATCACACCGTGCAACAGTGAAGCATGAGCAATGACTATCAAACAGTATTTCCCTGTCGCTGGTGAGACAGGACTCTGTGACTGTAGATTTGGCAGTTTTGGCTGAACTCTCCCTGCATACATTTATTGTGGTGAAAACTGCCAAACTAACAAACCTGGAAACCAAAATTCATTTTATATCAATAGACCAGTGAGTTACTTGCTGTGACACCACCATAAATGAGCCTTGGCTTTGTCTTAGAAGGGCCACGTGTGGGGTGACTGTAGAGCTCTGTTTCCATGACTGATGGAGGAGATATGTTGAAGATTGGGGATGTAAATGGAGGAGGCAAGTTGAAGAGCAGGGCTGTGGAGGAGCATGGGACAATATGCTGTGACATAGGAGTGGTGGCTGGGAGTGAGGCTCTAGGGGAGCAAAGATTGGATGGTGGGCAGAAGGAAATATGTGAGGGAAATGGAATTGTAAGAACTATGGAACGAAGTGTCAGAGGAGCATGGTGGAGACATTGGCCTGGAGCTGGGAGACGATCTTGAGCAGGAGAGGAAAAGGGAGAAGCTCTCCACTCTGGGAAGTTTCTCATCTGTGGTTTGTCAGAGGATCTCTGTTCTGACAAGAGTTCTTCAGAATGTGACTTAGATCCAAAGACCATTTGTTGTTCATCAGAGCAGAGACTCCCCTTTCACAAACCACAGGGGTTCAGCAGAAAAGAGAACTGGTCCATCCCACTAGTGCCCTACCCAGCTCAACTACCATTTGTGGCCAAGACTCTCCACATGTGATTCTGACACCCCCCACCTAGTCATGTGTCCATTCACCCACATGCCCTCTCTCCTCAGCCTCTCACCCCACTTATTTCCCTGTGCAGCTGCTCTGCTGTTTACCAGAGGAACAATGGGTGACTGGGGATGCTGGGGAGGGAAGGGGTGTGAGTGGGAAGGTGGGGAGTTATGGGCTTCTGGGCACATGTGCTGGGATCTGGGTGGGCAAGATCAGAGGTGTGTGTTGGGGATGGAAGCAATAAGAGTGACCTCCATTTTATGTGAATCATACACAGACAGCCCCATTTAAACCGTGTTCCTGTTCTATGTCTAACCCCATCTGTGTGAAACACCATTTACACAAAACACATTTTATACTCAAGAAACAGATTATATTGATGTTGCTACATACATTTTTACATTTTAGAGTTTAACTATCTTGCCTATATCTGAGTTATAGTGAAGCTGAGTAAATGACAAAGTAGTGACAGGAAAACATGGGCAAATTTAAAAGGAATTATCTAGATTTTTAAAGAATTTCATAGATATTTCATTGAAAATGCAAAGAACATTAAATAGACTCTTAAAGAGATATTGACCCTTATTTGCAAAAAGAACAGGAGTACTTGTGGCACCTTAGAGACTAACAAATTTTGACCCTTATTTGGAGACTTAAATTAATCATTTAAGAGTGAAGCTAAGGGATTTAATCCCGCTTTAAGTGGAAATGCAATCAAAACCTTAACTGTGCTAAATTAGCGCTCAGGCTTCCACTTTGAATGATTCCTGTACAGTGTTGCAATGGTTCAGATCACTTCTGAAGCCCTGATCCTGCACAGGGCTCTGTGTAGGGGGATCCTGGAGACTCTTTGAGCTCATTGCAGGATTGTAGCCTTAGTGCCTTCGTTGGATGTACTCACCCTCAGCACCCAGGATCCCGAGCGTTACCAGCAGCACCAGGCAGAAGATCCCAAGAGTCAGTGCAATGAGCTGCCACCGAGGAGATGGAGTGTCTGAAAGAAAGGAGACAGGGCCAAGCCAGGCAGTGAAAACAGTGTCTTGTCTCTGAGAGTGGACACTACCAGACTGATCCAGAAGAAAGTTTAATGTCCCTGTGAGAATCAGGATCCAGACACCGCAAGGGGAGAGAGAACATGGGGTCTCAACCACAAATAATAAGCAATTTAATCAACTGGTTGGATACAATGTTACTGTGTATAAAAATATGTCAAGTAAGGTCTTTTATTGAAAGCTTGTAATGTTCTGAACTTGATGGTCATTATGAGACGTGTATGCAGCCTGTGATTATGAATTTATGTATTTGTGTAGAATATAAAACTGTGCTCCTAATCTGTGCTGCAACATTCAGCTCTGCCACACAACAGGGAGGTGGTCAGCCTGACAGGGAGGGGCTGCCTCCACAACCAGAAGAGACTAGCTCCATGCACCTGGCTTTGTTCAACCTGGAAAAAGAAACATGATGGGCCATTAGAATTAATGGGAAAACATTAAGGCAACCTAGCTAGAATTTCCCCACCCTAAATCCACATGCCAGGAGAAAATAAAAAGAAAAAAGTCTTAAAAGGGGGGCTTGAAACCAAAGCTTTTATCTAGAAAATGAGGACCAGCATTTAGGTGTGGTACTGTTCAGGAAAGGCTGGATCCCCTCTCTGACAGGGGGCATGCTGGGAAACTGCACAAAGGCACTAGGGTGACTTGCATTACAAAGTGGAATTTGTTTAATATAGAAGTGTAAAACCTGAAGCTGCGTCTTTTTGTTTATTTTCTGTGTAACTTGTATGGTTTTGCCTCCCTTTCTATTTTTGTCTTTGAGTCTGATTTTTCTGTTAAATAAACCTTTTGTTCATTTTCCCCCAGGCAGGTCTCTGTTGTGAAAACTGTGTAGAGTGTATGTGCCAAAGTGAACTGATAACTGGAGGCAGGTTTTACTCCTTCAGGGGTGATGAACAAGAAGGGAAAAGTCTAAGTGCCTGGGAGTTAAGAACTCAGGGTAGATGTATTTGGGGAAATTTGGTACCAGAACAGCTGGTGAGGTCACCCTGCAAGGAGTAACTAGGCTGGTGGAAGCCAGGGGGAGACCTTCATGTTTGTAGGCTGGCTACTGGTGTCAGGACTCTGAGCCATAGCAGCATAGCATTAAGGCACCCAAATATATAAGGAAGGATGAGAGTAACCCCTTTCTGGTCTGGGTGATCCCCAAAATGTCACAGCCCACCTCCTATAATGGACAACTATAGAATAACCTGCCCATACAGGAAACTTCATCCTAACCCCAGACAGTTGGTGGTTGACTTCTGCCTTGTTACACAAGGGGATTTATAGAGAAAAAAAAAGAAAACAAGTTAATCCAGACCAGTAATAGCTGATTGGATGATTGCTCAGCCCAGCAGCCAATGAGAGTGACTGGAGAAGACTCCTATTAGCTTCCAGGTCTGTGACCTTCCCCGACCGTGCATGATTATTTCTTGCATTTGGCATTCAAGGCAGTGATCAGGTCTCAGTAACTTGCCATTGGCAGAAACACCAGAGTACAATAAATTAAAATTTCTGAATTCTGACGTATAATATCAAGGAAAGTTATTGGAGGAAGAGGTATGAGGAAGAGGTATGACTCTGGATTGTAAAATAGCAATATGTACAATGTTAGCAGCTTGTTATGTATAATACCTTTGCTTTTAGTCTTCTCCACTGTTTGTCTCCTTTGCTGTTGAGCAGAAGTGTGAAATTTCAGTTCTGTGTAGGTCACTTCCTGCTCACTCATTTCTGGTGGAATATAAGATATAATGTTTAAACTAATTTAGTGGATGGAGGTGACTGATGAGAATACTAGGGCTGTTGAATAATCACAGATAACTCACATGATTAACTCAAAAAAATTAATCAGGATTTTAAAAATTAACTGTGATTAATCACAGTTTAATTGCACTATTAAATAATGTGGCGACGACACAGGAAAGGAAATAGAACACCAGGTTTCTGGTAGCCAGAGAGCTTCAAAAGCCTCAAGCCAAAAAGCCTCCAGGAAAACTTTTCCTGGGGTTTTTATTTCTCTCCTTACTTTGTTTACAACACTTCTTAGTGGTTACATTCCTGCGCATAGAAAAGCCAGGCAGTATACATGCACATAAGATAACGAACCCATCTCTTGAGCGCGTGAATGCCAGCTGCGAGGAAACAATCAAATCAGCCAAATAAGTTTCCCAAACACAGACACTGGGTTGAAGGTCACTCCTGCCTCGTTGCCATGGGAGCAGTTTGCCGCACCCGTGGGCTGGCGATTCGGGAGCCATACACCCCCACAAAATAATAGAATACCAATTGAAGATTATTACATATTTTTGCATGTTTTTCTACATTTTCAAATATATTTTCAATTACAACACAGAATACAAAGTGTACAGTGCTCACTTTATATTATTATTTTGATTACAAATATTTGCACTGTAAAAATGATAATCAAAAGAAATAGTATTTTTCAATTAATCTCATACAAGTACTGTAGTGCAGTCTCTTTATTGTGAAAGTGCAACTTACAAATGTAGATTTTTTTTTGTTACATAACTACACTAAAAAACAAAACAATGTAAAATGTAGATCCTACAATTCCACTCAGACATACTTCTTCTTCAGCCAAAACAAACAAGCTTGTTTACATTTACAGGAGATAATGCTGCCCGCTTTTTATTTACATTGTCACCTGAAATTGAGAACAGGTGTTTGTATGGCACTTTTGTAGCCAGCACTGCAAAGGTATTTACATGCCAGATATGTTAAACATTCGTATGCCCCTTCATGCTTTGACCACCATTCCAGAGGACACTATTCCATGCTGATGATGCTCGTTACAAAATAATGCATTAATTAAATTTGTGACTGAACTCCTTGGAGGAGAAGTGTATGTCTCCTGCTGTTTTACCTGCATTCTGCCATATATTTCATGTTATAGCAGCCTCGGATGATGACCCAGCACATGTTCTTTGTTTTAAGAACACTTTCACTGCAGATTTGACAAAAGGCAAAGAATGTACCAATGTGAAATTTCTAAAGATAGCTACAGCACTCAACTCAAGGTTTAAGAATCTGAAGTGCCTTCCAAAATCTGAGAGGTACAAGATGTGGAGCATGCTTCCAGGACTCTTCAAAGAGTAACATTCTGATGAGAAAACTACAGGACACGAAACACCAAAAAAGAAAATCAACCTTCTGCTGGTGGCATCTGGCTATGATGATGAAAATGAACATGCATCAGTCCGCACTGCTTTGGATCATTATTGAGCAGAACCCATCAATATGGACGCATATCCTCTGGAATGGTGGTTGAACCATGAAGGGACATATTTACATGCCAGATGTACTAAAGATTCATATCTTGTGACACCAACTATAACAGTGCCATGCAAACACCTGTTCTCACTTTCAGGTGACATTATAAACAAGAAGGGGGCAGCATTATTTCCTGAAAATGTAAACAAACTTGTTTGTCTGAGTTACTGGTTGAAAAATAATTAGGACTAATTAGACTTGCAGCGTTTTTTTCTACATAATTCTACATTTGTAAGTTCAATTTTCATGATAAGGAGATTGCACTACAGTACTTTTATTAGGTGATTTGAAAATACTATTTCTTGTACTTTTTACAGTGCAAATATTTGTAATAGAAAATAAATATAAAGTGAGCACTGTACACTTTATATTCTGTGGTTGTAATTGAAATCAATATATTTGAAAATGTGGAAAACATCCAAAAATATTTAAATCAATTGTATTCTATTTTGTTTAACAGTGTGATTAATCGCACAATTAATTTTTTTATCGCTTGATAGCCCCAGAGATTACAGATCAATGGGCCTGAGTTATATCAGGTTCATTCTAGTGTAACTCCAGTGACATTTATGGAATTTCACCAGCATCAAACTGGTGCAGTGAAATAGGAAGTGGACTCCATATATTCACTGGCAGAACAAACAAATATTTAGACCTATTTCATGTTACAATAGACTGGATGACTGAAACCAAGGAGAGTATTGGAATGAAGAAAAATCACATACATCTTTTTAAATATCTGACCTCTATTTATAAATTATGGGACAAAAAACAAGCTGATTGTCAATGTATATCAGTAACTGAAGCAAAATAACTAAACAAAGATGGCAAACTATAAATTAGAAGTTGGAAGTTTTACAAAAACAAACATTAGAACATTAAGAGATTGTAAATTAAGGCTACACTTATTTTTTTAAAATGATGCAGAGTATGTAATACAAAATTGAGCTACCATACTCTGAACAACCTTAAGCGCAGTTTTGTTCTGAAAGATTAGTGTGGAAAAAGGACATTGTCTCTCTCAAGAAAGTTTCCTGTGCACAGTCTGAGTCATATCCACTGACTTTAGTAACTAAAACAATGGTTTCTATATTTTACACCTGAAGCTCAGTGGGGTTTAGTCCTGTAGTTCACAGGCATAGTGCTTTTCTGAATAGGAGGTACCATTTTTGAAGTACTTTCATGACATAGGAACCTATGGTCTATTGGGGGAAAAAAATGAATGGGACTAAGTCCCATAGGCACTTTTGAAATTTTTTGCCTAAGGGCCCTAATTAATTCAAACTATCATAATGCTGTGATATGGAGGAAAGCTGAAAACATATCATCCCAACCCTATTCCTGGATAACACTCCAATTAAAAAAATGCAAGAATGAAAATAAATAAATAAATAAATAAGCCTTGCATCATGCCTCAAAGGCCAGAAAATCTCAAGGAATAGCAGAAAAACTAGGAGAGAAAATTAGAATTCAAGACATTCCACTGAAAGTGCTCTCAACTGAGTGTCAATGCGTCCATATCTAGGCTTATTAACATAAACATCTCAGGTGATCTCAGTTGTGAGTGTGTTGCATAGAGACCAGTTTATTTGACTCAATTTCACTTTTTTGGGTCCTGCCCATATTTCTCATCCCCCTAAATCCTTAGGTATCATTTCTCAGACTTCTCTATGGTTCCAAATGCCTTCCAACACAGTATCATCTAGAGATTTTATTAACATTTTTCTTACGCTCTCTTCCAAAACATTTCATCAGATGTTATATAAATGAGGGTTGTCATTCATTCCCAGTTAACACCTGACTGGCCACCTAGCTCTGGATTCACTATACAGTTGTTTACCGTTAGCCTTATTTTTATGGTTTATATTAATTTCTAAGTTGCTACCTTGTTTCTTCAGACAGGACCAGATGCTTTGTTAATACTGAGATCTCTGCCATAAACTTGGTACCCTCCTTTTTGGCAATCTTGTAGATTTGGTGAATATGGTAAAAAGAGCATTCAGTTACAAATGCAGAACCATAAGATACACGGATTGACCAACATCATACATCCCAAACACACATGTTTTGCTGCTTAGACTAAACTTTACTAGATAGGGAAAGAACAATACACAAGTTAGAGATGTCTAAAATCCTTTTAAATAAAGAGAATGGGTAGGATTTTCAAAAGTGCCCAACTGACTCAGGAGTGTAAGTGCCTGCAATGGTGCACCACCCTCGAGCAAGTCCTCTTGTGGCTGTGTTCGGATCTCCAGGAATGCTGCTGTCCGATCTCCCTTAGTGCCTGCAATCATTTTCTGAGACTTGAGTACTTCAAACAGGTACTCCTTAGTGGGGGGTCTCTTTATTAACCTTTCGCACACTGTACAAAACCTCTTCTTTAGCCCCTTGAACGCAGCCCTTCATTTAGACCTGGGTACTCATTCAGACAAGTTCTGATACGGGTCAGCAGCAGTCCTCAGTCAGCTTCTCACCAGCTGGGCCCTTTTTACTCTGTCCTTTCACCTATTGGCTTGGAGAGGTCAGCAGGCAGCAGTCCTCCTCCTGCTAGAGTTTCCCTTTTATGAGGGAGGAAGGAGCATATATGTGGCCCTCCTTCCCAGGACTCATCCTGGTTGGCTGGGAGAGAGGGGAGCTTTGCCCCACACTACACTACAAGGCTCCTGCGCCTGGGCCCTTAAAGGAACAGTAGCATGGATTCCCCCAAACACTAACTATTCCCCTGAGACTGCTTCCCCCCTCCCAGTATCTGCCTATGTCTCTTCCTACGCCCAGTCCCATTGATTTTCAACATGAATTATGCTCCTAAGTCACTTAAGGCCAGTTTTTAGGCACATTTAGGCTCCTAAATCTCATTGATTTCAATCTGGTTCTTAGGTACTTTTGAAAATGTCACCCATTAACACTCACTTCCTAATTTAGACAGAAGAGGAAAATCTTACAGCAGTTACAACCCCTAACAATGAAAGATCCCACAAATACTGAGACATGATACCTGTGGAGGTGTCCTCTGGTCAGTGAGCAGGAGTCTGGGAATAGAACTTGAGGAGGTGTACCCATCCACTCCTGTATCAAATCCTCTGAGGAGTCAGAGAGAGGCAGTAACTGTTTGTCCTGCTATAAGAGGGTCAGCATGAATGAGAGAGGAAAATTATTTGCTCTGTGATGTTCCAACTGAAACTGCACAGGAAGTTCTCGCTCTGCTACTTCGACGGATGTTGCACCTACACAATGCGCTCAGAGAAAAGGGTCTTTCATCTTTATGGATGGCTAGGACTCAGGCATTAACTATAGAGCTTGGTTTGGACATTTACATACATGAATTACTGCATGAAGCAACTGTGACTAAGAAACAAATGCTCAGCCTGTGTCCAAGCACTTTTAAAAGCCTGGTCTTACCTTCCCTGTATTACCTCCAGGGTGAACTCTTTGCCAACCAATTTTCCAAAGGGGAGCCTCCTGTCCTACGGCCTAGACCAGAGGGATACTGGGGGATCTCTCTACTTCTTTGCACTTGGAAATTTCCTTTATTTTACTCATTTTACATCACCATCAGTGCAACAAGTTGTGATGGGATCCCCGGGGTGCAGCCTGGGACTGTGGGACCGCTGTGCACCCTTACCTCTCTCCAACCTAGGCTGTCTCTCACAATGCCTTGCTAGTGACCAGCAGCAAACCCCTCCAGATGCTGTTATCACTCAGCATAAACACATGTGGAGCCCGACACTCAGCTAGATTGCATGAATACTCCCAGAGCCACTCATGAATAACACAGAGAAAGGCACCAGAGCCAAATCTCCCCAGTTCCCAGTACTATACCTCAGGAATAGACTGTCTTGCACTGCTCAAGATGAGAAATGCAGATTTATTAATTGGTTTACCACTTCATCAATGGAAAGTGAAGATACACCAGCCTTTGCAAAACCTGAGCAGATTTGCCATACATTTCATACAAACTCACTGATAAAGATAAACAGTTAAACAAATTTATTGACTATAAATGGTAGATTTTAAGTGATATTAAGTGATGGGCAAAAAGTCAGAGTTAGTAACCAAAAGAAATAAAATATAAGCATGCAGTCTAAACTCTCAACCCTATTAGGCTGGGCAGCAACTAGACTTAAGCAGTTTTTTCTCACCCCACTGGATATTGCAGTTCTAAATATACAGATTTGTCCCTTAAATCTGTGCCAGTCTCCTCTGTTGGAGTCTTCAGTCTTCTTCTCAGTGTCTTAGTTGCTTGCAGCGTAGGTAGGGGCAGGAGAAAGGCCAAGCATATGGCCACTGTGTCTGTTTTATACCCTCCGTCAATGTGCTTGGAAAACACAAGTTCAGGCATGTCTGGGGGCATTGCCGAGTCTCCAGGCAAGGTTGAGAAATTCCCCTGGTGGGGCCTCATACAGGTGAGTCATTGCATCGTAGCTCCCTTGCTGGACAATGTTTGGTGATGGGTTGATTGACACCCCACCCGGGTGTTGGCTAATTTCCTTACTGTTGTATCTGGGGAGCTAATGTCTGGCTGATTCCCCCAATGTACAGCATGTTTGAGTGACCACCATACAACACAATTCTCATAACATCATATGCATTCATGACATACACATATAGTTAGAGAAATCACTTTCAGCAGATCATAACCTTTCCCCTGATACCCTACAAGGCATGCTTTATATGTAAGATCACGATTATATAAAAATGAGGAATTTGGAGGTTACAAGATGCTCCCTCAAGGTATAGTATGTCACACCAGTATCATCACCAGAAAGAGGAGAGGTTATGAAACCATTGGACACAGGTAGTATTGGCATGAGCAGCGTGTGTATGCATGAAACTGGAACTGCATCATCACCAACATCATGAGAGACATTGACTCTATCAATTTCTGCTTCTACAGCCCTAGAAGTGTGTTTATTTATTTTTGACTAGACACTGCAATACTAGAGACAAAAGTGGAAACAGTCCCAAGAAAAAGACAAGCTAAATTTGGGTCAGTAAGAAGATTCTGGGAAATGCTGACTGTGTGTAACATTGAAATTAAATCAGGAACCCAGATATATCCCCAAACAACCCTAAAAATGGGGAGAGGGTTAGAATGAGAGATTATTTGGTGGTCACTGAAGAGACATGTGGATGTCATTTTGGGAAAGGATAGTTCTTTGAGGGGAAAAATTATAATCTCATTTATATCTATCAATCTGGTAACTAATTCTGGTCATATATGTTCAGTCAAAAATGTAGCTTTATCGAAAGTGAAGTGATCCATGGGAAAATGTTTATTTCAACATTTTTTTCAGTTTTCTGAAACAACATTTTGCATTTGTCATTTTGAATTACATATCATTTTAAGATTAAATGTTAGCTATAAACATAACATTTTATATCTAATTGACATTCTATTTCCAAAATTCATTTTGAGATGACAAAATATATCATTTTGATTGAAAATCTCAACATTTTTCATTTCAACATTTCCAAAACAAAGTATCTCAGAATTTTTCATTTTGTAAAAACTTGATATTTTGAAATTTTGTCCCAATTCAGGAAAAAGCAAACATCAACACAACAGAATGTCCCATAGGAAGGAAATTCCATTTTCCAGTCAGCTCTGTTGGTAACACAAGGAGAGGAGCGTCCAAATTTATTTTGGGAGCAAGATGCACACATCTCATGGAAAGATCAGGGTCTTTGCATTTATCCACTTAAAAGCTTTCTTGGTTTCTTACTCTGCAATATTGTATTGCCTTTAAAGATAAATCCCTATTTTCCTCTCAAAATGTCCTTGCTAATACTTTCAGAATGTTGGCAGTGACTGAACTGGAATATGAGTGGACCTTTCAAACAAGAGTCAATAGAGATAGTTATGTGCACTACTTTCTTCCCTATGCAGTTATAGCAACACCACATAAGGTTCTGGGTTTCTATATAGCTAATCTAATCTGATTAATCTAGTAGCCTCAGTCTTATTGAGTAGGAATGCTGAAAAATGTGTACAATTCCATGAAAAAGATATACAAAAAGTAATAGCATCTCAATTACAACAAACTCACACCATCTCACTGTGCTTGGTTGTACCTGGCCTCCTTTAGAGGTCCTGATGTCCTACTGAACCCTGTCCCAGGAAAGGAGCTGTGGAGGTGGGTTTTCCAGGCCTATCTAGAGAGGTTGCATAGAAGTAGCCAATCTGAGAAAAGAAGCTGCAGGAGCTGATCAGGTCAGTTCCTGGCTGGGACCAGAGGAGCAAGGGTGGGTGTACTTTGCTGGTCACAGGAGCTTGAGAGACAGTCAGAAGGGGATTCTGGTGGTACTTGCATGCAGTGAGGAGGATCTGAGAATTTCAGCCCTGAGGTCAGGCTCCCCCCACCACTGCTGGAGTGGCCTAAGCCCCAGAAAGGGGACACAGCTAGTTTCAAAGCCCAAGAAAGGGGCTAGATAAAAGGTCCCAGAGTGGGGCTGAAGACCCTTGTGAGGGCAGACCTATAGGTCTAGCTGGACTCTTTACTAAAAGCCTGAGAAAGGGGCTTAAAGACTTAAAGGGCCCAGCGACAGGGCTGAAGACACTAATAAGGGCACACCTATAGTCCTTGTTGGACCTTTTTTACCCTGGAAGGGGTTCGTTCATTCATTCATACTGACTGTGTGGCTTGGCCAGAGGGATGAGCCACTGGAGACCTGTCTAATGAGGTCTACAGGGGGCACCAGGAGAAAAAGGATTTCAGCACCACACCCAGCTGACAGGAGACACTCCCAAGAGGTGAGTGTCCCTTGTCACAAATATGTATATACAAGACTGTGTAGTCCATTGTCCTGTGGCTTAAATATGCTCTGGAATACATACCTTGCCTACCCCTTACTGATGAATTGTGCTCCAGAATGAAAGCTATCATTTAAAAGAAATATTCTAGCCCTGTGGGTTGTTCAGATTACCTTGAAACTGTGAACTGAATGTACCCAGTTCAATGTTATATTTGTGAGCTAGCAGACCACCTTCAATAGCTCTGAGAGGTGTTACGTTAAGTGATACATTCATCTCAATGGGCTGTTGACTCTAAATCTTGACAATTTAGGGTGGTTGAAATTTTTCCAAAGAAACTTTTTTCTGACAGAAAATTCGGTAGTCGATGAAATAAATAATGTTATTGAAAATTCCTGTTTTCCTTGAAAATTTTTGATATTTTATCAGAAAATCTAACACCCAAACCCCAAATATTTTCAGCTGAAAACTAAGAATTTGTGCATTTTTGTCTGTTTTGCTTCTGAGACACAGATGCTTAAAATAGTGATTCATGTATTTGACTGTCCTAAACATCAGACTTTGAAAATAATACTTTAGGCCTCATTATTGTCTCCTTAACCCATGAAAATGGAAGATCATTTGCTCAGAGTGCTTTGTGCAGGGGCAGTACATTTTTAACATGAGAACTTCCTGTGTGATTTCAGCCAGAATATCGCAGCATGAATCATTGTTTCTCAACTCGCACTGATTCTCTAACAGGTGAGTCAGACTATTTATTTCTCTCTCCATCTCCCTCCCGCTAAGGATTTTTATGCAGAAGAAAGCTCATAAGAATGGCCACACTGGATCAGAACAATGGTCCAAGTAGGCCAGCATCCTGTTTTCTGACAGTGGCTAGTGCCAGATGCTTTAGAGGGAATAAACAGACCAGGCAATTATGGAGTAATCAATACACCTCGTATTCTATTCCACACTCCAAATCATGGACCTCAAGACACTTGGACAAATAACATCACTTGTTGGGACTTTGATAATTACTATACATTGTTTACCTGCTTTGTCTAAATCAGGAAAGTATTCACTAAATTATCAGTTTATATACAACTGTAGCTCTTGTGGTTTTTGTTTATATTGTATAGTGTATATATTTGCTATCCATTATTTAGTGTTGATACTGTAGCATATGGTTCTGCATTTTTAGCTGTGTGTGCTTTTAATCATTATATACTAACTATAACAAGATCATCACAAGTTTGCGGATGACACTAAGCTGGGGGGAGAGGTAGATACACTAGAGGATAGGGATAAGGTCCAGAGTGACCTAGACAAATTGGAGGATTGGGCCAAAAGAAATCTGATGAGGTTCAACAAGGAGAAGTGCAGAGTCCTGCACTTAAGGCGGAAGAATCCCATGCACTGCTACAAACTAGGGACCGAGTGGCTAGTCAGCAGTTCTCAGTGGTACCTGATGACAGAACAAGGAGTAATGGTCTCAAGTTGCAGTGGGGGAGGTTTAGGCTGGATATTAGGAAAAACTTTTTCACTAAGAGGGTAGTGAAGCACTGGAATGGGTTACCTAGGGAAGTGGTGGATTCTCCTTCCTTGACAAAGCCCTGTCTGGGATGATTTAATTGGGAATTGGTCCTGCTTTGAGCAGGGGGTTGGACTAGATGACCTCCTGAGGTCCCTTCCAACCCTGATATTCTATGATTCTATGATCTCAACACATCAACGCAGATATCATCACTTGTTGGGACTTTGATTGCTATACACTGAAGGTTTACATCTCTCATCTAATTCTAAGGAGTGACAAAAGTATCTATTTTGAAAGATATTAAATATATTTATTAAATTTTGTCTCATGCAATTTATTACATATGTCAAAACATATCTCTATATGCAATTCATTATTTAGTGTTGATGCTCTAGCATATGATTTCTGTATTTGTAGCTCTGTGTTCTTTTCACCAGCATATAAAGATCATCACCAACAAGGGAATGCAGAAGATGGGTTACATCTTAATATAAGTAAAAGATTTGGTAAAAAGTCTCAAGAGATATTACTGGAAATGTTGCTCCTAATTGGCTAAGAAGTAAGCATAATCTTTCTGACTGAAAATTATCGGAGGCACCATGAACAAGGGGTAATCATAAACATCAAAGTATTGAATGAAAGATTTATATTTGGTCACGTATTGCAGGGATTCATCCACCATCTTAAAGTGGATTCATGTGAAAAGTTGTTTTCCATTTTTAAATATTTTACTGATTTTAGAGATCATATTTCTAAATGGAAGATTTTAAGTGTGACCAATTTCCTTAGTATCTGTACTCATGATCTGGAAGAGAGTGTAAACAACATGTTAATAAAATTTTGAAATGATTCTACATTGTTCTGAATCCAAGAAAAGTCATGGAAACAATTCAAAATAACAGATGTTACCAATACGCATGAATAATAACCAAATAAAATCTAGACCAATGCATCACCCTTATGCAACAATCACAGCCCAGATCCGCTGCATTCAGTATGCTAATGGTACCTAGAGATAATCTCTTGGGCACTCTAGACACGCCAATTTCTGTAAAGGGTCCTCAGCTCTAAGTTGTTTCCCCTTTTATTCTGCTAGAGCCTGAGTTTATTGACCATAAGGGCATGGTGCAGAACTCATTTTATCACTCTTGTGTTAGCTTGAGAGAAGTCTTCTGCAAGAATGGGCCTCAGACAGTGTTTCTGAATTATTTCTATCAAACTATTGTGAGGAATAAAACTGTTTCAAAATGGGAGAAACTTTGCTAAAATTTTCTTAATAAATTTGTCATGTTTTGGTTCAAAAATGTGAAAATTAGGAAATTTTCAACTACATCTATAAATAAATATACAAATAAATTGCATTAATTTGACAAGTAAATTGTTTTGAAAAAAATTCTGTTTTTCATAGAAAAATTGCAAAATTGTTGTTTGTTTTACTGGCTGTAGAAATTATTTACTAAAGGGAGAAACAGTCTATTGGTAACACGAGCTGCAAGTAGGATATCTTTATGATTTTTATTTTCATAGAGTTTGCAGTGGTATCAATTAGAATTTAATGAACAATTATTTGATGATGCTCAAGAAGAAAGAAAAATACAAATCATTCCTTGTTATGAGGTGTAACAGTACCTTTCTGGCATCCTGGTGGTCGCCCCATGATCCTACCACACTCTGCCCCAGGAAAGGAGCAGCAAAGTGGGTGCTCCAGACCTGCCTAGAGAGGCTACATAGAAGCAGCCAATTAGAGCCCAGCAGGCTCAGGTAAAAGGAACTGCAGAGCCCAAGCAGGTCAGTTTCTGCTTGGGACCAGAAGAATGAGGAAGGGCTGGAGGACAGAGAAACTCTCCAGGCAAAAAGCAACAAAGAGTCCTGCGGCAACTTATAGACTAACAGGGTCGGTCCTGGGGCCGGTTTTGTTTAATATCTTTATTAATGATCTGGAGGATGGTGTGGACTGCACTCTCAGCAAGTTTGCAGATGACACTAAACTGGGAGGAGTGGTAGATACGCTGGAGGGTAGGGATCAGATACAGAGGGACCTAGACAATTTGGAGGATTGGGCCAAAAGAAACCTGATGAGGTTCAACAAGGACAAGTGCAGAGTCCTGCACTTAGGACGGAAGAATCCTATGCACTGCTACAGACTAGGGACCGAATGGCTAGGTAGCAGTTCTACAGAAAAGGACCTAGGGGTCACAGTGGACGAGAAGCTGGATATGAGTCAACAGTGTGCTCTTGTTGCCAAGAAGGCTAATGGCATTTTGGGCTGTATAAGTACGGGCATTGCCAGCAGATCGAGGGACGTGATCATTCCCCTCTATTTGACATTGGTGAGACCTCATCTGGAGTACTGTGTCCAGTTTTGGGCCCCACACTACAAGAAGGATGTGGAAATATTGGAAAGAGTCCAGCGGAGGGCAACAAAAATGATTAGGGGTCTGGAGCACATGACTTATGAGGAGAGGCTGAGGGAACTGGGATTGTTTAGTCTCCAGAAGAGAAGAATGAGGGGGGATTTGATAGCTGCTTTCAACTACTTGAGAGGGGGTTCCAAAGAGGATGGAGCTCGGCTGTTCTCAGTGGTGGCAGATGACAGAACAAGGAGCAATGGTCTCAAGTTGCAGTGGGGGAGGTCTAGGTTGGATATTAGGAAACACTATTTCACTAGGAGGGTGGTGAAGCACTGGAATGCTTTACCTAGGGAGGTGGTGGAATCGGCCCGGCTTGACAAAGCCCTGGCTGGGATGATTTAGTTGGGAATTGGTCCTGCTTTGAGCAGGGGGTTGGACTAGATGACCTCCTGAGGTCCCTTCCAACCCTGATATTCTATGATTCTATGATTCTATGTATTGGAGCATAAGCTTTCGTGGGTGAATACCCACTTTGTCAGACTCATGTAATGGAAATTTCCAGAGGCAGGTATAAATATGTAGGCAAGAATCAGTCTAGAGATACAGGTGAATCTCATCTTACGTGGGGGTTCCGTTCCGCAGTTAGCGCGTAAAGCGAAAACCGTGTATAGTCAAAATTACATTGAGTTGAATGGCAGGCGGAATTGCCCGCACTACAAATACAGTATTAAAATTGTTATTTTTCTCATTTTTTGTTTTTGTTTTTTGTTTTTGCCGACCGCGTAAAGCTGAAATCGCGCATGTTAAATGCGCGCAAGATGTGACAGACCTGTAACTGCATTTTTATACCTGCCTCTGGAAATTTCCATTACATGCGTCTGACGAACTGGGTATTCACCCACGAAAACTTATGCTCCAATACATCTGTTAGTCTATAAGATGCCACAGAACTCTTTGTTGCTTTTTACAGATCCAGACTAACACAGCTACCCCTCTGATACTTGTCTCCAGGCAAAGAGGCCTGGAATAGATGGAGAGAACTCAAGGACTTGTAATCCTAAGGTAAAAGAGACAAGGATATGGAACTGATTGGAAAGCAGCCCAGGGATTTCAACAGCAACTGTTAAGGGAAGCAATATGTGGCTGCTGCTAACAGGGTCCCTTGGTTGGGACCTGGAATATGGGGTGGGATTGGGTTCCCCACTGGCCAGTGATAAAGTAGCCTAAGTCCTGAAAAGAGGACAGGCTTATTTACTGAAAGCCTGAGAAAGGGGCTGGAATTTAAACAGGCCCAGAGATGGGGCTAAGGACTCTGGTGAGGGCTGATCATTTGTTGAACTCTATTACCCCAGAAGGGGTTCATTCAATGCAAATTATCATAGCACATAGGTGCCGACTTCCCCTCTACCTGGGGGTGCTCGACCCCCATCCCGTCCACTTAGGGTGACCAGATGTCCTGATTTTATAGGGACAGTCCTGATATTTGGGGCTTTTTCTTATATAGGCGCCTATTACCCCCCACCCTCTGTCCCGGTTTTTCACACTTGCTGTCTGGTCACCCTATCCACACTCCACCCTTTCCTCCAAGCCCCTGCCCCTGCTCTGTCCCCATCCCCACTCCACCCCTTCCCCAAGTCCCCTGTTGTGCCCCTCTGATAGCCCTGGTATCTGGCTGCTCAAAATCAGCAGCCAGGCATTCTCCCTCAGCACTCCACTTTTTGCCCTTTCCTTCACAAATATTATGCAACACTCAGCTATGACCATGGGAATATTTTCCTCATTCAGATCTAGCCTGCCATAAAGGCATCACTAGGGTACCTTTAATCACATTCAATGGTCATCCTGCACCTACTCAGCCTATTGTTGAAATGCTCCTTACTGCTGTCCAGATTTCCTGTGTATGGTTTCATGAGCCATGTGTGCCATCTATCGCCCCTCTACAGTTAGGGAAACCCATTGCTGCAAAGCCATCCACAATTTCACGCATATTGCAAAGAGTCATGGTCTTGTACAGCAAGATGGATTAATGTCCCTGCAAACTTGTATTAATGCAGCACCAACGGTCGACTTCCCGACTCCAAATTTCCTTGAGTGACTGACTGGTAGCAATCTGGAGTTGCCAGCTTCCACACTGCAATCGCCATGTGCTTCTCCACCGAGAGGTCAGCTCTTATTTGGGTGTCCTTGTTCCGCAGGGCTGGGGCGAGCTCCGCACACAGTTCCAGGAAGGTGGCTTTCCACATCCTAAAGTTCTGCAGCCACTGCTCATCATTCCAACCTGCATAACAGTGTGATCCCACCACTCAGTGCTAGTTTCCCAAGCCCAGAAGTGACATTCCACCATGTTCATCTGCTCCGTGAATGCCAAAAGCAATCTCATGTTCTGCTATCCAAGTAATCCATGTTCGTAGTGTGTCATACAATTGTGACTCCCATTGCCTTCACAAGTTCAAGATTAACTCCACTACCATTCGTAAGGTGCTACTGACAATTAACAGAGCAGTGGAGAGCAGCTCAGGATCCATTCCTGCTGACAGAGATGGCAGGGCGAGCAGAAAGCAGGGACGTTGAAAAATGCCACAAACTGGAAATGGAAGCACAGGGAATGCTGGGACGAAATCAATGCATCATGGGACATAGAGCCTGGTCCCATGATGCACTGCTATCTGCTCCACCTTCCCACAACACCTAGCTGCACAAAGTGGACAGCTGAATTGTGGGATAGCTATCCACAGTGCATTGCTCTCACTGTTGATGTGACCGCCCCATGTGTGGACGCGCTATGCCGAAAGAGAAAGACAGTGTGAATATGCAACAAGGATTTTCTTTAAACGTTTTTTGGTCATCGACCAAACTTTCAGCAAAAAAACTCTGCCAGTATAGACATACTCTCAGTCCTGACTCTACCACAGATATCCTACATGATGCTAGGTAAAACTGTGTCATAATGCATATGCACAGTGCAGCCAGGTTTGAACAGGCAACCTTAATTGAGGCCTTTGTTGACACTTGAGTGCTTGACTTTGTAACCTTAATTATTTTTTTTTTAGTGTGGTTCATTTATGTACAAGACTGTGTAGTCCATGATTCTGTTGCTGGTTCAGATGCTCTAGAATCCATACCTTGCCTACCCCTTACTGCTGAATTGTGCTCCAGAATGAAAGCTTTCATTTAAAAGAATGCTTCTAACCCTGTGGGTTGTACAGATGATCTTAAAACTGTGAACTGAATGTATCCAGTTCAATGTTATATTCCTGAGCTAGCAGACCACCTTCAGCAATAGCTCTGAAGTGTTAATTGGCCCCTTCATCTCAACAGTGACAATTGTGGGTTGTTGAAAATTTTCCATTGAAAGTTTTTTCTGAGAGGAAAATCAGTAATCGATGCTAAGGATTTTTGCTCAGAACAAGGTTCATATGACCATAAGAAAATGAAATCTAGACAAATACAACACCCTTACAAAAATATGCCCATAGCTCAGATCAGTTGCATTCAGTCTGTCAATGGTATCTAGATATCTTTGGGACCCTAGGCAGGCCAATTTCTGTAGAGGGTCCTCAGCTCTAAGTTGCTTCCCTTGTAATTCTGCTACAGCCTGCGTTTATTGACCATTGGGGCATGATGCAGAGCTAAATTGTATCATTCTTGTTTTAGCTTGAGGGGAATCTTCTACAGGAAAGGGCCTCAGACAGTGTTTCTGAATAATTTCTCTCTATCACACCACTGTATAGGAATAAGAAATAAAGCTGTCTCAAAATGGGGAAAATGTTGCTTAAACTTTCATGATCTGTTGGTTATGTTTTGGTTGAAAAGAGTGAAAATTTGCAGACACATCAATAGCCATTTTTTTAAAAAGAGCAACATCATAAAAAGAAAATAATAAAAAATGCAATCATTTTACAAGTATATTTTCTTGAAACATTCTGTTTTTCATAGAGGCATCACAAAATTTGATTATTTTTTTTGACTGGCTCTTGAAAATAGTTAGTTGAGGAAGGAATTTTATTGATACTGCCATCAGCTGCAAGGATATTTTTATGCTTTTTGTTCATATTGAGTTTGCAGGATAACCAGTTAGAACTTAATAAACAATTCTGTTGATGTTGCCCAAGAAGAAAAAAATATATATAGATCACTCATTCTTAGTTGTGTTGGAGCTGCATTGCAAAGAGGATTAAAGCACAATAATAACTTATTTTAACCAATAAGGTTAACAATTAAGACTTTGAAGATAGATAGCAAGTATGCTGGGTAGGAAGAAGCCACTGTCATTTTTCAGAGTTCAATTATACTTTGAATGTCCAGCACACAGAAACACAGCCAGCTTTGTACATTTCTCTGCCCTCAACCCACCTCCGCACTTCAGAAAGCGAAACCGCTTATTGGGGTCTCCTCTCCTGCTTCTTGCTCGCCAGAGAGCGACTGCCGAGACTGGCTAGACACCTCCGGAGTGGAGAACATCTCTGGACTGCATGCAGTACCAGGCGACCCCGCTGTGGGCTCCACATTGTCTTCTGCCTCCACCTCTTCATCAATCACTTCCTCCTCTGGGATAGGTGCAGTTTCCATCAGCTCCAGCCCTGCTGAAGTTTACATGGGCTCTTGGCCATGGAGATGGGGTCGCTGCCGAGGACAGCATCCAATGCCTTATCAAAATGGCAGGTTTGAGGTGCAGCATCGGAGCAACAGTTTGTCTCCCGCACTTTCTGGTACGTTTGCCTCAGCTCTTTCACCTTTGCTCTGTACTGCATCATGTCCCAATCATAGCCCTTTTCCCACAAGCTGGGCGCAATCTGGCCATAGGTATTGAAATTCCTACAGCTGGAGCACAGCTGGGACTGCAGAGCCTCCTCTCCCCAAATACTGAGCAGCTCCAGCAGCTCCACAGAGCTCCAAGTGGGAAAGCAGTTGCTGTGTGGAGACGCCATGCATGGGCAGTGGATCGCATACCAGGCGTGACCCTGCCCCCTTCTGTGAGGCTCCCTACATGCAGCTATGGCTCCACTCCTCCAAGCTCGAAGTCCAGCCCCCCAGTGCTCTGGGGCTGGGACCGCGCGCCGCCTGCCTTCCCACGCGCTGGAGCTGTGGGGACTGGGGCAGCCCACCACCCGCCCTCCCATGCTTCGGGGCTGGGGCTGCTTGCTGCCGACCCTCCTGACACTCCTTTGGGGCTGGGGGGCTAGCCACAGGACTGGGCCAGTGGCCACAGTGGAGGGGGGGGCGGCTCTGGGCTCTGTTGGGGGGGCAGGGCCTTGGGTGGAAGTGGTGGGGCTTTGGGCGGAAGGGCCAGGGCCAGCGGTCCCCCCCATGCTGCCATGGTCATGTGGAAGGATGCAATGTGAGCTCCCATGCTGAGCTAACAGGAAGCAGGATTTCAAAAATTCCCAGGGCTTTAAAGGGGCAGAGGTTGTTTACCTGGCTGCAGAGCAGTGGAGTTGAAACTGCTGACCAGAGTGGTCAGGATGGGCACTGTGGGATGCCTTCTGGAGGTCAATTAAAGCGATAAAATCAAGTGTGGTGTCTACACTGGCCCTTTGCGACAAAACTTTTGCATCAAAAACCCGTACAACTCTCGTTGAGGTGGGTTTATTATGCTGCTGAAACTGAGGAGTTCCATCACCAAAACTGGTTTGCAGTGTTTACACCTCCACTGTTTCATCGCCAAAAGCTGCCTTTTTGCAAAAAAACTTGACAGTGTAGACAAGCCCTAACACTCAACTCTCCTGAGTCCCAGAATCCCTTACTCACAAGAGAAAATCCTCTCTCTTCTCACAGTCCTCTACCTCAAACTGTGTCCATCCTGCACACTCAGGGAGGTTGAAGACATACAGAATAAATCATAGGTGATTATATATTTAAACACTGTAGATAAATTTTCAAGAACACCCAAGTGACTTAGGCACTTTCTGTGAACTAATTACCATTTTACAATAAACTATCACTGAACTGTAAAAGTAAAAAGAAAGCACTTTGGCCTTTTGGGGGAGCTCTGATTGGCTGTGAGTATCCAAAAGACATGTGGTTTATTAGATTTCTTTCTACTCTGAGTGGCCATGCCCAGCTCCTTTTGACACAGACTCATGAACAATATGTGGTCACAACAATGCGTGTTACAATTTTACAGTATGAACACAGCCTCTGAAGAGGAAAATATGAGAGTAGTAGTATTTATTGGGGGATATTTGTCATTGTGTTTGGGATGCCCCAGATTTTATGGTTTCCATGGTCCATCTCATGCCGATATGTCAGGCTTTGGCAAAAGACCCAGCTGCTCACAAATATAGCGCTTTGAACCTTTGCATGGACCAGAAAGGAGCTATCCACCTATAAAAACTGCACAGTTCCAATCAATGTACCCTTTCTTTATTGCAAACCTATGATAGAATAAAATGTTACTTCAGTAATCTCTATTAGTACCTTATTTTTTCAGATAAAAATGTCTAATTTAAACATATAGAAAAAACAAATAATTTTAATAATAACAAAACAATTGTGGAGAAGCAGAGGGGACATTATTAAACAATTCATGAGTAAATTTGGCAATTATGAATGTGTGGGAATAAATGCGTTGACTAGAGTCAGGAGTAATGCAGTACATGCTGTGCAAACATTTCACTTAATGGCCAGTGCAACTCAGCCATGATACATAACCTCCTCTCTATATTATTTCTTTTTGAGTTCCTACTCCCCTCAGTTGTGCCAATTCACTTCATTCTTGACCTGCAGCACCCCCTTCCCTTTCCCTTTTGGTGTTTCATCACCTATAGCTTTTGATCAATACATCTTAATGTTGAATTGTACCATCCTCTTCTGATTTGGGCCCCCATAGAATTTTAAAAAATACATTTCAGTGATTACATATTGCACTCCTTGTTATTCAAGCCTGGGTTTCTCTCTGTCAGAGCACTGTCAATGCACTTCATTGAAATGAGAAGTTTCTAGCTGTGTCTGGAACTCACTGGTTGGTGGAGAAAGTTGTGCCATTCCCCCACATCCAGAGTCTGTCAGTCTTGTCACATGATAATCCTATCCAGTGAGAAGTTGCCAGGGGGCTCGTGAAGTCCGGTACAAAGACAAAGCCAGTTCATTCCTTTCCATGCTCATTTCTTGAGTGTATGTACGTCAGGTACAGTGATGTGGTTAAAAGTTCCCTATATGCTGAGGCAGCCTCATAGTTGATCAACTCCACTGGCCAAACAGATCATTTCTTCATTTGCACCAAGCATGTTTGCTATAATTTTATAGAAATTATGACAGCATTCTCTGATGATTAATCTCTTTTCACTATCTTGTCTGGAGGACAATACCTCCCCTGAATCTCTTCTGAGAGAGAGAAAAATGTCCAGAGTGAATTACAAATTTTTTTAATACTATAATAATAACTGTACATTGAATATGAAAAATACAGGGGACATTGGGGTTTTGCCTTGCATCAGGTGCCTTTTAATTTAATTTAGGGTTCAGCTATGGCTTTAATGCTGGGGAGAGACGAGGCGGTGTAAGGTAATTAGCCTTCAAGAAAAAAAACATCATAAAGCAAGATACCAAATGAAGCCAAATCTCATTTTCCACAATCCTCTTCTCACTGACAAATCTTCTAATGGCAGATTTGAATATGCAGCTCTCAAAAGAGGAAGATACTCTACCAGCTCTTCTTTGTTTTCTATCCAGAGGAGTCTGGCGCCATGAGAAGAGCAGGCCTTTTGATTCTTCAGCCAAGGTTTGGATTCAGTAGAAAAGTGGTAACATTTCTCTCCACGGGGAAACTCATTTTGTTTGGCAAAGAAACTTCCATCCTTAAAAAGAAATACAGTTTACGTTTCTTCTGTTGCTGTTACACTTGTCCTACCTCCCCAATTCCCTCCACTTGACTGTTTGTCATCTCTCTCACATTGGGACTCTCACTGTGTGTTTGTACATCACCGAATATAATTGAGGCCCATACCTTATTGGGGCCTCTGGATATTACTTTATTAGAAGTCTTAAATTTAAATTTTAATAACAGATTTTCTGTTGTAGTTTGATTTTGAGTCAAGTGCATCACAAACCATTTTGAGACTCACAAGCACTGACACGGTTGCTAGTATTTTGATGCTGGCATGAAGACTCTTGTACCCTAGCAAATAGAGTATAGCTCAGTGGTTTGAGCATTAGCCTACTAAACCCAGGGTTGTGAGTTCAATCCTTGAGGGGGGCCATTTAGGGATTGAGAACAAAATCAATACTTGGTCTTGCTAGTGAAGGCAGGGGGCTGGACTCGATGACCAGTCCCTTCCAGTTCTAGAAGATAGGATATCTCCATTAATTTACTTTATTTTTTATTTATTTATTTATCACTTTCCTTTTATACACAAATCATGTTTGTTGGTTTTTTGCATAGGGGAATTTTGTGTATTTTAAAGATTCTCTCCACAAATGTCTCTGCTATTGTAATTAATTGGCTGTTTCTTTGTTAGAAATTATTGAGCAGGATTCTTGCACAATGGGTAAAATTCAGTGATGATGTGCAAGTGAGGCTTCTCCACACAGTTAGACTCCATTTATCACTCAGTTACTGATGTGCAAGTGTCAGGGAATCTAAGAGGGTGAAACCTACATGCTGAGAAGCACCAGAGATGGAAAACGTTAAAGTGGGATGTTGACCTGTTTACCTTACAGCTTCTTAATAGATGACAGTGGCACCAGAGGAGGTAGATGAGCCAGCTGCTCTACAAGGAGGAGCCTGGCTGCTGGCCACCTCAGGCAGTAGAAAGTGCTCGCCTCCCAGCATCCAGGTTCCCTCATCCATCATGGTCAAGATTGAGTATGAGGTACTGGCAACAGGAGGTGATCAGCAGACCCCAATGGCTGAGGAAGAGAAACCACCTGCCCCCAAGGCTGCGAAACTCATGGCCACCACATCCAAGAGGAGGAGGCATGGGGTGGTGGTGACCGGGGACTCTTCTGATGGGAACAGAGGCATCCATCTGCCAATCTGACATGATGTCCTGGGACATGTTCTGCCTTCCTGGAGCTTTAGCCTTCAAGGCTTTATGGAAAGGTTGCCAAGGCTCATCCGTCTTTCTGACCACTACCCCATGCTGCTCATCCACATGGACACTAATGATACTAACAGTGACTACAGGGCTCTGGGATCAAGGATGAAGGAGTCGGGGCACAGGTGGTGTTTTCCTCCATCCTCCTGATTGAGGGTAAGGATCTAGGCAGGGACATGCACATCCTGGAGACGAATCCATTGCTGTGACAGTAAATGGGAAAACTTTGGCTTCCTTGTCCATGGGATGCTGTTCCACAATGAAGGTTTGCTAGAAAGAGATGGGGTCCACCTGAGCAAGAAGGGGAAAAGTGTCTTTGTACACTGATTTATCCACCTAGCGAGGAGGTCTTTAAAAGGTGACAAAAGTCCACAGGTATAACAAAATGACCTTAACAGATCGCTTATTGTTGGGGGTGGGGAATGGAAGATTACAATAGGTTCATAGAAGCAACAAAAGGGATAACTGCGAGGGACTCTATACACAAATGTAAGGGGTATGGGGATTAAATAATGAAAATTGGAAGTATTAGTATATAAGCTAAATTTTGAAATTACTGCCATCAGAGACTTGGTGAGAGAAATCTTATGACTAGAATATTGATGCAGAAGTGTTCAGCTTGTTCAGGAAAGACATCCAGGGGAAAAAAGGAAGGGGGTGTTGCATTATATATCAAGAATATATACACATGTTCAGAGGCCCAGAAGGAGTTAAGAGGCAGATCAGCTGAAAGTCTCTAGTTGAAGATAAAAGGGGAAAAACTTGGAGTGATATCATGGTAGAGGTCTATTATAGACCAGCATTTCAGGAGGAGGAGTGGATGATGCATTTCTAGAACAGATAACAGAAATATCCAAAACCCAAGACCTAGTAGTAATGGGAGATTCTAACTACCCAGACATCTGTTGGGAAAGTAATATGGAAAATCTGAAAATGTCCAATAAGTTATTGGAATATATTGGGGACAACTTTTTATTTCAGAAAATGGAGAAAGTAACCAGGAACATAGAGTAAAGTCTAAAATGTCTGACTAACTGGGAGGAATTAGTTGAGAATCTGAAGGTGGAAAATAACTTGTGTGAAAGGAATCATGAAATGATAGATTTCAGCATTCTAAGGAACAGAATAAGGACAATGGATTTAAAAAAAGTCAACTTTAACAAATTCAGAGAACTGGTAGGTAAGACCCCATGGGAAGAAAATCTAAGGGAAAAGGGAGTTTAGGAAAGCTGGCAGTTTCTCAAAGAGACAATATTAAAAGTACAACAGCCCATTATCATGATGTGAAGGTGTCACCAGTCCTTGCTGTGATCGTTCATGGGATCTCTCTTGCCCCCTGACTGACTTTCTTTGCTTAGCCCCTACTCAGGAAAATCTTTGGCTCCTGGCCTCTAATTAGGCTGAACAATTTGCTTCAGTCCCTTTGGGCTGCATTTCTAGAGGCAGCCTGCTGCAGCGGTGTTACTCCTTTACTGTCCAGGCCTTTCTGCCTCCCTTCCTTCTCTGAGCTCTCTCCTTTTATAGCAGGCCCTGTTTTCCCTATTGTTTGCAGCTGTGGGTCCCTGCCTCCGTGATTGGCAGTTGTGGCAGCTGCATGGGTGTGTGATCAGGCTGTTTGCCCATAGGAAGGAGAGGCTCCTGTCCCCCTTCTGCCTGTTCTCAGTAAGGGTTTTGTAGACCCCATTACAGAAGGAAAGATAGGAAGAAGCAAATATGGCCCCACCAAGTGCTCTTTAACAAACTGAATATCAAAAAGGAATCCTACAAAAAATGGAGCATGGACAAACTGTGAAGGATGAGTACAAAAGAATGGCACAAGCATGTAGGAACAAAAACAGAAAGGTCCAGGCACAAAATGAATTATACCTAGCAAAGAACATACAAGGTAATAAAAAGTGTTTCTGGAAATACATTAGGTGCAAGAGAAAGATGAAGGAAATTGTAGGTCCTCAACTTAGCACAAAGGACAGCTAATAGCAGATGATATCAAGAAGGCTGAAGTGTTTAATGCCTATCTTGCTTCCGTCTTTACTAAATAGGTAATTATACCAAATATTTAAGCAAAATTAATATTAACAGCAAGGGGGAAGAAACACAAGCCAAAACAGGGAAAGAACAGGATAAATAATAGTTAGATAAGTTACATGTCTTCAAGTGAGCAGGGCCTGAGGAAATTCACCCTAGAGTACTTAAGGAACTAACTAAAGCAATCTCTGAACCATTAGGAAATATCTTTGAGAACTCTGTGGAAGTCCAGAGGACTGGAGAAGGGCAAACAGGGGAACAAAGAGGACCTGGGGAATTATAGAGCAGTCAGCTAAACTTGGATACCTGGAAAGATACTAGAACAAATTATTAAACAATCAATTTGTAAGAACCTAGAGGATAATAGGGTGAAACATAATAGACAACATAGATTTGTCAAGAAAAAATCATGTCAAGCCAACTTAATTTCTTTCTTTGACATGGCTACTGACCTAATGGATAGAAGGGAAGCTGTAGACTTTATATATTTTGATTTTAGTAAGGCTTTTGATACAGTCCAACATGACATTATCATAAGCAAGCTAAGGTAATATAGTTTGGATGAAATTAGTATAAGGTGAGTGCAAAACTGGTTGAAAGACTGTACTTAAAGAGTAGTTATCAATGGTTTGCTGTCCTGGGTCCAACACTATTCAATATTTTCGTTAGTGATGTGGATAATGGAGTGTAAAGTATGCTTATAAAATTTGCAGATGAGACCAGTCTGGAAGGGCTTGCTAGCATTTTGGAGGACAGGGTTAGTGTGCAAAATGATCTTGACAAATTAGAGAATTGGTCAGAAATCAACAAGATGAAAGTCACTGAAGACAGGTGCAAAGTACTACATTTAGGAAAGAATAATCAAATGCACAACTACAGAATGGAGAATAACTGGCTAAGCAGTGCTACTGCTGAAAAGAATCTGGAGTTTAAAGTGGATCACAAATTGAATATGAGCCAACAATGTGATGGAGTTACAAAATAGTCTAATATCATTTTTGGGTGTATTAACAGGAGTGTTGTATGTAAGATACCAGAGGTAACTGTCCCTCTGTATTCAGCACTGGTGAGGCCTAAGCTCCAGTGCTGAGTCCATTTCTGGGGGGCACATTTAGGAAAGCTGTGGCCATATTGGAGGGAGTCCGGAGGAAAGCACCAAAAATGATAATGTGACCTATGAGGAAAGGTTGAAAGGACTGGGCATGCTTAGTCTAGAGCAGGGTTTTGTTCAATATCTTCATTAATGATCTGAAGGATGGCGTGGACTGCACCCTCAGCAAGTTTGCAGATGACACTAAACTGGGAGGAGTGGTAGATACACTGGAGGGTAGGAACAGGATACAGAGGGACCTAGACAAATTAGAGGATTGGGCCAAAAGAAACCTGATGAGATTCAACAAGGACAAGTGCAGAGTCCTGCACTTAGGATGGAAGAATCCCATGCACTGTTACAGACTAGGGACCGAATGGCTAGGAAGCAGTTCTGCAGAAAAGGACCTAGGGGTTACAGTGGACGAGAAGCTGGATATGAGTCAACAGTTTGCCCTTGTTGCCAAGAAGGCTAACAGCATTTTGGGCTGTATAAGAAGGGGCATTGCCAGCAGATCGAGGGACGTGATCATTCCCCTCTATTCGACATTGGTGAGGCCTCATCTGGAGTACTGTGTCCAGTTTTGGGCCCCACACTTTCCACAAGAAGGATGTGGAAAAATTGGAAAGAGTCCAGCAGAGGGCAACAAAAATGATTAGGGGGCTGGAACACATGACTTATGAGGAGAGGCTGAGGGAACTGGGATTGTTTAGTCTGCAGAAGAGAAGAATGAGGGGGGATTTGATAGCTGCTTTCAACTACCTGAAAGGGGGTTCCAAAGAGGATGGATCTAGACTGTTCTCAGTGGTACCTGATGACAGGACAAGGAGTAATGGTCTCAAGTTGCAGTTGGGGAGGTTTAGGTTGGATATTAGGAAAAACTTTTTCACTAGGAGGGTGGTGAAGCACTGGAATGGGTTACCCACGGGGGTGGTGGAATCTCCTTCCTTAGAGGTTTTTAAGGTCAGGCTTGACAAAGCCCTGGCTGTGATGATTTAGTTGGGAATTGATCCTGCTTTGAGCAGGGTGTTGGACTAGATGACCTCCTGAGGTCCCTATGATATTCTATTCTATGATTCTATGATTCTATGAACCTTTGGCACGTGGCCCATCAGGGTAATCTGCTGGCAGGCCACAAGACATTTTGTTTATATTGACCATCCGCAGGCTTGGCCCCATGCAGCTCCCATTGGCTGCGGTTCACTGTTCCCGGCCAATGGGAGCTGCAGGAAGTCGTGGGCCGCAGGGACGTGCTGGCTGCTGGTTCCCGCATCTCCCATTGGCTGGGAACCATGAACCGCGGCAACTGGGAGCTGCGGGCGGCCATGCCTGTGGACGGTCAACGTAAGCAAAATGTCTCGCGGTCCGCCAGCAGATTACCCTGATGGTCCATGTACCGTAGGCTGCTGACCCCTGGTCTACGTGGTATAAGGGAGATCTGAAAAACTTAAAGCCAAAGTAATATAACAATATAATGTACCACTTAAAAGTAAATTGCAGCACAGTTTTACAGATCAATATACTATGCCTTATAGGGAAACAAAGGACCAAGTTCTACCCACAGTTATGCCATCGGGCAGAGTGTCTATTATATTGTTAGGACACCATGATATGTAATATGTACTTTTTCTTGTTAAAAGTCATCTTAAAATTAACATTTTGAACATAAAACCCCTGAGAAAAAACTGTGTGGCTGAAAATCTTGACTCTATAAAGATTCACTTAAAATAGCAATTTAAAACCTCCTGGTTTCCATCATCTGGGTTGAACACGTGATGTTTGCAGTGACCACAAAGCAGAAAAATCCCATTTTCCAAGTTAGACTCCAAAGTAGAAAAATCAGATACTTAGGAAGAAAGTGCAAAGCTCTGGAATCTTTGCAAGGAAGACAAGGACACTTACACTATGGACAGAAAATTTGATGAGAGTATCAGCCAAGAGGAATGCTCACATCAGGGGATGTGTTTTGGCCCATGAGGCTGAAGCGAGTGATTTAGACCCAAAATTCATGATTCAGCAGGCGTTCAGTCAGTGTTTCATATTTGTTCTGGAGGCCCCTACACCCCTTCTGGCTCTTAGGTGATGTGGCCAGTTGGAGTTGTTATGCCAGAGGCTTGTAAGATGCAGTTGTCCCTGGAGACTCTGCAAAGGGGGTGTTTCCAGAGCACAGAGGACAAGCCAGTAGAAGTGCTGTTTTCACCATGGGTTTGGGTGTATGTGTGTTGGGAGGTGAGAATGTGAAAGAATTCAGCTGGTGTCCATGCCCTGCCCCATAAAGACACAATTAGGTATCTAAATGAGTGGCCTGATTTTCAGAGGAGCTAATCATTTGCAGTTCTTCACTGACTTACACCCCATGAGATTTACTCTCCAGCAGTTACACAAGGAGTACGCCAGCACAGAGCCTGTCTCTCAATATCTACTTTGCTCAGACTTACTGTTGGCAGCCAAGACACCAACTGCTCTGAGCAAAGCCAAACAGAAGATCCCCAAAATCCCTGCTACGAGCCCCCATGCAGGAGCTGGAGCAGAAGAATCTGAGAGACAGAGAGGGGAGAAGTACAGAATTGCAGAGGGAAATGCTTTTAAACCCCAAACTAGGCATATGCCATTTGTATTCTCTGTGTTAATAAAATACAGCTCGACCACACACAAGTATTCATTTACCTCCCCCTACCCTCACACATATTCAGCCGTGTCAGAACAAGTTGTCAGGGCTCTTGAACTATGGAATGAAAACTCTTGCCCTGTTCAAAGTTATACAGGTCAAGATACCTGGAGAGCAGGATCTAGCCTTAACAAAGCCTTAGTAAGGAGGCAGACTGTTTTACGTGGGACGTAATGGCAACAGAACTGTGCTCTGGGGTCCTAGCAGAACACCATTAAGGTATATTCCTTCCACCTTAGCACTTACATGGAGCTTTTCAACTGTAGCGTGTTCAAAAAGTGGGAAAGTATTATCCCCATTTTTACACATGGGGAAATTGAAACAGAGAGAGGTGAAGTGCTTTGCCCAGGCTTACCAAGAGAGTGAATAAAACCCAACGCTCCTGTCTGTCTGTTTGAAGCCCTGTGCAATGGACCAAACTGCTTCTATGCAGCAGTTTATGAAAGAGGGGAAGCATTTTATTCATTCACTGCAGGCATTGCATACACAAATAAAGGTGGGGTAAGGAAAAGGAGGCACATAACAAAGAGTTATAGGAAGAATAAAAAGTGCTCCCCCTCCCCTCTGGGGAGTTTCACCTTCAAGGGCACCTTAAAACAACATTAAGGACTCAGCTGTGCCTTTTAGAAACTGCCTTGTGTTGGGACAGTGTGGAGCCCCCCAGCAGGAGGTCAGGGTGGGGATTGTGTCTCTTGGGGAACAGTCCCTCCGTGAGCTCTCAAGTGTGCAAGGGGAGAGCACTCACTGCACCATCTTATAGGATGATGGAGCTGCTCCCCTTTGTTACCTAGTGGGGGAGGCAGTGATGGTGCTAGTCCATTGTGGGCCCTAAGCAGGAATATTTTGTGCCCCCTAATTCTAAAACAGGAAAGTTTTTATAACAAAAAGTGAATGGGGGCCCCATGGAGCTGCTGGGGGCCCTAAACAACTGCTTAGTTTGCTTATGTCCAGTGCTGGGTCTGGGAGGAGGTGGCTAGAGAAGGCCATAGTTGTATTTCCCCCTCCATCCACTTTGAGGTGGCCAATGGTCCTTTCCCCTCAAACATTCATACAGCGGCTGGGAACAGTCTGGCCCAATTCCCTTTATTACATGGATACATAGCACTGCTCTGAATTTATTTCTAAGGAATTAATTTTATATCTCAATATAAAGAATGTACAAGGAAGCCACGTGAATAATGCTTGTGGCATCTTAGCCTTGATTTGGGGTATTTAAGTCCTGTGGAGTTATGTGGAGTTTTGCTTTTAATGTTCTTATACAGTTCATGGAAGGTGTTAGAGTATGGACAGTTAAACACCAATAAATATGGAGTACACAGCTTGTAGCATACCATACTTTTGCCCTAGGGGTTCGTAGTCCTTTGTCTCCTCTGCTGCTCAGAAGCATTATGGCATTTTAGTTCTGTGTAGGTCATCACCTCCTAATTATTTCTAGTGGGCTATAGCATAGAAATAGTGAATTTTATGCATTGCACTGACAAGGTGGATAGCTCTAATTACAATCTATAGAGCCACAAAACTATCATTGTAGTATGTGGGGCATGGCAGGACTTTTGTATTAAAAGGTTTTGTCCCACAGTACAATGGCCTCTAGTAGCCTGTCAGTGTACTGGGATCAACCAACATTTGTAAATATCCAATATCTGACCCAAAAGTGTTGTTATACTTAAAGGTGTTCAAGTGACTTATATAACCCTTTACACATACTATATAATCAGAATATTACAAATAAAAAAGCTAAGCATTAAAAGTTATGGAAATATCCAATTAAGACAACATACCGCTTGGTTAACCTTGACTCATGCATTCTGCTAATGACAATCTTGAAATGTAAAATTTCACTTTACATACTTCAAAACAAATTGAACCGTGATCCACAACACCTATTTGCAAACTCATTAAATCCAGTGCTATTTCCTTGATTTAAAGCTTGTTTCTGCTCCCATTGAAGACAATAGCTGTACTCCAGTTGACTTCAGTGGAAACAAGCCACTAGATACTACACTCTTCGAGATGGAGACCATTTTTTTCTTGTTTTTTAAAGAGCATTTTTAAATGTCATCTTCTCAAAAACTGATTGCTCAACCTCTTGGATGCTCAGTGGAATTCCTTTGCAGCTCAGGAAAGGCGCTGCTGGACAGGAATAATTTTAAGACTCTGAGATGGTAAATAAATGTGGACAATTAACTCATGGCTTTATGATGTTGACTGTCACAATCAAGCAAAGCAGAGAGAAAATGGTATTTTATTCAGTTACAAGTAGGTTTCAGAAGGGAGAGAAGAATTCAGATATCACCTTCTTTACTCCTCCCACAGCAAGACATGACTTAAAGACCACATCTCTTTGAACACAGGGAAATCAACAACATCCATTGACAAGGAATGGTTTGCGATAACACAATCACAGAACTGCGTTCCAGAGCTCTAGAGCTACGATAACTTCTGCTCCCCAACACAGAACTACAATTTCATTTGCTTTTGGGGTGGAGAGAGGCTGGACACAGTGTGGTGCCAAATGCTGGAGAACTCAAGAGTGAGGGGAAGCGGTTAGCTCTGACAGTAGCAAAAGAGCCCCCCGTCAGACAATTTCTGGTTAATGTGGAAACTGGACTGTGGCCCCCTCCCCTTGCTGACAGGGATGGCTGTGCTGGGGGAAATGCTGACAGCACATGTCAAATATGCAACATTACAAAGGGTGCCCCTCTCTGCTCTCTCCTTAGGTTTCTATCAGCTTTGGGTGTGATTCTCCACCTGTTTTATACCAATGTAACTCCACTTTCTTTAATAGGACCTGTGCTCCAAAATCAGTGAACTTACTACAGATTTTCACAGTCCAAATGAGGTCAGAATGTGGCCTCATGCTGCAGAGAATCATAGAAGTCAAAATTTCAGTCCCATATTAATGTCATTTATTTCATCCTTTGGAAATCTGTGACAAGGATTATGCAGCAGACTGGAATGGGTAAGGGATCCCTGACTCTCACATGCCAGGGGAGAACAGGAAGCTCACAGGGTCACAGGGAAAAGGCGGTTCTCTTTCCTCCTGGCTGGTTGAGTCAGGGAAGCCTCTGGGGATTATGAGCAGTGGTTTCGGTTGAGATATTTTTTCTCATTTTTGTTTGTTCCCATATTTATAAACAATAAAGAAGGAAATAAAAAGGGACTTGGGCCTGGAGATTGCTTCCCTTCCCTGGCTGGTGAAACAGAGACCCTCTCCCCTCCATGCACATGGTCAATACAACAATCCTGCATTGAACTCAGACTTGAGCTTATATTTTCATATGTTTATCATAGGAGTCTGTCTAGTGCATTATCTCGTCTAATTTTAAATGTTTCTTGCAGAGGGATTTCCATCACTTACCTTGGGAAACTTTCTTTTATCTTAATTCTCTCCCTTTACACCTAGTTCTACAACCTCACACTACCCTGAAAACCCATTTCTCTCTTGGATGCTGATACACTTTCAATATTTCTAAACAGTTATTGTACATCCCCTTTTAGTCATGGTTTGTACAAAATTCATTACACATACTTAGTTCTTCAGTATTTCTTTATGTCAGTCCCTCCAGCCCATTTAATAAAGTGCATGTCTTATGTCTGAATTCCTTCCAAACTGCCCACCACTTTCTGCCATTTTTAAAGCCTTGTTTATCTAAATCCTTGGATCAGGTGTGTTTCCAGGTGTGTTGTTGTAGGGAGAGTGAGGTACGATCATGATGTCATTTTCTCCCTTTTACTTCTTCTTCCCACTTGCTGGAAAGCTCTTTTTGCTGTGACCTGGGTCAAACAGTTCCCATTGTGTAGTGCTATATCTGAGAGGTTTCTGTTGTACACTGTTCCTGGGGTAATCCTTGTGCCTATGTGAATTTCCTCAGTGAGCCATTAACATTGTTTGGCCTTTGTACTTTTGTACCTGAAAGGTTGCTTGTGGATGTTTTCCATCTCACAACATGTTTCATTAACACATACATAGCCGAACTTCATAACGTCACATACCATGATAGCACATACAATCCAATGGAATATTAATGTCTGGCAGATCAAGACTTTTAGAATGATACCTCACAAAGCACATTTTGTACAAAACATATCCTAAGTATATGACAGTGGTGAATATTAGGATGCCAGGGTGTCACAATGGCCAAGCCACTTCAATTCTCTGGAAGGGGATGAAGTGGTTTGGGTACAAGAAAAATGATTCCCAGTCTTTGCCTAAATTATAACCAAATGTTTCTCCATTATCTTTTTTCCTTGATCCTTTATCACGGACCACAAGTCTTGAACACTAGCCCACAGGTCTCTCAGTTACTAATCAGCCCTGATTTATCACACTGCAACCTGTTAACAGCTTCCAGAACAGCAGCCAAACTCTGACAGAAGACTGCAGTCCTGGGATCTGATTGGTGGATCACAGGGAGTACTGATTGGTCCCCAGCCTGTATTTAACCCAAGCACAGGAACAGGAGACTTCACAGTCCCCCTTTGACTATCCAGAAGCCAGGTTTAGTCACATAAGTTAAATAATTCTTTCCACCTTGTGAGGCAAATTGGCTGTGACCTATCTTCATTTAGAAGCAGCAACCACACTACCTGATGGGGTGAAAAGAATTGTTCCAGATAGGAGCTCCTTAACCACTTCTTCCTCTCTAAAAGGAGATATGTCCTAATGCTGGCAGCCCTCCTCTACAGAGGGAGAGGTAAAGAAGGTGAGACCCCCACATTATAGGTTCCCTGTTCCCTGGAGGGGAAATCCAACCTTAGCCAGATCCTAGGGACAACAAAATGACCTTTACTCCTTTTGAGCCAGCAGGTCCCTTTCTGTGGTATGTTTATACAGCATTTAGCATTAATATAATGTATCCCCATTTTGAAGATGAAACACAAAATTAAATAATTTTCCTAAGGCCATGAGAAAGTGGCAGAGCAGGAAATTGAACCCTTTCCATTGCTCTAACCACTTGACACATTTGCTTTCATTAATCTAAAAGATTCCTCAGTCACTTGAACTGACCACCCTGACTGGCTGGTGAATGTTCCAAATGGGTGAGGTTTAGCTCCCCACTTTGAATGGCCAAGTCCTGTTTCCTTCCATAACAAACTCATCAACAGTTTTCTGTGACCAAAGTAAAGAAGGAAGAAATAAAGGTAAATTATACTAATAGTAAACATAGGGCAAGATCCTCAGCTGGTGTAAATTAGTGTCTCAATCAAAATCTAGGGACATTGATTATTCCAATATTTCTCTTTCTGCAAAGGACTTTCTAGAGTATGATTCCATCATTTCTAGGTTTCTTATTGTGCTGGTTAAACAGATTCCAGCTAAGCACTTTTTTCTTACAAACACAACAATTATGATATATGCATCCATAGGATTGGGCTTTGCCATCTTCCAAAACCACACAGTCCCCGTCATAGTAAATTTCACTGACTTGAAACCTGAAAGATACAGTTTACACTTATTTGTTCAAATCACTTGGTGATGAAGTAGAATCAGAGTGTTAACATTGGAATCATTTGGAGCTGGGAGCCAGGAGCTGTTTAACCATGTGAGATTGAGGTTGATGTTTATGAAAGTGGGGGACTAATAGCATGGCTAGCATCAGCTATAGAATATGCTGTGTTGTGAAAGTTACCCCACTCTCCCCACCCCCAGCTCTGCCTTTGAAAATCCGTTCTAAACCGCAGGACCCTCTTGTACTCCAGCCCCAGGGTACTTCTTGTGGACACATTGTTAAGCCATATCAAATGATGTAGTCATTTTCTGGTGTAAATACATTGGGACTTGGATGAGCGATCACCAAACTCACTGTTCCTTCTGAAAGGTTAGAAATTTCTAATCTTGGGCAGCAGAATTTCCTCTCTTCATTCCCCACCCCTACCCCCATTTGCTCCATTATCTTTCCAGGTACAGAAGTTAAGCTGACTGGTCTGTAATTCCCCGGGTTTTCCTTATTTCCCTTTTTATAGATGGGCACTATATTTGCCCTTTTCAAGTCTTCTGGAATGTTTCCCGTCTTCCATGACCAAAGCCAAAATAGTAATTACAAAAGAAATAGAATATTGTTTCAGTTGTTTAATAGTAAGTCATCAAATATGGACATCATGGGTAAAAAAATATTCTTGGCACAGGACAAATATGTTAGAAACAAAAAAAAGAGTTTTTGTCTAAAAAATGATATCTTGGCAACAGGAGATAAAAGATTCTCCATGTGATATGGGTGAATCCTGGGGGCAGTAGCCTCAAGCTGGCTCCACAGCAGTGTCACACTCTGGAGGCTGGTCTGGATTTTGGAACTGATGAACAATAGCAGCAGCAAGGGCCAAGAACAGAAGGCTGGTTGGTGAAGTGGAGTGTGGTTATTGCTCCTCCTACTGAAAGAGGAGCCATCTCCTTCTATAATAGCTTACAAGCATTTTCTGTGAGCACAGCACAGAATTTTAACAGCATAGTAGGGACCCTGTCCTGTTTTGTGCTCTGCTGAAACAGGACCAGAGTGCTCAGAACTTAAATAACTTATGTCGGAGTTGGATGACTTAAGTTGGACTCCATACTCAGCACCATACAAGATGGAGCCTTATAAATATAAGCAACAGTAGCATCTGGATGCTCCAAAATAGGACCTCATACATTCTATGTACGTTCTTGTGCCATTACAGAAGACTTTAGCTAAACAGACCCTTTTCACACATACAGAAGTTTAGGCTTCCACAAGAATAGCCCAAGGCTTTTCCGTTTTTCAGTGTTGCACAATAATATGGACCATGGTAACTTCTCATACTTGGAAACCTGGGATGAAGAGACATTTTGCTGTCAGCCAGACAAGTCACATATCAAAAATCATAAATAGTTACCATGATAACACAGGTATAATTGTGATGAGCAGAGTAGCTTTTAAAAAACATGGAAGTGAGGTTATGAGAACAATAAGCTAGTAATGTTGGCTAGAGTGAAGTACAGTGCAGAGGGATACTAATGCCCCTTATTCCTAACCTCCAGCATCCCCAGTTATTTGGGCCCTGGTATTCAACAGTGCTTTTTCCAACACTTCACAGACCTGACCTGCACAACCTTTCAATGTTCAGCTAAAAATAATGTAGAAAATTATTAAGTGGCATTGTACCTACAATATTTTTTCCTTACAAATTATTGGCAGACAAAAAAAAAACTTTGTTGTTTCCTGAACCTCAGGACGAAAGTTGGGGAAGGGAGGGAGAAATCAGGGAAAAAGTCAAAGTTGTTTCCATTTCACAGGCTCAAAGCCAATCCATTTGGGGATTTTCAAAATTTTTGGTGAAGTTATCAGAATGGTTCTTCAAAAAAAATTTGTTTACCAAAAACCCCATTTTTCAGAACATTTAAAAAAGAAAAAAACAAAAAAGTATTGCCATAGAAAGTTTTGATTAAAAGTATCAGAAAAAGCAAACATTTTCAAAGACAGGTGTTTTGAAAAAAAAAAAAGTTTTAACATTTTAGATTAAAAGTTTTTCATTCAGTCAGTTCTGTCCAGGAAATATTCCACCCTTCTCTGCTATTAGGCACAGACTGAGAAGCAGGATGATTTATGCTAGATTGCAGTCCTGATCCAGTGAATCACACACACACACTTCTGAGGTCAGACTTCAGAACTGCCTCTCCCCTTGGTGTTTGTGTCCAGTAAAGATTCTGCAATAAATACACAGGGAAATAGTAGCAAAGTCTTACACATCAGTGGTGAGAGCAGTGCCATCTTCCCACTGCCAGTAGCCTTTGGTTTTATTATATAATAATCCCATCCAGTAAGGAAAACTTGTCAGTGGTTTTATGAAGTCCTATGGAGGATAAAAAAGAGAGAAAGACAAAAATACGGTAGAACTGGCAGAAATCTGACTGATAATTTTTTCCATAAAATATTCAGTTTCACCAAAATCAAAATGTTTCCCACAGATTCTTCAATACTCGCTACATTTTTTTTCTATTTTCTATTTTAGTTTTTGACAACTGAAAAGTTTGGCTTTTGATTAGTGGTTTCCAGATTTTTATCTCCCCCTCCCCACATCTCTACTCTTTTCCCCGCATCACTGTCTTATTTTTCCTTTTCCACCATGTAAAAAGTGGGGAAGAAGTGAGAGGGAGAGAGAAGGTGAGGGAGAATCAATGAAAAACCTCCCCCCTACAGTAATACCCTTTTTTTTTTTTTTTTTGCTTTACTCCCCACTTTTCAAGTTGGAAAACAGATTGAGGAAAGGGGGGGAAGCAGAAAACCTATAAAACCAGAACACTGAAAATTTGATTTTTATTATGTTTAAAAAAATGAAATAAACATTTCAATTTAAAACTAAAAAAATTTCTTTCACTGAAAAATGTCAATGAAAGTTTTCAAACAAAATAGTTTTATTCAAAAATTTGGAAATAAATTTTTACCACCTCTTGAAAAAAAACCCTTACTCAGTCCCCTGTGTCTGCCCTTCCTATAGTTATATCGATTCGAAGGAAAGGAATAGGGCTAATGTTCTATGTGGGTCAGAGTGCCAGCTGGTCAATCACAAAATTCCTTACACCCAGAAAAGGGGCCATAATGTTGGGGGTTTGTTTTATAAAGACACTTTTTTCCAGTGTACCTCCCCTCCTCTCCATGAAGGAATACATTAAAGGTACAGTGATTCCACCTCAGGGGGCTAACATGATTAGTTGGTGTTGGTCCTGCTTTGAGCAGGTCATTGGAGGTCTCTTCCAACCCTAATCTTCTATGATTCTATGACTTTGTAGTGTGGATGCAGGCTAGCTCCACTTGAGTACTGCTAGTGGGAAGGCATTAGAGAACAATTATTCCCATGTGCCTAGAAAGAACAGAGAAGTTCTCCCACAATTTACTGGGAAAGAACTCAGAGAAACTCAGTTTACTGCAGTGCTAAGAATCATGGGATAGGCCCCCAGAAGTCTTGGTGGTACATATAGGGAAGTTCAGTGCTAGTGTGAACACAGCAGCTCCAGTATTATTTCAGACTGCGTCTGCTCTCACTCCAGGTAGGCTAACTCAAGAGAAATAACTCAAGTGTAGATAACTTGTGTTAAAACTCCAGTGAAGCCATACTCTCAATTCCTTTAACTGCTTAAGTCAGTGATAATTCTAAATTCTTTCCACTTCTCCAATACACGAGATTAGCTAAGGGTCCCTTTGGAACTGAGGATACAGCTGGTATGGATTAGGGACTCATATCATGCCAATGTCCATATCATGAGTAGAAAAGATACTGTTATCAAGACAAATCTTATTTTCCAAGGCTATCAAGGAGGGATGAATGGAGAGTGATAAGTTAAGAGCCCTGGGTGGTTAGGACAATTTTATTGTTTGTATCAGTCAAATTTGTAGATTTGGTATGTATTTTCCCCATAAAATCATATGGCAATCAGACACATCAATACATTATATCACCTCTTCCTCTCCCATCTTTGACAAATCAGTTATTTGTAGTTTGGGATATACAGGAATTCTAAAGAAATGAAATAGACTTTACCAGCTCTTCCTTGCTGTCTATCTTCAGCAGTCTGGAGCCCAGGGAAGAGCAATATTCTTTACACACAGACCAAGATTTTATACCAGATGAAACTTCATAACAGTCCTTCCATGCTGTATCCAGTTCTTTGGACAAATGATGCACTTGTCTCCTTCATGAGAAAATATATGTGAAGAGAGTCAGATCTGAGTGAGAGTCAGTTAGAGATTGGGTTCTCTTTCCAACAAATCCACCTGAGAGCTGATACTGATACTCCACCCTCTGACTCTACAATGTCTAGTATTAATAGTCAAAAATACCAATTTATTTTCCTTAGAATTTTTAAAAATCGTTTTTCAAAGTTTCCTGAGAATTTTTTTATTCCCCCTCTCCCATTCCCCTTCTCTCCCACATTTTTAGTGGCAAAAATATTAAAAGGGAGAATGAGTGGGTAAACGAAGAGATAGCAAGATAACAAGGGAAATGATTGCACATTAAAAAAATGTTTATAATTTTTCATAAAAAATGAAACATTTCAAATAAATCTGTAATTCTGAGAAAACTGTTAACAAGAGAGAGAGAACCTAGGTGAGGTAACATCTTTTACTGGACGAACTTCTGTTGGTGAAAGAGACAAGCTTTCAAGCTACACAGCTTCTTCTTCTTCTTAAATAGCAGCTCTTTGTAGCTCAAAACTTTGTCTCTTTCACCAAAAGGAGTTGGTCCAATAAAAGATTATGGGCAGCATGTATAAGAGGTTAAACCTCCTCAAAATAAAAAAGGCTGGCCATGCAGGAGGAAATGCCAGATGTGGGTTACCTCCCTTTGGAGGTGCATTGGCCCTCCACCTTTGCACCCTGAGAGCAGAAGTGCCAGAAGCTACCTAAAGTGGGGGGAGCACCGGTGCCCGGACCATGGCCCTACCCCCCTCGATCTGCCCCTCCCCTGCTGGGGGGAGGGTTGAGTGGCATGAAGTCCTCCTGGCACCCCCAGTGCTGCACGGCCCGCCTGCCTTCCCCCGCCCTTCAGCTGCAGTGTTTCTCCTCCTGCCCATGTGCATGTGGACCTTGGTGCACGTGCTCTCCCTCGGAGGTCCTTCCCCTTCCTATGTCAGCCTGCACTGGGCTGTTGGGCCTTCTCATCCCTCTACCTGTCTTTCCACATACCCCCGGTGCAGTTCTCTGTCTTCGCCCCATTGTTTGGTCATGTCCTGCACCCTGGCTGTTCTCTTCTCCTCCTCACATTCCCCCTATGGAATCTCCTCCCTCCTGCAGTTGTTGCTGCTTCCTCTGCCACACCCACCTGCCCCCAACTTTTTGTTGCTCCCTGAGCGAGTGGCAGGTGGGTCTTCGGGGGGAGGAAGAAGCCTGGGCGTGGTTCGGGGGAGGGGCAGAGGGGACAGGTCTGGGCGCTGGTGGGCCCCCCACTTCTAGGGAGCTTCTGGCTCTCCTGAATGTAGCCTCCCCAAATGCAAGACTCATGTGCCACTATGTAAAAGATGTTACCTCACCCAACTTGTCAGTTTAATATCTTGGGACCAACACAGCTACATTACTGCAAACAGTTAAGAAGAGAGGCAATTATCCATCACAAACTGGTGGAGGGAAATTTTTTGATCAGCTTTAGTTATTAGCACTTAGCTAAGATTGTGTCGTTTTCCTTGGAAAATTGCTTAGCACACTATACACCAGGAACAGGTACAGTCTAGACACCATATGTCCTCATGTACTTGATGTAACTAGCAGACAGCACTCTCAAGATGTCTACTACTCTCTTACAGAAGTGGTTCATGCTTACAGTATGGACAGAGTCCTGCCGAACACTCCCTACCCCATAACGCACGAGTAAAGGGGTGGAAAGTTAATGGGAGGATGTAACCATGAGAAACTTCTCCCATCCCCTCCAGCTATCAGACAAGTATGTTCAGCTATGCCAGGTCTCTTCCAAGCAGGTTTGTTCTCTTGCACAAGTGAATAAACAAACAGAAAATCATCTTTTAACTCATTCTTTGTTCTCAGGCTTCAGGGCCACCCCCCGCAGAGTCTCCAGCACCTTGCACCAGGCAGCTTCCCAGCTCTAGTCAGCTCAGTTCCCTTCCTGGAGAAGTAGACTCAGGGCTGCCTCCCTGAGCACTTAGTCCATTCCTTTGGGACTCACTGCAGGAGCTAGCTCCACTCTACCCTGACTTTCCATCCATAGCCACTACCTAGCCCAATCACTCTCTCCATTGCTTGGCCTCTAGCAGTTCTTTATAGTCCCAGATGTACCCCAGACCCTTCTAATTGGCTGGATTAGGCTCACCTACTGTGACACGGGGCACTAGGCCCGGTCTATTGACCGTGACCAGCTACCCTGTGACAGGAAAATGAAGAGGAGGCATCCTGTAGCTATGGGAATTGAAGAGAGGCAGTTGGGTGTGCTGGAAGGGGAGGAGTGAGGGGCTGAAGCAGAAAGAGTGGAAGTTTAAATTGCCCACTCCCCCAGAACGCCAGGCTGCCCTTACAAGTTTTCACTCCCTTTCTAGTGAGAGAGACAAACTGTGAGCTGGTCAATATGCCAAGATTATATAAGGCAAGTTGTAGAGCTGGTTTGGAATTATCCATTGAAATGTGTGATGGAAAATTCCACAAAAATCAGTTTAGTCTGGGAAATGTTGAATTTGCTGAAATTGCATCACAAATAGCTGACTGAAGCACACAGAGCTTACTGCATTAAGAGTCCCCAGTTCAGCAAAGCTGAACATGTTACAGCATTCTTAGGCCTGGTCTACAATTAGAAAGTTTAACTATGTCACTCAGGGGTATGAAAAATCAACATCCCTGAGCAGCATAGCTAACCCCCACTGTAGACAGCACTAGGTCAGTGGAAGAACCTAGCTACCATCTCTCAGGGAAGTGGATTACCTCCATTGATGGGAGAACCCCTCTTGTTGGCGGAGGCAGTGTCTTCACTGAAGAACTACAGTGGCACAGCTGTGCTGCTGTAGCATTTTAAGTGTGGACATACCCTTCGTTATTTTGGCCCCAATGCAGCAAAGCTCCTAAGCACATGCTTACATTGCACTGAAATGAATGGGACTGACCCACATCTTCAAATGCTTTGTTTAATAAGGCCCATAATGACTGAGAAACTATTTGCAACAAACTCATATTACTTGTGACTAGAAATCCAGCATTTGAATGCTGCTCTCCAGAGGTGAACAGCTGGTGAGTTAATTCGCATAATGCCCCTCAATCTCTCTGTTCATTAGCAGCTGATATTGATTAAGAACCATATTCTGTGTTGAGATAGGATTTAATGTTCCTGTATGGAGTAGGTAGAATAATATTAATTTAAAAATTAATTGAAGAGTTTTTATAATATTAAAAAAAAAAGATTTTTCTTCATTTTCATCTAACTCTCTTCCTGCAACACATAATGGGATCATTCTCTGCTGGCAAAATACCATTGACTTCAATAGAGTTATGCCAATGGAAAATGTAGGCCCTTATGTATGTTATCAGTTGTTTCGCCCTTTCCTTGAAGAAAGTGTACACAAGGAGCACATTGACAGATTCTCCTTGTTCCTATGCAAAAGTAAAGCATTCTAATTAATCTAAAATGTCACCACTTGGACTACAGAAGTGCTGGAAGCTATTAGAATCAGACCATGGTGTAGACGCTGCTCTCTTTTACCCTCTGGTAGTACAAGAGGGTGGAAACTGGCTTCTAGGGATATCCTTGGAGTGAGGGAGTCCCCTGCTGGTAAACACCATGTTCAAGCCCTGGCACAGGGTATATACTTGGAGAGAGAATGAGAGGGGCCACAGAACCCAAGATCCCTTTAACTCCCCCAGGGCTGGGGCCTGTGTAAAACCAGGATTAAGGAGCAGTAACTGGCTCCTGATCACCACCAATCACCACCAATCTAGCAGAGACTTGGGGATTGGGTGATCTGGGTTATATTTCTCTGGTTAGAAAACATACTCATTAGAGCTAGTTGATTTTTTTAAAATTTTGAATTTCAAAAAATGAGGGAACTTTAGAAACAAAAAAATAACTAATTTTTGCACTTTTTCCGTGCCCTTTCAGAAGTTCTGTTGAAAATTACCAAGCTAAATACAAGAGGGACAGTTGTCTGCCAAAGGCAAGGTCCTGTACCTTTTGACTGCAAGAAGTTAATATTCTGGGTTTGAAGATGATCTCTCTCCCATGTGAGGTTTTTTAGGATTTCCTCTAGCTCACGAGTTTGGTTTTCCAAGATAATTTGCTGGCAGGTAAGATTTTCCAGAATTCCCTGCTGCTGGCTGAAGTTTTGCTGCCATCTGCTTACTAGATGGAAAATCAGAAAATAACATCCCAATGGCTTGCAAGATAGAAGGACAAAGAGATGTAAGTTTATTTCCAGTTCCAATTATTTTTGAAGTTAAAGAAATAATTAAAAAAATTACACTAATGAGATTCTTCTTTCATTTTAAAAATCTTTTTAACGTTCAAAGCTTGTGCAAGGAAAGCTGGGGTCTCCTGTGAAGCCATATGCTTGGGCACCCTGAATGCAAAGGCCAATGTTCAGTGTGCGATCTCCCCTGACACATCTACCCCGAACTTCCATACCTTGCCATTTGTGGGGAGAATAGGAAATGATTTCAGACATGCTGTGTCTATCTGTGGAGAGAGTTAAGGGAATACTGGAGAAAGGTTTCCTTTTAAGTAGGAGAGGCTGCCAAGCAACAACGTGCCCAGTGAGGGCCACAATAAAGGGGGAGCCATCCCAGTTCCCTGGGGGCTCAAATTGTTACTACAGAGTTCTCAGTCACCACAAAGATTTTCATACTACACAGTATGGAGTAGCATAGCATGAACAGTGATCAGCAAACTAGTATTTTCCGTCTCTTAGATGGGATCTCCAGGGACCCCTGTGCCACTGTAGGTTTAGTAGCTTTGTCTAAATTGGCCTTCTGTAAATGTAGTGTTACTGAAAGATGACAAACTGCCAATCTGAACAGCATGGGTCATCATTGTTTATCTGTGGCACAGGTAAAGCACTGGTACCAACACTGCTGGCTTCACTACATTGCCCCATGGATGTGCCTCCTCTTTGTTTTGGAGAGAACATCATTTGATATGAGAGAGGAGTTGTTTCCATGACCTATTCACATTTTAGTCTTCCTGCAGAGACTGTGAACCATGGAGATAATCACCCCCAGCTGTGGTGCTGGTTGTTGAGATGGACACCTGCTCATTGGTATCCACCTCTTGTGTATAGTCTTATACTTGGTCTGTAAGCTTGTTGGGGCAGAGCCTGTCTTTTTGTTATAGAGTTGTACAGCGCCTAGCAAAATAAAGTGGGGTCTCTAGGTGCTACCACAATGCTAATAATAAATAATTCATTTCACATCCAGTTGCCAGCAGATGGCAACAATTTGTGCCCTCTCAGAGTGACCTGGATTTGAATTTCTGACACAGAGATTAAAATCTATTTCATTACCAGTGTCATAAACCAATGGGAGAGATGAGTTTCAGCACAACTGAAATATCAGGCCCAAGGTGTATCAAATTGGTCACTCAAAAACTGAGGCCCCCAAAATCAGTGGCTGCTTTTGAAAACTTGGGTTTTAGTGTCTTCTCTATAGTACTTACCCAGAGCACCCAAGAGCCCTGATGTTACCAACAAAGCCAGGCAGAGGATTCCAAAGATTACTGCAAAGAGCCTCCACAGAGGAGAAGGAGAATCTAACAGAGAGAGCAAGAACAAAGATAGGCAAACTGAGTCCCTCTCCTGAGGCTCTAGGGTCAGACTGGGGCTTGTCCAGCCTGCGGCAGATTCTCAAAGCCAGAACCCACCCAGCAATTCCCTTAGAATATCAGACCAATAGTCCATCTAGTCCACTGTCTTGTCTTCAGGAGTGGCCCACATCAATTCTTCAGAGGACAGTGTCCCAATAATGGACAACTATGGAATAGCCTGCCCATACAGGAAGTTTCTTCCTAACCCTCAGCAGCTGGCTTATGCTGTGAGGCAGTGAGGTGGATGTGAAATACAGCAACCTACAATATAAAAGCTTCTTTTAATTAGATGCTCAATAATTCTGACAACCAATGAATGGTTGGGGAAAACAGACTTCCTTTTTGGCTGGTAAGTCTGTGAACTCTCCACATCTGCATGATTATTTCCTGCATTTGGATCCCAAGTCTCCCAGGAACATGACATTAACAAGCAGAATAGAAAGCAAACATAGAACTTTCCAACTCCTGAAATACCCCACTAGAAAAAATGGACAGATAGTGGATGAAGAATTTTGACTATGGTGAGTACGGCCAGACCACAACATAGGGTCTCTCTCCTAGGGTGACCAGATGTCCCGATTTTATAGGGACAGTCACGATTTTGGGGTCTTTTTCTTATATAGGTTCCTATTACCCCCACCCCCACCCCCTGTCCCAATTTTTCACATATGCTGTCTGGTCACCCTACCTCTCTAGCTCCAACTTCCCATCCCCATGTGGCACTGCCCATTTGGAGTAGCAGTAGCAGGACAATCCACTCCCTTCTCAGACAGACAGGTTACCAGCAGAAGCTCCCTTCTCTTTAGAATAGTAAAAGGTGGCTTCAGAGGGAGTTCCCAATGTTAACTCCAGCAACAAGGGTGTATCTGCTTAGATGGGCTGTCCAGCCCTGCTTCGCTCTTTCTTTTCTGGCACATGTAGACTCCACGGCAGGGGTGGAGTTGGAGTGCATCTTCCATGAGCAGTGGGCCTTGAAGTTTACACCCCATTGAGATGAATAGGGCAGCTCAAACTTCTCAGAGTCATTGTTTCGAGCTCTTTGCAGATTCAGACAGGTGTAAGTGCATTGGTTATGGCCAATTCGCATTTTTAAGCCTTTTTCTTTTTTTCACAAACATTTGGGGTCGGGAAGGAATTTTCCTCCAGGGTAGATTGGCAGAGGCCCTGGAGGTTTTTCGCCTTCCTCCGCAGCATGGGGCAGGGGTCACAAGCTGGAGGATTCTCTGCGACTTGAAGTCTTTAAATCACAATCTGGAGACTTCAACAGCTGAGTTGAGGGAAAGTGCGTGGGTCAGCTTTTGTGGCCTGCATCATGCAGGAGGTCAGACTAGATGACCATATTGGTCCCTTCTGACCTTAAAGTCTATGAGTCTATGAGGGCTAGAATTTTTTTAATTAAAGCTGGGATTCTAATGTAATCACATGACTCCAGGAGACTGGGATCCTAGGCATGGGCCTCTAGTGCCTATGTTTTAATGTGGTCCTAAGTAAAACTCCTGCATGTATAGAGTCAATAGCTTGCAATGCAAGGTACCTTTGTTCTTGGTGATCTCAGCTCTTTGTCTGCTTTGCTGTTGAGTAGGAGTGTGAAATTTCAGTTCTGAGTAGGTCACCTCCTGCTCGCTCATTCTGGGGGGATATAGGATAGAAAAATTAGACTCCTCTTTGGTGGACTCATGTGGGTGATGGGGTTGAATGAGGACTTGACATGACAGAGCTGTGTATTTCTGTCACAGAAAGCAAACAAATAAATAAATTACAACCTTTTTTTATGCCCTAATAGATTGGTCTATGGAAGCCAGAATATTGAGAAGAATTAAAATTTCATATTGAGCAGGGCGTTCTGTAGGTAATTCTTATCATTTTTATCTGCTTCCAGAAAACTTAGTTAAGCTGAAAAGAAAAGTTGTTAGAACATATCAATAGCTAAAGCCAAACAAACCTTAAGAAAACTGAAATAAAGCAACTTGATTCCCTGCAACTCCCCACCAAAAACACAACTGTAAAGGATGATCGGACTCTCAAAAATGTGTAAAAATGGAATGTACCCAACCAATTCATTCTGTTGTGTGTATTTAGCTGCTGTCTTTATTAGCAAAAAAAGGTTTCATACTTTTTACTCCTGCTCACCCTGCAGACCCTAAACAGCTCAGATGGGTTTTGCCTCATGCAACAATAGTCAACAAGCTCAGGCTTTGAGTGAGAGGGCAAGAACCCTACAACAAAAATGCCTAGCCCGTGTTCTCCACAATTCATATCTAAGGACTGTCAGCAAGAATTCACGGATTTCAGGTGCACATATTTTGTATAGGAATAAAATATTTGTCTTGATTTCATTTTGTTGGGCCCAGTCTATATTTCTAACTCTTTTATATGACTTCTCCAACTCCTCTAGAGCTCAGAACACTTTTCTTTTAATATCATTTGAAAATGTTATTAACATGCTAGTTACACCCTCTTCCACATAAATAATGAGAAAACTTATCACCGATTTCTTCTACCCACCATTAGCTGAATACCCTGCATTCAATATATTGTATTTATTAGCTTTTGTTCCTGGTCTCTCTGCAAGCTTTCAGTCCAAGAGACAATGCTGATTTCTAAGACAACTTGAAGTAACTTTTCAATAAGATTTCTTGAGACTTTACCAAAGAGGTTTCTGAAATCAATATATGTATCCCATTCCTTTCCTTCCCTGGTTGGTGGTGATTTTGTATATTTGTAATAGAATGACATAGAACACACAGCAATAAATGCAGAAGCAAAATGCTACAGGGACTGCTCAAAATATTACATCCCAAATGTTTGTCACTTGTACTAAATTTTACCAGAGTTAAAAAATACAAAAGTTATAAATGCATTGAATCCAATTATCACTCATATCATGAACAGGACAGGAGAGGTAAATCATAGCTACGCCAATTACCTACTTTAACAAGGAAGACCCAAAGACCACTTGGTGGCAATACCTGTATATATGTCCAGTCAACCAGTATATATGGTCTGTCAAGTGGATTTCTGGAATAGAACTTTAAGAGGTGCACTTGTGTAGTCTGTCCTACATAGATGTCCTCGGGGAAAGAAGAGAGTTGAGAGTCTATCCTCTGAGAAGATGGTCAATGTGAGCTGAGAGAGAGGGAGAATTCTTTACTCTGCAATGTTCCAGCTGCATCTGCACAGGAAGTTCTCACTGTGCTAAGGTGAAGTGCGCTGCCCCCGCACAAGGCGCTCAGAACAAAGGGACTTTCAGTTGTTTGGGTTAAAGCATCACTAATGAGGCCGCTGGTGTTAATTTCAAAGCCTGGCTGGAGCCACTGACATGCTTGAACTTCTGCAGTAAGCAATTTGTCTACCAAAGACTTAGCTGGTGTCCAAACATTTTTTAGAATACAGTTTTTCTCATTCTCAGGATGGTCATTTTGCCTATCTGGCCTCTAAAACAGGACTTCTGTAACATATTGACTACACAGAAGGAGATAGGGGAACCTCTCTGCCACTTCATCTTTTAATTTTTCCCTAGTCTCTGTCAGAACCCTCCATATAAAAACCCTACAACAAAAGGTGTAATTGCCATGGGCACAGCAACTTTGTCACTAGAATAACCAGTGGGAGCAGCACTGGTGTCAGCAAAATCAGAATCAACATCAGAAGAGCCTCTGAAACTAATGGTTTCAGTATCAGTACCCTCATAGTCTCTTTCATTTCTTTTACTAGTCACTTTAATGCCTAGGTCAATAGCAGAAACAGGTACAGGACAAAGACAGTCTCTGATTTGGGTAAGTGGGCAGATGGTGGGAAATGCTGCCAGAATGTGATGTGGGGATAAAAGCAGGAACCAGGGGTGAAAGTAACATAGAAGACTTATCAGTACGGGGCCCGGAGCCTGGAAGGGACGGGGCCTCAGGAGGAAGGGGCGGGGCTGTGGCGTCAGCCTCCCCCAGGCAGCCCTTCCGCGCTGCCCGGCCCACGCCACCCGGGGCTCCGGTGGCGATTTAAAGGGCCTGGGGCTCCGGCCGCTACCACAGTAGTGGTGGTGGCGGCCAGGAGCCCCGGGCCCTTTTAAATCATAAGGACCCATACATTGGCTGCATACGGGCCTGTACCAGTGGCCACTTCTTACCGGTACGCTGTATCAGCCCATAACAGCCCACTTTCACCTCTGGCAGGAACCCAACCCAGCCACCACATTGCTCCTACAATGGAGGTATCTTAGAGTTCAGCCTTGTCTACTCTACACAGTTTTGTCAGCAAAAGGCAACTTTTGTCGACAAAACAGTGACAGTGTACACACTACAATGCTCCTCCCACTGACAAAACTCTCCTGCTTTGCCAACAAAATAAAGTCACCTCGACGAGAGGCGTGGAGCTTTTTGCAGAAAGTTATATCGACAAAGCCTCAGTGTAGACACTGCGTTTGTTACATCATCATAACTGGCCTCCAGGAGGTATCTCACAATGCCCACCATGACCGCTCTGCCCACTGATTTGAACTCCGCTGCCCGGCATCCAGCTACACAGGTATGTGCCCCTCCGCTTTCAAAGCCCCAGGAAGCTTTGAAATTCCTCAGCATGGAGAGATCACATAGGTATTGCCCAGCTAAGCATTTCGGCTCCCTGCCTGGACTACAGGGGAGGGGGTGGATCTTCTTGGTCTGTGGGGAGAGGAGGTTGTGGGAGAACTCAGAGGGAATTACAGAATTTAAACATTAATGCAGAATCCTGCTCTCCCGGGCACTAGGCTCACCGTGGTCGGCGGGCTGCTGCTGGGTGGGGGGAAGAGACTCCTGCTGTGCTGTGCTGTGTAGAGCCAGGGAGGGAGGTGGGAGCTGATGTTGGGGTGTCCCCCTCCCCCTGCTGGTGTACCGGTCTCTGCTGAGCTGGGGTGATGGGGACAGGGGGACACCAGCTGTCTGTGCACCAGCTTCTGCCTCAGGATTGGTTGCTTTTGGCTGCTGTCTGAACTTAATGAGACAGTGTGCTTACACACTCACTCTCCCCCCGACACCCACTCCCACCCCATCTCTGTCTCTCTCTCACACACACACTCCTTGTCAGACACTCTCCCCCTCCACACACACACACTTCTGTGTGTTTCTTGTGTTACTGTTCAGAGCTGTCAGTTTGGTCATATTACCAAGTGCTACTTTAAAAAGTGATTTAAAATGTGTTACTTTTCGGGCACACACAGAAATGATTACAAGATGCATAGCATGGTACAAACAAACAATGCCAGGCTCAGCACACAACAGAACACACATCACTGTGCCTCAGTGTTAATATGCTCCTTCAAGGCAACCCCCAGCTAAGGAGCCCCCCATTGGGATTCTCTTACAGCCTTGTGTTCATAACACACAGCACAATACTGAACAGCAGTGCAGGATCCATACTTTCAGACAGAGATGGCTGGGTTGCAGGTTACCAGGACAGTTGAAAAGTGGCTGGCAATCTAGTAGGATGCCCATGGAATGATGGGATTGAGAAGCCTTCATCATGTGATGCTGTACTTGCCCCATAAGGCGTTGCAAACTGTCACTGTGTCTCAATGGTTCCCAGCCGAGAATACCAGATTCAGGACAAACTGCTGAAAAATAGGGCACACCCACCTCAAACTGGTGGTTATTCTTCCATCAAATATACCAGGCCAGTAACAAAAGTAAACTTCTATGGCACCACACTGGTTAACAAGAATTCAGAAATGCAGCCTCCTTAGGTATCCCAGCCCTTGTTTCACCACGCAGACACTGGACTTAATGATGAGTGGCTATTTAAAACCAATTGAATCAAACAAAGGGTTCTTCTAATCCCAAAAGATCACCCACACAGCCAGGCCAATATATAACTCAGATCTTACCCAATAATCACGTTGTTGCCAATCCTTTAGTATCTAATACATAAAGGTTTATTTATAAGAGAAAAGAAAGAGGATAAAGTTATAATGGTCAAGGAAAACAAATGCATACACTCATTGCACAGTTCTTGTATCAGGTTTGAAGCAATGATGGAATAAACTGCTGGCTTGTCTCTGGTAACTTAATTTCCAAAATATTGGAAGGTCCTCAGTCCATTGGCTGGAATGCTCCTTTTAGTGTAAGTCCATAGTCCAGAAATCAGAGCAGGAAAGAGGCAAAATGGAGATGCTTCCAGAGCCTTTTATAATTTCTCTCATGTGGAGGGAATGCCCTCAGACTTAGTTTGTGGGAAAGTACTGGTACAAGATGGAGTCCAGGGTCACATGAGTAAGTCACATGTCCTTGTGTGCTATGATGAGTCATAGAGGCAGCCATTACCCCTATTCTGGCTAAGGTGTCCACAGGAAGGGTCACTGAGCAGGGATAAGCTTCTTCTATGGCTCACTGTGTTCGTTAATGGGCCATCAACTTGAATGGTCCAGTCACAATGTGCTGATTAGACTGGATGTAAACTACCTGGTGGGTGTTAGTCTAGGAGCAAACACATCTGAAATACTGATACCTAGTCAATATTCATAACTTCCAATACAAAAATGATACATGCATACAAATAGGGTAATCATATCCAGCAAATCATAATTTTTCCATTGACACCTTACATGATACACCTTTTACAAGATGTGTTGCAATCGACTAACAGTGGCAATATTAATGATTATTACTGGTCATGTTTCAATCATACAGCCTCACACAAACCCTTCCCAAAACACCATGTGGCCAGTTGCACGGTGGGATAGCTACCCACAGTGCACAGCTCTCTGCGCTGATGCAAGAGTTGCCGTTGTGAATGTGTTCCACCGACATAAGGAGCATAATGTGGACATGCAACAGCGGTTTAATTACAACAGGGGCTGTACGTCAGCATAATTTGCAACAACAAAACTCTGTAGTATAAACAAAACCTCAGTGAAACCTTGTTTTTTACTCATGAGGATGCTTCTTATGGAGGATGTTAGGAGACAGGGGAGGAAGCAATACTCTCAGCCATGTGACTCACTGTAGGAACACAGGACAGGAACTGAGAATGATGAAGCTGATTGATTGATCCCAGACATGGTGTGGGAAAATCCTCAGGAAAATAATCTCACTGAAATTAGGGACAGCGTGGATTGGTTTTAATAGAATACTAAAAGGCTTGGAACTTTGCCCAAAACTCAAACTCAGGCCAATCTTTTGGTTACACCAGTGACTGTAATTACACAGTATATAGGGTGCCAGTACTGTGTAATTACACTGTGGTTATGTTCTAAAGCTAGTTACCCTCCTATATAATAGGCACTTAATAACATCACTAAAATATCTATTACCCCTTTGGTTTCATATGTCATAATATATACACTTTTAGACTGCAGGTCCATTAGCTACAGTGTAATGTATTTACTTGGCTAGGCTCTTATTAATTAGTGACAGGTACAGGTATCATTAAACACAAGCAGTGTTCACTGAATTAGAAAGCGTAACCAAACATTGATTCTGATCCAGTGCCATTTATTTCATTTAATTTGGCAGTTCCTGAACTTCCTGATTTCAGCTAGAAAAATAAATAAACTTGAGGAGTTCCCAGCCTGGTGCAGGAAACTTCCCAGGAAATTGTGTACCTGGAAGAATTCCAGGCCAGAAATGTCTAGGCATGATAATGATCTCATGTTTATGTAACCTCCCTGATAAATTACTGGCTGCCCTACTAGGCACAGATTCTCCAGCAACTCTCAAAAGGATTGTGGTGCCTTCTGGTGCAAGAGTCCTCCCCAAGAAATAGATTAAATCTCAGGGCTTAAACAAACGGGAGCCTCTCTAGAACATTTATCATGAAGTATTACTATAAATAATGGTAACTAGTTGAGTAAAGAGTGTATGTTGTTCATTTACTGCATCATCACTGCTTTTCTAGTTTGTTCACTTCAGGCTTCACCCAAAACCCACTGAAGTCAATAGAAAGAAGCCCACTGACTTCAGTTGGCTTGGATCATAGCCATGCTTACTAATGCACCTGTCAGAAATTGATAAGAGGTCATTAATGCAAAGCAGTTAGATTAAATAGTATTTCAGAGCTAGGTCCATAAAAAGGCATAGGCCAAGATTTTTAATACCTAACAGATTTAGCAGTCTAAATCTCATTTCAAAAGGGATTTAGGAGTCTAAATACCACCAACTCTCAATGGAATGTAGACTCCTAAGTGCTGAGAGCAGCAATGCTTAAATAACTTTATAGATCCAGGCCCTAGACACCTAACTACTATTTTAGGCATCTAAGTCCAACATTTAGATCCCACTGAGATCCTCAAAATCCCTGCTCAGATGCCTCCTAATTCTGTAGGTTCTTAAAGTCCTTTCACAGATGTGATTTAGGCCACAACCCTCTCCTTGGCATTTCCTACTGGTTAGCTCCCCAATTAATGTGTTGGCTTTTGTGGATCCCATTCTTAGGTGCCTAACTTTCCATACACATTGCATAGAGAGCCTGGACATCTAACTTGACGATGTGGATTCCACTAGTTGGCAAGGAACCTTAAAAGTATAGTGCTGCAACACTGAGAATTGTGGTGCTTTAGACTGTGTCTACACTGTGGAGACAGCCTACACTGACAGTATGGGAACATCATCTCCCTGAACGAAGTTGACTGTGTTGACAGAATCATTCTTTCATTGATATAGCTACATCTACACTGGTAATTATGTCAACATAGCTATGTTGGTCAGAGGTGTGGTTTTTCACACTCCTGACCAAAGTAGTGATGTTTACCTAAATTTTAAGTGTAGACAAAGCTTAGGTTCTTTAATAGATCTACTCCAGAGACTTTTCCCAATTATTTCTGTTCTATGAAGATTTTAAGGCCAATATTTTCAATATTTGGTTTCCTACAGTTGGGCACCTAACCAAGTGGTCTGACTTTCAGTAGTGCACTCACAGCTCTTCTTGTCTTTAAGATTTGTATCCAATTTTTGCAGAGCATTTTAAAGACTAAAAGTAGAAGTGATCAAAGTTTGTTCTTTGAAAATTACAAAATCCACTTCAAACAATACATTTTTCATGAAAATTTAATATCATTCAAAATTTCTCATTTCAAAATGAAATTTGTCATTTAAAATTGAATTGAAAACTTTTGGTTTTCATTATTAATATTCTTCCTTCTTCCCTGTCCCTCTTTCTCCTCTGGAAATGCTGGAGAAGGGGAGAATGGAAACCGGGGCGGGAGGGGAATCATGTTTTCATTTGAAAAGGAAACTGAATTTTGTTTAAATAAACAAAAACAAAAAAATCCACTCTACCAAAAAAAACCTGGGAACATTATTTCATTTCCTTCAAATTGTTTTGCAGAAGATAATTGTTATTTTGACCAGATCTAATTAACAGATGAGAGAGAGAGAGAGAGAGAAAATGACTTCTATTTTAGATTATTTGATTTAGAATTAACATTACCCATTGTTTTCTAAAGTGATTTGACTTTCCTCTAGGTGAAAACATAAGAAGCAAAGTGGATGTAATTTTCATTCAGTTCTACAAAAGAAGATCAAGTTTTTGTTCCCATCTCCCCATGACATAGATGACATAGTATATACAGTAACTACATAAACATGAAATAAACCATGAGACTAGTCTGAGAACATAGAATCACATAGTATACTTCTCTGAAAGAAAAGAAACAGAATTTTTTTTCAGTTTCCACTCTACTGGGTAATCAATATTAATATCACTATTTGTAGCAGGCAATAAAGGCAGTTCAATTGACAGTAAACAGGAAAATGTTTAGTGGTAATCTAAAATTGGCGTAACTGTACAGAGTTTGTGCAAAATGGGTGCAGAGGTTTCCCAGCCCCCCACTGAAGTGAGATGTTCCATTAAGATTGTGGCTACCAAGTGGGTTTGACTCTAGAGACTTCCGTTGCAAAGAGCTGCCGCAACTTAATAAATGTGTTATCTTGCTTGACCCGCGCTGCAAAAAAATAGCTGAACTGAAACAGCAGCAGCTCAGTTTCTCACAGACACTAATACACAGCCTCAAGGTGTTCACTGAAAAGCTTAACTAGATCAGTGTAAATGTTACAGTTATCAAGCAACAGCATCTGCAAACCAAACTAGTTAGACACTTTTACTAAATAATGTGCAATTGTTCAAGTTCATAAGTGAATCTAAGGCCTTCTCTGCACACAGACTTGCACCAGTGTATTTAAAGGGGATGGACTAGATGACAGTGCACATCAGGGACCCTGCCTGCAGCCCCAGGCCCAGCACTAACACCAGTCTGCTGTAGAGGTCTGCATGGGGACACACTCTGCTGAGGATACCTGAGGCCTGGCTCCAGCCCCCAGTTTAACATCATTGCCAGGCTGTTCTGCAGCCTTGCAAGAGGGACACTGCTGCTGCTTCTTTTCCTCGGGACCTGCTCCATCCCAGAATTAGTACCTGACCAGGCTGTTCTATCGCCTGCAGGGAGGGACAATGTGCTGCTGCTGGGGACACATGAGTCCTGGCTGCATCCCCCAACTGATGCTCTTTCTGGGTTGCTCTATAGCCCTGCAGGGAGAGGAGTCCCGCTTGCTCTGCCAGGGGAGCACCAAAACCTGGTTCCACCCACTACTGACATCACTGCTGACCCGAAACACAGCTCTGGGTGGTCTCCTGCTGCTGCAGAGTGACCATGAGGCCTAGCTCCAAACGTAGCATTAATCTCACTGTTGGGCTGGTAAATAGCGCAGCAGGAAGGGAGACATAAATGGCTGCTGCTGCTCTGCTCGTGCTGCTCCCGAGAAACCGTGAGGCCTATCTTAATACCCTAGACCTGGCATCCTAGTCACGCTGCTCTACCGCCCTGAAAGGAGACACACTCTGCTACTTCCCTCATGGCTGGTTTCATCCCTGGAACTGACATAAGTGCTGGTTGCTTGAGTGCCCTGCGAGGAAGAGGGCTCAGCTGCTGCCCCACCTTTGGAAGTGATGCACTGTAGCTACTGATTTGCTCTTATGGCTGCCCTCTCATTGCAGATACTAATTCCCTCATGCCCTTATTGTGGACACTGAGATGCTGCTACTAGAACTGCCTATATCTCCCTCCTACATGCCCAGGGCTATGCGAGAGGAAGGGACAGAGACACTCCACTCTGGGGGAAATGCTATTTGGGCTGCTTGTCACCCACTCTGTGTCCTCTTGCAACACAGACAAGAAGTCCCTGCTCCACACAGGGACTGTATTGTTACAGGAGTGATCTATATCTACACATATGTATGTAACCCTTCTGCCCATCTAAGTTGGCAGCAACAAGGGCCGGGTTCTGTATCTAGGGGTTCCGTTTCAATAACACAATGCAAAACCGGCTCGAGCCCCCACCCAGTGACCTGGGACAATTACATACCACCCCCCTGGGTACCTCTAAGAGGCAATACTTCCCCTCTCGCAAGCACGGAGTCTGAGTGTAGCAGAAAATGTTTAATAACATGAGGTAAACGACATCAGCATAAAATTGGAAAAACACCACAAACAGGATTCATAACACAAACCATGAGCAAAACCCACCCCAGCAAATTGGGCTGTGTCCTTTCCCTTTGGTTCTTGAATCCAGCAACCCAAAAATCACCCAGAGTCCCCAAAGTCCAACATCCCCAAAGTCTCTGGGGTCCAGCAACCACCCAAAGTCCCAAAAGTCCAACAACCCCCAAAGTCTCTGCCCCTGGTCAGTGCAGCCCCAGAGTAAAGGGGGGGGGGCACGCAGGGTGTTAAGGGGCACCTTACGTGATCCGAGGCTGGCCAGCCGTCTGTTTCTCCGTGGGGGTTCCGCCGCAGCCTTTACCACGAGCCAGTCCACTTTCCTGCCATCCCACGAACTGCTCCGCTCTACAAGCTGCTCCGCTCCGCTCACCGACCTGTGAGCCGTTCCAGCCGTCCCCGCAAACAGCTCCGCTCGCCGTTCCTTGGGCCACTCCAACCAGCCCCGCAAGGCTCCACGCCGCTCGCTGCTCCTCCAGTCGTCCCCACAAATTGCTCCGCCAGCTGCTGAGAAATATAGCTTCAGGCTCCCCCACTAGTTAACATAGCCTCAGTGATCTCAGCTCTTAATAACATCAGCTCTTTTGTGATTTCAGCTCTTAGCGATTTCAGCTCATAGTATAGTAGGGGAGCCCCAGTGCTGGTGCACCGTTGGCCCAAAGTGAATTCAGCTCAGCAGCCTGTAACTAGACTCCTAAGGGAATCAAAGTTAGCTCTGACATTCAACAGTGGAGAGAGGAGGTGGTGCAATTGGTGTTTCGGACCCTCAGAGGGGGGGGGGGGCCATACCATCAGGTACAAATACCTGTCCCCATCCTCTCTCAATTCACTGGGTTTTGTAACCCATGCCCCTTGTCAAGCAAGTGCTACTTAGGTAATGGTGAAGGACTCACTCAGTCCTTCTGTCATACAACAGTTCCACTGGCCTTGATTCACAGAATCAGGGTAACAAAACTTTATTCTTCCTGCCCCAATAATAGAGAAACTGGGGATCCCACACCAGCCAAAGTAACCACTTTCAGTTGCTGTGTTTCCTGCCAGGCGAGTGGGTGTGCCTATGCAAACAAGATCAGCCCCTGGAGTTCTTTTCCACACTCGCCATAATTCACCACCAGATGTCAGGGTAGAGCTCATCCTGACTCTGCTTACATGTAAATAGTTAAGAGGTAATATGCCAGTATATGGCACTCAAGCATGTGTTTCAGAGTTCCTAGGCTCTATGTAGTGCCAATAAACATTTGTTTTTGTACACTGAAAATGGCTTCCTTTGTGCAGCACTTAACACCTAGGTTTAGCCTGGCCTAAGCAGTCATGGAATGGAACTGCTTGCTGACTACACTACATATGCCCTCTTGCCAACCCTACTCATCTATATAAGGTACCTATATGATCCCCATTACTATAGTATCTGAGCACCTCATAACCTTAAATGTATTTAGACTTTCAACACCCCAATGAGGTAAGGAAGAACTTTTATACAGAGCTGGTCAAATTTTTTCCAGCAGAACACATTTCTGTCAGAAAATGAGGATTCAGTAGAATCAAAACATTCAGTGAGAATATGTTGATTCCATCAAAACTTCTGACAGAAACCCAGCAGGTGAGCAGGTAGCAAGCTGGCCAGCCTGCCTGACTCATTTCCTGCCAGCTTCCCCACCCATCTTCCTCCCCAAGCTCCACAGTTCCTTGGCAGCCTGCTTGGTAGGAAGCTTGGGAGACAGGGCTCCTTGGGCTTTCTGAGCTACCTGGCAGGGAGATTGAGAGCTGGGGCTCCCTTGGCTTCCAGGCACCCTGGCAACCCACCTAACCCCCACCTGGGGAGTTGGGTGGTCAGCTCCCTGCACTGGCTGGATTCCCAGGCTGTCCAGCTGACCAGAAAGTTAGCTCTCAAACCCCTTGGGCAGCTGGCTCCCTTCCCACACCGCCTATCTGCTCAGGCAGCTGGCTCCTGATTCAGGATGATTATTTTTTTTAATGAAATTTTTTCATAGGAGGGAAACTCTGTTTCTCAACCAGCCCTACTCTTATGCCATTTTACACATCCTGCAGATTTACATTTTAAAGCCTATGGAGGGGCTAAGTTTTAACTCAACCTGCTAACCCATGTGTAACCACAAACTGCCTTGCCTTCATTAAGATTTTACTTCATGTTAGCTAACTCCTGTTAAGGACACACCTTTTTATTTCCCCAGTAAAGACAAGGCCTTGCTCATTTTGCTTTTTTGCTAAAACAGTGCAGGAGCTTCCACCTCCCTCTATGTCATGTCATACAGAAATAATGAGATTCAGACACCACAATATTGTGAAATATGGAGCCTGCAATTTTATACACAAGTATTGTGTAGCTGGGATAACTACCTCACACTACCCAGCGGGGTTGTTCCAGTGTGGCTCTCAACTGATACCAGTGGACCCAGTGTACTCTAACTCTGTACCCTCACGCTTGCCAATGGACCCTGATTAGAGGCCACTGTCCCAATCTACTCCCCTCTTCCACACCAGAGGTAGGAGAGAGCAGATAAGGGGAGAAACAAGCTGCATGAGACAGAGAGGCACACCCCCTCACCATGCAGTGCAGTGCTCAGGGCCAATGCCCATAGAGCCCATTAGGTTACAGGGCCCTTTGCTGGACCCTTTCTAACCCACCAACTGTACTGGAACCTGCCACAGGGGACAAGAGCAATCAGCTTGACATCCACCCTCAGCCTGCTGGATAACTAGAAAGGAACTCCACCCACCACTTGAGGTCCTCCAAGAAAATATCTGCCCCACATCAGAGAAGTGCACTCCATCCTTTGAAACATTTGTGGAACAGCATACTTAGTTCCCACGTGGGAAATGAAGGTACCCTGCCCCCTATCATTTTAATATAAGTACCAACTTCCCCATTTCATGTCTTTCCCAGCTCGGTCAGTCTTGCCTAGTCTGGTTGCACCAGCTTAACTATAATCACTTTTCAGATCAATGTAGTTTAACAGACTGTGACAGAATGGTGGGAGCCAAAAGCTGGGCCAGCATTCTGGTCACTAAGGCTTTGTCTACACTGGCACTTTTGTCAGCAAAACTTTTGCTGGTCAGGGGTGTGAAAAAACACACCCCTGACCGATATAAGTTTCACCAACAAAAGCACTAGTGTGGACAGCGCTGTATCAGCGGGAGTTGCTCTCCCACCAACATAGCTACCGCTGCTCATGGGGGTGGTTTAATTATGCTGGTGGGAGAGCTCTCACTACCAGAGATCCGTTCTGGTTCTAGCACTGCTTGCTAGGTGGTACCCGCCTTATAACTAATAGTTAAAGCTCTCACTTAGGAGACCTTCATTCAAATCCTCACTCTGCCTGATTTAGAACAAGGATCTGAACCTGAGTCTCCCATGTGAGTGCCCTAACCACTGGGCTATGAAGTCATTCTCTTTCTTGGCCAATGAATGTTTAATAGAAAGTGGAACAAGTCCAATAGGAGAGATTGAGAGAAAACAGATTACCCAATAGCCCAATGATTAGGCTTTGCACATGCCCCCCTGCAGAAATGTAGGTGCCTTGGAGGCCTTACTGGTGGAAGCTTAGGTGCCGAGGCCTTTCGGCACCTACGGTATTAGGCAGCAGCTAAGCATTGGGGATGGGTGGGAGTGAATGCTGGTGTTGCGTAAATGTTGGACTTAGGTGCTTATCTGCCCTCTTTAGGTCCCCTTGTGAATCGTGCTCCAAGCTTAATTAAAGTGATTATAAACCAATTTCAGTTAAACCACTGTGATTTTTGTGAATGTAAGAGGGAGTCTAAGTGCAGCTTACACTTGGTTAAAATCAAGATTATCCCATCTACTTTCTTCCCTGGTTGGTTGTTGATCTTGCAAACTCAGTGTGAAAAGATAAAACAACCATTTATCATGAGGCAAAAAACAAAACAAAACAAAACATGGAATTACAAATGCAGAACTTTATGACATAGGGAGTATGGGATGCAATAAAATAAAAATAAACCCAGTTTTTTATCTTCATGGTGAACTAATTGATCTTTAAAATAAACTCTGCCATTCCCAGCCATGTTTGATAAATCAGCATGCATGGTAGGAGTGTTTTGGTTGGCTGTGGAAATTTCCGAAAGGGACATGATTTATCATCAGAAGTTGCTGCTCCTCACTGAAAATGGCAACTCTGCAAACTCAAGGGGTGAATTATCTTTCCCTTTGGAATGTCGTCGGTTATGATTGCCGTGGATACTGGAATCTTCCTTGTGCCCGTTCAGTAGCCTTTTTCTGAGTAGCCCTCTTTTCACAAATATAGCGATATTGGCCTGTACAGTTATGGGAGAAGGCTTCCCCAGCTTTGAAAAGTGCACATTTTTCTCCAGGCTCTTGTATCTTTACTGGAAAACTTTTAAAAGAAACATTTTATTGTCAGACACACCAGACTTGGTGAAATCACAAACAAACTTATAAAATTGATGTGCCTAAATCTTGAGGGTAGATGCCAGATACAGACAAAGAAAGAAATAGCTTTGGTATGATTCAGGACCCAGGACAAGCAGAATTGATTAAAAAATGTGAATTAATTTGGGACTTATGAAAATTGGTGGACTAAAGAGCTGACTAGGGCTAGACAGACTGCAGGCTGGTTTTGAGCAAGTTTCATTCATTCCACACAACTCTGGCAATGAACCCCAATCCTGCCTGGCAGCCCCTCTGCCTTTCCCTCACAGCTCTGCCAATGCCCCCTCAGTCCTGCCCTACAGCCCCCCTGCTATTCCAGTGCTGGGCTCCTCACATGGCTTGTATCACTGTGGGCTACTACCCTTTTTCAGGGCCAGACTTTGATCCTCTTAACACATAGGTGAGTAGTCACTCACAGCAGTAATCCTGCAGATATTAATTGGATTAATACTAATGTGGGTAACTGCTCACTAATGTAAATCAGGGGGTCATAATCAGTCACTTGGTGCTGGCTAAAAAGGCTTTCCTCTGAGACAGAGCTTTTAGCCTTACCTGTTATATGTAACTTATCTCAGACAAGCATGTCTAGCAGTCTGACCCACCTAGGGCATTTATAAAAACAGCTTTTTTTCTTCAGAATCATTTTCTGACAATAAATTATCCAGCCAGTTCTACTTCGACCTTAATCTCTGTGCCTCAGCTCCCCATCTGTAACACGAGCATCATGCCTCCCCCTCACCTCACAGCAGCATAAATCAATTTATGTTTGTGAAACACTTGGATACTATAGTGATGAACGCCTTAATTCTGCCTTCATATCTGGCACTGAATGCAGTAAATAAGGCCTAGGGGCATGGATTGAACTATGAATATAAAACAAAATATAGCACATCCATTCTATGCACTGACTGAGGCAGCTGTTCTATGGAAATACAATAGTATGTTGTCATGTAATTAAAGACTGTATCACAGGGGAAATCAGTAGGAGGACCATGGGCCAAAACAGGACCGCCACATGCTTTTGAATGGACAGCAAAATCTTTTTATTTACTTATTATTATCATTATTGTCACTGTGGTGTCAAAAAATGTTTCTCTGGAGTCTGGCCCTTAACTATACCTTGACCAAGAAATTTGGACCTTAACAAAAAATAATTGACTACCTCTGCATAATGCTATGCACAAGGGAGCTGAATTAAGTTTGCACACAGAACCTTAAGTCAGGTATTTCCTAACTTTTGAGTGCTTGAATTTGCAACCCTAATAATATTCTTGTAATGTATTTGTGTATGTGTAATGTGACTTTATTACTTTGACCCTTTAAACCCTGCTCAGTTCGGAGCATTCATTAACAGCACTTCTAGAAACTCAATAAACAACTCTGATGGAAATTCAATCAGTGATAACTCTGTTTGTCCTTCAAAAAGTCTGTGCCGTGAAACCATGGATCCAGATAGCTCAGTCTGAATCTTCATATTTTTATCCATAACATAACAAAACAAAAAAATCCTCTCAACAAGAAAAACTCAGCTCTATAACCAAAACAAAACATATGTAGGACAAGTCAGATGTGTCCAGAGACCCCCGTCCTGCTTCCAATCAGCAAACCCCACTCTCTACTTCCAAGAAGGATCTCAGCCGATATATATGATCTTTCTGAGCCTACCTAGACTCAGCTGAACCTGATGGCTTGGTCTCTGAAACCCCTTGGAGAGATTTAACCAGCCCTTTCCCCGCAAAAGCCATGCCACTGTCTGACTCAATGCCTCTTTCTAGAGGAAACATCAGCCCAGGTGTGTCAGGGCTGTGGGACCTACTTTAGGGTATTGAATAATCTTTATTCCCCTTCCCATTGACATAGTAAAAATTTGGTAAGAAATACACTAGGATATAAAAAAAACTGAACCATTTCTAGGTGTGCCTGAGACTTACAGGTCAGTGGAGTGGGCTGTGCCATCCTGCCACACCCAGCCATGACCGATTGCCGTACGGGATAATCCAATCCAGTGAAATGAGGCCTGAGACTTTATGAAACCCTGTGTGGAAACAAAAGCAAATCAGCTCAAACCCTGGTATGAGTGTGTGGATATAAGAAATGGGAGGGAAGCTAATAAGTCATGGTCACAGCCAGTATGCTGAGGTCCCCGGAAGTTGGCCAAACACATTCTCCTTTTTCCCCAGAAGACCTTTGAGTACATTTTACAGAAAATATTTCTGAAATGTAATTCCTTCTTCCCCCTTATCCTGTCTACTTTCCCTCTGGCTGGGGAAAACTGATGGGGACTCTCTAGGGAAACTGCTACTACAATGTCATTAATTATCCAGGGGAATTACTGTGGAAGGAGAAGAAACACTCTCTTCTCAGTGAGCAGAGAGCACTAGCCCAAGAGAAATCTTGGGCCTTGTTAGTGAGATACTAGAAATACATTTTGGTCTCTCGCCACACCCCCACCCACTCTTCAGTAGCTGTACTGAGCATTAAACCTTAGACCTGGTGTCGTCACACTTCCTTTAAGCCCTTCAGGTAGTTTTAGAATTTTTATTCATTCCCATCTATGGTACCCATAGTCTGGTCAAGCTTTCTTAGGAAATTTAGCACGGAAAACAAAACAGGGCAGTTTAATGGGTCACATTATCCTGACAACATGGACCTTTCATTTTATAACCATATTCTACTTCCCCATCACAGGGATATATGGCAGGTATAGTTTAGAATATACAGGAAACAAAACAACAGGGTAAATTCCCTACCAGCTCTTCCTTGTTCTCTATTTTAAGCAGTAGGGATCCCCAAGAAGAGCAGTATTCTTTACTCTTGTGCCATGTTTTCATTTCCTTCGAAAAATGGTAACACTTCTCTCCATGCTGTATCCAGCTCTCTGGGCAAGGTCTGCATTTATCTCCTTGAAAAAGAGACATTATAGATCCATCACATTTCTGTGTGATGCAGTTTCATGTGAGGGGTCATAACGTATTAGCTGCACTGGCATGTTCGTGCACCACCATTCTATACTGGAATAGAGTCTTCAAGTGGCACAAGTCTGTGATTTGAAAATAAAAGTTATTAATTCTGCTGCTGAGTCTGTGTGTCTCAGGTTCAGCTGATGCTGGCCATGAATTTGGGACTATTAGAAAACAAACATGCAGAATCATCCCTGGTCCAGCATAGCCTCACCCTCCTTACTGAAAGGAGGCTAGCACCATTAATGGAACTAGGCCAGGCACCATCTGCCCCAGAGAAGAACATACGTGCAACCAATGTAACAGAGAAGAGACTGAACTGCAGAGTCACTGTCTGCTCAAAGGTCCAACATATGGGGAGGTGCAAGTAAGATACATCCCCAAATTATCAGGAATGATAAAGATTTTTCCATTAAAAAGTGAAAAGGAAAAACTGGGCATAAGCCTGCAACTTAATTTTTTTTTTTTTTTTTTTTTTAAAGAAAGACTCCAGGATTTCTCTCATCTGCCACCTTTTAGCACAGTCCTTGGCATGTGTGTCTGCAAGCACAGTCCTAGAATGGAAGAGCTTGATCAGGGGTTTGGGGGAAATGTTGAACAGGTGTATGCTACATCCCACTAGTGTGCTGACTTAATGCTGATCCACTTAAATGCTGACCCAGTATCGTCAGTGAATTGCTATTATCGACGGTCACAGAAATTGCAATTATTTGTGGGCCCCATGAACAAAAGAGGAAATGAGAGCACCCAGGGAGGAAGGAAACAGCATATATGACATAAGTGACATGAATGAGACATGAGTCAGTTTGTCATTTGTGAGTCACATCCTGTCACTCCCAAAGGAACAGAAAGGAATTGGGTGACATACATTGGAAACAGATATGCCCATGTTTCAAAACCCTGAAGTTAGAGGGCCAGGGATCATTGAGTATAACTCATGCTGGATTCCGAACATTTTTGCATAGAATTTTTTTGTGGCTTTCAGTGTTAACAACAATTAGCTCAGGCCCTTGGGCAGTGTGTGCACAGGGAGAGAGGAACCCTGAGAAAGCTCTTTTGTTAATAATGACAAGGTGAACAGGAGTCTACTGAAACACAAATGTTATTTTATAGGCCATAACAGAATAGTGAACGTGAGTCACTACCTTTCATGTTCACAATATTTGTGAGGTTTGTGTTCTTTGCTTGGAGATCATCTCTTTGCTGGTGGCAGTTTTCCAGTGTTTTCTGCAGTTGGGTGATATTGTCCACAATTTCACATTGCTTGTTGAGAGTTTTGTTCTGCAGAACTAAAATTCAGAATAAATTCCCCCCTTCCAAACCACTTTTAAATTTTGTAAGTTTTTATAAGTTGCCTTTTGTTCTATAGGTCTACTTAGAGATATGTTTATTTTTTCAGATTTTTTTGGTAGTTAAGGAGCTAGCAAAATAGTAAATGCTACTTGGATATTAAAAAGAGCACTGGATGGTTTTAAAATGGAACATATGCAAAAACAATTGACAATTTAGTTTGATTTCTAATCTCTGGGGTGGAGGCAGTGAATATTTTAAGAGACTGAAAGGCTGTCCATTTTTAAGGGCTGATTCACCACTCTGTTACTCCAGTTTTCTGTCATCATCACTCAAATGAAATCAAAACTAGATATACTGGTGCTGCCAATATCCAAGCTAAGTAGCAAGGAAAACAGGTAGAGATTTAGGTAGAATGAAGTAACAGGAGTGCACATGGATGTGCTCAAAAAAAAAAAACCTAAATAGAGATAAAATCCATTAAAATATTGCTGTAACTCAGAGGTACAGCACACAACATTGCTACCATGAAATCTAAACAAGCCATGTTGGGCTGGATGAGAGAACATGAAAAATCTGATGCCTTATCAAAAGAGATGGAGAAATCACTGGAAGGAAGGAGGGAGCTGTCCATAAATTACATGACATTTTTTGGTGATTTTCAAGACCCACCCACTCCCTTGTAACATTGGAAAAACATGTACAAATAAGGACTCATCTACCTAATGCATTATATAATTTATAGACAGTACCAAAGGAAGGAAGGAAGGAAGGAAGGAAGGAGACCTAGAACAATAATCTTGAGTGCAACTTTGAAATCCACTAAGTAAAAGGTTCAGAAGAAAAGATGAAAAGTGAAAACATTTAACAATAACACTAGACAAAAGAAGGAAGGAATCAGTTGATGAAAGAAGGAAGGATTGGTGGAAGGAGTAGACGTTTTCAGGGTACAGGGGAGGGAGAAGAGGACAGAAGAAAGGGAGGAGTTGATCTTCTCTTTGAAGAAGTCCTCAAAATTCTGCACCGGGAAGGAGGAATAGTGAGAGTGGGGAAGATTTCAGCATCGAGTCAAAGGCCACAAATAAGTGACAAGAGTTGTGGGAACAGGGTTCAATGAGGGTGGAAAGGGTTATTTGGCAAGGAATCCAACCACTAATAACATGAAAATGTCCCATCTTAACAATATGTACTTCATTTCTAGGGGAGGAAACTCTCTATGGGAAAAGGGAGCAAAGTAAATTGAATTTAAGGACTCAGCCAACTAGAATGTGGATGAAACAGGCAGGTGAACACAATTATGCTTAATGAAAGCATAGAAGAAGAGGAGATCAAATGATCATGAATAAATAGCCATTTTTCTGTTGCTGGTTCACCTGGAGCAAAAGACACATCTAGTACTGTCCCATGTACCTGGAACATCTTCAGTGACATGCTAAGATTCCAATGAGTTGTTGTGAAGTTTAGTGAACTCAGATACTAGTGACTTGGTGTTTAAAATCAGATACTGATCATTGGCTGCTTACTGACCCAAGTAAAGCTCTCAATGATCTTGTCTAGACTACAGTTTTTGGATGTGTCTGCTAAAATATGTTGATTGACAATCAATGAACACCCTGTAACCAAAAAATCCAATCTAGACAAGGACAATAATCTCTGCTCTCCATCATCCTCTGTCTCCTGGTCCTCTACTCTACACAGATCCTGAACATGATTTTTTGTACAGTGATTTGTGGGTCGCGAACAGAGGAGATGCAGAAAATGAAATACATCTGGGAAAGGCAGCAAGAAACGCCAAACAAACAAGCACATGAACATAAAGCAACACCGCAAGGCATAACACAGCATTGTGCTCCTCACAACAAAGTGCTTCTGCAACAGGGAAACCACAGCAGCCTTTTTAGTGTGAGTGGGAAATTCGGGAAGTCATGGGGCATGGGGAACAGGGGTCTGTTGGAGCAGAGAGGAGGTAGAAAATGCTTTAGTCTAATCACAGGAATTGGCTGAGGAGGATGCAAGGTGCTCAGTATATCTGGGCCTATTTGTCTGTTGCCATATTCTTCTGTCTATATGTGAGTTTATTTTGTTTCAGTGCCATCATTTTGGGGTCCTGCTGTGCACGGATTCCCGTTGCAACTTCCCCAGTGGCCATAGTTTAACAGACTTTCCCTAAGAGGGTGAATGACTTCATTATTCTCCACCAAGTGCCCCATACAATTATATGACCAGTTCATCTATGATTAGTTTGTCATTATTGGGTGATTTCCTGTAATGCCCAAAGGTACAGGAAGGAATCAGGTGATGCCTATAGAGAATGGATATGCCCATGTCTCAAAACCCTGACGCTAGTGAGCCAAGGATAATTGAGTATGACCCCTGCTGGGTGCCCAACACTTCCCGCAAAGATTCCTTTGTGACTTTCCTTGCTATTAACAATTAGCTCAGGCCCTGGGGCAGTGTGTGCACAGGGAGAGAAGAACCCTGAGAAAGCTCTTTTGTTAATAAGGACAAGGGGAATGAAGATTCTAATGAAACAAAAATGTTACTCTAATGGCTATAACAGAATAGTGAGCTTCAACTGATACCTTTAATGTTCACAATATTTGTGAGGTTTGTGTTCTTTGCTTGGAGATCATCTTTTTGCTGATGGCAGATTTCCAGAGAGTTCTGCAGTTGGGTGAGGTTTTCCAATAATTCATGTTGTTTGTTGGGATTTTCATTCTGGAGAACTTAAATTAACACTAAAGTAACAAAAACTGTGCCACATAAAACTGAAACTGCAGTAACCTTTATTAAATCAATTGTCTTTTGCTCTATAGGTCCGCTAAGAGAAATATTTATTTTCTTTAGATTTATTTTGGTATTTAAGGAGCTCGCAAGTTAGTAAAACACTACTTGGATAATAAAAGAAAAAGACTGTGGTTTTGTAACCTGACTAACAGACCATAATATATAATATAGAACCTAAACATAATATACAACCTACACTGATTTTTAATCTCTGTTAAATTGGGGGAAAGGGTAGTGTTACTATCCCAAGCTCAACACACAGAATAAGTTTTGTTCCATGTTAGTCATCAAAATGAGGCACCACTTACACAGATTGTTTTCAAAATATGATCATGCTCTGAGCTCCACTGGGCTCCTCCTCAGTGGGGCCTGAATATGCCCATGGGCTCTCCTAGGCTTCTTTGGCATGGCTCCTTTTTGTCCGAGGGGGAATTTAAAAAGTATTATCTCTGAAATGCCAGCCATGTTGAGCACCAGAATTAGCTGTTTCTCAAGGCAGATTGTGCTGATTTGTGATCCCCCTTCTCCTTTCTTACATGAGGAATTAAATAGTTAAAGTTAGCATTTAAATTATCATCAGTGGGCATCTGAGTTAACACCTCACTGAGAGGAATGGGGCAGCTCATCCCTTTCAGGGCTATTGTTCCAGAATTGTTTTTATATGGAGATATACCTTAGACCTGGAAGGGACCTTGAAAGGTCATTGAGTCTAGTCCCCTGCCTTCACAGCAAGACCAAGTACTGTCCCTGACAGATTTTTGCCCCAGTTCCCTAAATGGCCCCCTCAAGGATTGAGCTCACAATCCTGGGTTTAGTAGGCCAATGCTCAAACCACTGAGCTATCTCTCCCCCTCCCTTTAGCATCTTTTGAGGTTTTCTTTGCAACCATAATAATAGACTGACTTTTTACAAATGAAAGCTGGGGTTCTGCAAAACTAAATAGCATCATCTAAAAAAAAACTGTTAGGGGGCCATTCAGATGAGAGGGCACAATAGTGACATGGGAAATATCTGCACAGCATTGTCCTCCTCACATATAAGCACTTCTACAAGAGGCGAACCACAACAATCTGCTGAAAGGAAACCACAACCTCGTTTTAGTCAGAGTGGGCAAATTAAGACGTCAAGGATTAGGAAACCCATCTGAGTAGAACAGGAGGTGGGACATGATCTAGTCTAATCATAGAAAATAGATGAAGATGCAAGCTTGTTATTATATCTGAACATGTGGTTTCTTCTACATATGAGTCATCTATAGGGTATGGTTTTAAATTGTCTGTGAAATGATAGTGTTGATGGTGTAGATAAACAAAGTAGCACATTGCCAGTTAGTGCTGTGGAGAGGGGTGAGCTTGAAGGTCTTTCTGTAGTAAAGCCTTTTTGTCTCTTGAATTTGTGAATCTCTCTCTCTCTCTCCATAGGCCAGGTCTACAGTAGAAACTTTTGGCAGTTTAGCAATGTCAGCTTGGGGTGTGTTTTTTGCAATATTATTTTACTGACTAAAACCCTAGTGTAAACACAGTTATACTGGTAAAAAAGTGTTTTTACCAATACAACTTATTTTGCTCAGGGACCCGTTATAAGCTATACCATCAAAATCACCTTTTTGCCAGTATAAGCTGCATCTACTCTAGCACAGTTTGCTGGTATATCTATACTGGCAAACCATTTCTAGTGTAGCTATGGCCTTATTGATGAGTTTATCTTGTTCCAATGTCATCATGTTAAATTTTTTGTGCATTAATATTTTGTGCAAATTTCCAAGTAGTCATAGTTTAACAACATTTCCTTTAGTGTGTGTCTCTAGCTTAATCTCCACCAAGTGTCCCATAAAATTATTTGATTACATCAGATTTGATTAGTTTGCTCTTCCCATAGAAAAGAATCATTGCATTTGATATGGTTCCACATGGGAAATTATTAGTTAAATTGGAGAAGATGGGGATTAATATGAGAACTGAAAGGTGGATAAGGAACTGGTTAAAGGAGCAACTACAATGGGTCATAGTGAAAGGTGAACTGTCAGGCTGCAGGGAGGTTACTAGTGGAGTTCTCTGGGATCAGTCTTGGGACCAATCTTATTTAACATTTTTATTAATGACCTCACAAAAAGTGAGAGTGTGCTAATAAAATTTATAGATGACACAAAGTTGGGAAGTATTGCCAATACGAAGGAGGACTGGAATATAATACAAGATCTGGATGACCTTGTAAATTGGAGTAATAGAAATGGGATGACATTTTAATAGTACAAAGTGCAAGGTCATGCACTTAGGGACTAACAACAAGAATTTTTGCTATAAACTGGGGACTTATCAGTTGGAAGTGACAGAGGAGGATGGCTATATTGGTTAGTCACAGGATGACTAGGAGCCATCAGTGTGATGCTGCCATGATAAAAGCTAATGCAGTGCTAGGATGCATTAGGCGGGGTATTTCCAGTAGAGACAGAGAAGTCTTAGTACCATTATACAAGGGACCGGTGAGACCTCATCTGGAATACTATGTGCAATTCTGGTCTCCCATGTTTATGAAAAATGAATTCAAACTGGAACAGGTGTGGAGAAGGGCTAATGAGACGATCTGAGGAATGGAAAACCTACTTTATGAGAGGAGACTCAAAGAGCTTGGCTTGTTTAGCCTAACCAAAATAAAGCTGAGGTGAGATATGATTGCTCTCTATAAATACATCAGAGGGCTAAATACCAGGGAGGGAGAGGAGTTATTTAAGTTAAGTTAATGCAGGGGATGGTATGATGGGGTTGCCTATGATGGCATGTGGCCCATCGGCGACTGCCAGTAGCAAAAATCCCCAATGTCTGGAGATGGGACAGTATATGGGGAGGGCTCTGATTTACTATAGAGAATTCTTTCCCAGGTATCTTCCTGGTGGGTCTTGCTCACAAGCTCAGAGTTTGACTGATTGTCATATTTGGGGTCAGGAAAGACTTTTCCCATGGGTCAGATTGGCTGAGACCCTGCTGTTTTTTTGTCTTTCTCTGCAGCATGGGGCATGGGTCACCTGCAGGTTTAAACCAGTGTAAATGGTGGCTTCTCTGTAACTGAAAGTCTTTAAACCATGATTTGAGGACTTCAGTAACTCAGCCAGAGGTTAGGGGTCTACTTCAGGATTGGGTGAGTTTCTGTGGCCAGCAATGTGCAGGAGGTCGGACTAGATAATCACAATGGTCCCTTCTGACCTACTTAGTGTCTTCTCTGCAAGTACTTACCCTTAGCACCCAGGACACCTATTGTTACCAACAAAACCAGGCAGAAGATTCCAAGAATCACTAAAATGAGCTGCAGGTGTGGAGGCAGAGAGGAAGAATCTAACAGAAAGGAGAAGGGAGAAAATCAAATAAAGTGAGCCCCCCTATCCTCAGAATCTGGTGTCAGATTGAAATTTGTTTAGGCAGTATAGGGTGACCAGACAGTAAGTATGAAAAATCGGGACAGGAGGTGGGGGGTAATAAGAGCCTATATAAGAAAAAGACCCCAAAATTGGGACTGTCCCTATAAAATCGGGACATCTGGTCACCCTAAGGCAGTATCAGTGACACATGGACAGAATCCAACCAACCAGGACTAAAATAAGAACACAGGGACTGCCATGCTGGATCAGAACAATTGTCCTTCTAATCTACCATCCTGTCTCCAACAGTGGCTAGTACCTAATATTTCAGAGAAAGGTGTAAATTCCATATAAAGGACAATATGCAAAGACATCCCTGTGGAAAAGGATTCTTCCTAACCTCAGGTAGTCGGTGATTGACTTATGCTCTGCAACTTGGAGGCTGTATACAAAAACAAAACAACAACAACAAAAACCTGTAATAGTTTCCATTCATTAGCTGTATAGCTAATGAAAGTGACTGTAGCAAACAGACACTTTTGTTGGTGGCAGATTTGTGAAGTTCATGAATGTTTTTCATTTCATTCAAAATTTTTCATTATTTTTATAGTTTTCATGACAAAAATTGAAAAAAATTAACAATTTTCAGTTAGTTTCCAATTTAAAAAAAAACGGTAAGCATTTCGCTTTTTTGGGGGGGGAAAGGGTTGCCCCGTTTTCTGTCACCTTTTATCTCTCCCCCCCCCCTTTTCTTTTCCTTTGGAAAAAAGGAGAGATAAAGTGAGTTTAATAACCAAAACAAAACATAAAACCCAAAACCTTTAACTTAAACAACATTTTTGAAGTGAAACAAATTTTTTCTTTTCAACACTTTAATGAAAAAAATGAAAAATTTCAACCAAAACCAAAAAATCTAAATGATTTGGTCAAAAAGCCATTTTTGTTGAAAAACTTTTTGGTGAAACACTTTTGATCAACAATAGTTAAGATCTCTCTATCTGCTATAGACAATTTGGGCCCAGATTTGTTATCAGCTTCCAGTAACAGGATATTAGCAAACACTTTTAGAATATAGATATTCAGGCCTGCCTGTGAAGGCCTATACTTTAAGAACTTAGGTGTATTTTTATCACTTAGCTAGTTATAGAGGTATAAAACAAAGAATCAAAATCACAGTTCGCCTGCGTATGGGCCTTCTCTCACTAGGATAGTCTGAGGCCTTGTTCTTAGGCTAAGGCCTTTGGCTAAGCAGCAGGGGCAGCCATAAGCTGCGAAGTGAACGATCACATCCTCACATTCCAAACCAGTCAATTGAAATAAGGTGCTATTGGGCTGTTAGGAAGACGATCCTGTCCTGATATTCCTATCACCTCCAGAGAAAGAAACAAATCTTAAGATGGTTAAAGAAAACTTAGTTTGATAGCATCCTGTCTGGCAAGAAATCACTTATCAATGGTTGTGGTTGTGAAACCCTCATTTCTGTATTGTTTTATCTTTATGGCTCCCACTTTTCTATTGTTAATCTGTCTGGTTCTCTGATTGTTTCTATCTGCTGTATAATTAATTTTGCTAGGTGTAAGTTAATTAGGATAGTGGGATATAATTGGTTAGAGAATTATGTTACAATATGTTAGGATTGGTTAGTAAAATTTCAGTAAAATGATCGCTTAAGGTATAGCTGAGAATATTACTATATAAACTGGGGTCAAACAGGAAGTGGGGGGAAGAGAAATTGGAATCATGTTTGCTAAGGTGGGGAATGGGAACAGTGACTCAGGCCAGGCTCTGCGGTGTCAGAGTTGGGAAGGGGCACACAGGGTAAACACTCTGCAGTGTCAGAGCTGAGAAAGGGGACACTGGGGAACAGACTGGTGTGAAGGGCTTCAGAATATGCTTGCTTAGAAACTAACCCCAATAAACATTGCATTGACTGCGCTTCGGACTTCTGGTCTTTTGCTGCTTGCTGTCTGTGTGACAAGAACCAGGGGAGGGGGTGAAGGGATAGCCCTCTAACAAACACACTAGAAGAAAGTTAGTTATTGGAGGAAGAGGTTTGATTCTTTACAGTAAAACACCAGCATATATAGAATTAGAAGCTTTTAAAACACAGTACCTTCATTCTTGGCCTTCTCAGCTCTCTGTCTGCTTTGCTGTTCATTAGGACTATGAAATTTCAGCTCTGAGTAGGTCACATCCTGCTCACTCATTTCTAGTGGGTTATAGAATAGAGAGTTTAGACTCAAGTGTATTGAGATGGATGATGGGATATGATGAATAACTGACATGACATATCTATGAAACTCCCATCAGAGCAAACAAAGAGCACCACTACCTATTTTATGCCACAAATGAGCTGTCTTTTAGAAAAGTTCTTGTGATGAAAAGAAATCATATACTAGAGTAATGAGTCCAGTGTGAATTTCTTATCACTTTTTCTAATACAGTGTGGAAATATAGTTGAAAAGGGGGCTCCGTTTTCAAAACTTTGTGAATTGCTGTTCTAATGTCTGACCTCTGTTTATATTTCCAGAGAATAAAATTTCCCAAACTGGAGCTGTCAATACATGTTAGTAATTTAAAAATGAAATTAAAAACAAAACAAAAGACAAAAAATCAACTCATTAACACTGAAGATTTATAAAAACAAACATTAGAAAGTCAGGTTTTGACTTAATCTTTAAAAAATATATTTGAAGAACAAAGTTTTCAAAAGGGCCTCATGGAGTTAAGCATCCAGCTTCCACTGAAATTCAAAGTGAATTGAAGTGAATTTTCCTAAGTGTCTTTTAAGATCCCACTTGAAAAGTGTGGTGTGACAGTCTGGGAATCTGTCAGTGTACATCTTTTATCTGAGATTTTGACATCTCTGTATGTATGTTTATCAAGCAGCAAATGCAATTTTGAATATGGTGCTGGTTGCCCTCTCTTTTCTCTTTTTACCTCCACATTGGACAGAAATTCCCATGGGTGGCAACACAGGGAATGGAGCCTACAAGTCTGTCTTCGAAAGAGACAGTTATTAAGGGCTATTAAGCAGTGAACAGAGCTAGTCCAGACAGAAAAATAGGATAGCTGAAGACTGGGAAAAGCCAGTTTGCTTAAACTTCTTTGCAGGGGTTTGGGATTGGAGAGTGGGATATCCCCAGCAGCAGAACAAAAGAATCAGGTGTTGGTTGTGAGACATAAACTTGAGGGACTCCTACAGCAGGGAAGGAACAGTAAGCTTTGGACAGGAGAGAGCAAGAGAGGGGCCTGCTATTGTAGCAAGGCGTCCTGTTTACCTGCAGCACCAGCCAAGGTCAAACAAAGAGAGTTGTCCAGTGGCCTGGGGGAGAGAGAGAGTGAGGGAGCGAGAATCCACGATTCCGGAGAGAAACTGTGTGCAGGAGACAAAGATCCCGGATACCCCAGAGGGCTCTGCCCAAGCCCAAATTGCTCTCCCAAGTGGCGAGGAACCTGAGGCAGGGAGATGTGTAGACAAAATGATTATTTTGCCTAGATCTGTGTATGTCTCTTGCTATCTAAGTAAAGAGTAATGGTGTTTAGAAACTCTTATGAAGTCGATGGGTCTGTGATGAGTTAAAACAGTAAATCTAAAATGCCCACAAGGCTGGAGTTCTGCGAGAGGATGTGTTTAAGCTACTGGAGAGTCGGGGTGGGGGGGAGGAAGGGGGAGTGGACAGCACTGGTCCTAGGAGCCTATGTTAATCGGGCCATGTGGCTGCATTTCCATGAAGTAATAACAGACAGCCTACACCCACGAGATGTGCCAGAGAAGCCAGCAGGGGAAACACTTCTGCACTCTACTGATAGCCAAGGAAGCTTCAGAGCTCATTGATCCAGTGGTTTGGGACTCCACACAGCAGCCTGGGGAGTGTCCAGCACAGAGCACTCTTCTAGAGCTGCATGTGTGACATATGGGAGCACAGACTCCATAAAAACTTAAAGTGAGATGCTACTCTGAAAAAGTAACTATGTAAAATTGATATCCTCTTACCCAGCGGGTATTTGCTCTGTGCATATTCAGATCATAGTTACTGACTGTCAAAAATAAGTTAGAATTTTTTTAAAAATTCCTTTTAGCCCCATAGAGCCAATATAGCTCAGACAGCGGGAACTGGTCTATTTCTACTTGTGCATCACCAATTGGAATATAATTGCTTAGTAAGTTCCAATCAATTGTATCTGTACAAACCTATTACCAACAAAAATTAAAATATGCTACCTATAGTTGGTATCGTCCATAGCCAGACCCTCACTACATAATTTCTAACACCCTCAATTCTATGATAGAGAGTAAAACTCAAAATCATCATCCCAGCTCCAGCTCTGGGAAAGCAATGTGTCATATTCCATCCTCAGAAAATGCTAAAAAGATGAGTCTTGCACCATGCCCTGAAGGTCAACAAACCCAGGCTCCACCAAAATGATAAGAGCAATTTAAGGTGAGCACCCTATACCAAAAACTCCTGGGCCAGAGACCACCAGAGTTCTTCTCAAGAAACCGCTAAGAGAAACAACATGAGTGTGATTATGTTGCATAAAAATAGTACCTTGCCCCTTTTCCTGCCCTTATTTCTAACCTCTCCAGGTGCTTTTGTATTTTTTTCTCTGACTTCTATAGGGTTCAGAATATCATCTAGTTCAGTATAATCTTATCTACAGTAACCCAAATCATACCTACTCCTGATTTAATACACTGACATGAGTCATCACACTTTAGCTTTGGACCCTCACCCATTTTTCAATCAGTAGGACTAGAATCATTTCTCAACCAGCTTCAATTTATTTTTTCAAATAGGATTTTTTGAATGTTTGTAAACAATGATTTTCTAAACTCGAGATCTGATCCATAGACTGCCTTCCTGGGTTGGAAAAGATCTTATAGCTTCGATGTAAAGTTTCAAAAGTGCCTATATTATTTAGCCATTTTTGAAAATGTTTACCCTTGGTGTTTAATGGTAAAACAACCAAATACATTACAGAAGGCAAAAGGAGCACAAATGCAAATTCACATATTGGAAGGACAGCCCATACTAATGCTAATAAAAACAACAAGGAGTCTGGTGGCACCTTAAAGACTAACAGATTTATTTGGGCATAAGCTTTCATGAGTAAAAACCTCACTTCTTCGGATGCATCCCAAATAAATCTGTTAGTCTTTAAGGTGCCACCAGACTCCTTGTTGTTTTTGTAGATACAGACTAACACGGCTACCCCCTGATACTTGACACTAATGCTAATGTTAATGCTGATTAATGCAATAGTAATGTTTATAACCACTTGTACTAAATTTATAAGAGAAAAGAGAAGCCCTAGAGTTAAAAACCAACCTACATCAATTATCTAGTCTAATAACAAAAGCTACTAAGACATTTGGTGATGATACCTGTGTGGATGTCAGAGATCTTTGGCTGGAGTCCTGGAATAGACGTGTTGATATCTTCGTATGGCATAAAAATATGAGAGTTTGTCTATCATGTTAGTAGAGAGTCAACATAAAACAAGGGAGGAAAAAATTATTTGCTGTGGTGTTCCGGCTACAACTGCACAGGAAGTTCGCACATAACTGGTTTGAAGTGAGCTGCCCCCTCACAAAATGTTCAGAGCAAAAGGATTTTCATTTTTATGGGTTAAAGCATCATTATGACCAGGGGTCAAATTAAAAAACAAAATTAGTGATACTCTTCCAGGCTTCACCCACAAACCAAATTTTCCCCATTTGAGATACGAAAATGTCACACAACTCACAGCACATTGCATAGATGTTCAAAATATCCTGTGGGCTTTGCTTGGCTTTTCAGGCTTCGCTCCCCCTCAGAGAAACAGTCATGGGAAGGCCAGATTAAGGCACAGATGTAATATGCATATGCCCAGGACCACAGCTCCCAGAGTTGTGTGCTGGGATCAGAGTCTAAGCATTCATGAACATATGAATTTTCCTAATGCTTATGGTTGCAAAGAAAAGGATGGAAGTGTGAGCCAAGTGTAACTGATGCAGTGACTTATACATAAATCTGCAGACAGCCTCCAGAAGAGGTAAGAGCAGCAACCATCAGAGCCAGGGAAAAAGCCACCTGTCCTTCCAGCAGCCACCAGAGCAGATCTGGGCCCTGTTGCTGCAGGGGAGGGGAGCTGACTATTTGGGGATCTTGGATTACCCCACTGGGCTTTGTGGGATTGGTTCCCCCTCAGTGATCTTGTCTTAATCTTGAAAAAAGATGTTTTTAAAAAAAAATGTCAGCTAAATCCATTTGAAACACCACTAATGCAGATGTATTTTAACACCTTTATAACTGGATTAGCTATTTGAGGTCCACAGCAGATGGGGTTTAGAGGTACCAACACTCTCCCACCCAAATCTGACCAAAAGTCTATTTTAACTGCATTAAATTGAGTCTACACTAGTTCCTAAGTGATGTTTCAAAATATCTGTGTAGTCTTGTATCTGCCCTTTCCTCAGTTGCCTATAAGACAGTGAGCATTCTGGGGCAGCAAGCATCCCAGAGCTTCTTCCTGGGGGTGGGTCTCGTCCCGGTGGGGGGAAGAGAACACAGCTCACCACACCTTTAAAGTTGTCTGAGGGAAACGTCTGTACTGCTTTGCTGTGTCCCAGGGAAGTTATTGAAATTGGAACATTTGTAACAGCTTCACACTTTCTCTCCCAGCTGAGAGGCAGGCTGCAGGGGCCATGCAAAGCAGGGTGGGTGAGAGGGCAGCTTTGGTCTAAAAGGGGAAGAGAAAACAGTGCAGCATTCCTTAGAATTTGTTAGAAGAAAATGTTTGTAATGTTCTCCTGGGTCCCAGGAGAGTTAAAGAGGTTGGGGTGACTTGCCCTGCTTAACCTTTGTCTCCTGGCAGAGAAGAAGGCTGCCAAGAGTGAGTGGATCAGGACAAGTGGGTGGGTAGCAGCTCCGTTTTTGTGTTGGAAGAGAGAACAATGCAGCATTCCATTAAAGTTATCTGAAGAAATTATTTGAAACAATGTGCATACATCCCAGGAAAGATATTTAAGTTGCCATATGTTTCCACTTTCCTGTCCATTTCGCAGCCAATAGGCACAAAGGCAGGTTTTTCAGAGGCAGGCAGGGACTGGGTTCTCCTTTTGCATGAAATCTCTCCATCCTAGCTCAGAATTGTGTTGATTTACATTCCATTCTTCTCCCAATCCTGGAAGCATATTCCAGCAATTTTTTCATGCAGCATGAGCTCCAGCTGGTCTTTCAGATTCCTGGGGTGTGCAAATCTGTTTGGACCTCCTTCATAGATCACCAGATCCCTCCATACAGTGATATGTAGTGGGGTTCTCATTCTCAGAAACGTTTCCCTGGCACAGAATGAAGACTGAAAATCCACTTCCTTTTTCCATTGAGGTACTTGAAATACAATCCTCCAGTGGGTGTCCAGTCTTAAAGAAGAAAATTGAAACTGGTTACATAGTCCTTGGAAGGAATCTCCACACTATCCTCCAACTTCTTGAGACAGGATGAACTTTTTAAATGATTAAAACCACTACTAATTTTTGTATCACCATTATATGCAGCTGGTCTTTCCTTATGGGCTGTAGCAGCTTTCTGAGAACCAGGGCACCCAGTGTAGAGGGAGTTACATTTCTTGAGTGTTTAAAAGTATCAACATTTTGGCCTTCTACAGCAGTTATGTTATTGGAGGCGGAGTCAAGTTTTTCTCAAGGCCAAACATAAAATGTTTTTATGCTCATTGATTTTGCAGATACTTTAGCTTCTGAAACTGAAACCACCCCAGCAAGAGGGCAGGACCAGAACCCAAGAGAGGGCAGAGGAAGGTGTAGAAGGGCCATGGGGACCTGCTTGCAGGTGTGCAGCAGAAAAATCAGGAGCAGTTTAAGAGCACTCTCTGCAGCAAGAGGAGAGAATTCTGGACCAGTTCCTAGAGGATGAGAGATGGCGTCAAGAATGAGAACATACCTCAATGGACTGGCTAACTGGACTAGTGTTTGACAGAGTCCAGCGCCTACCTGCTACTGGGCCCCTTATCAGCCACTGCCTCCTCCTGCTGCTCCTTCATCAGCCACCCAGGTGCTCCTACAGCAGGAGTTCTGCATCTGAACACACACCTCCGGCCAACCAGGAAGACAATGCTAGATCTGCAGGAGTTCTGAGAAAACAGCAGTTAATGGCTCCTGCGACCCCTGTTTGGAGACACAACTGTGGTGGTCCACAAGCCATTCTGCCTCAGCATTCCCCCTTGGTGAACAGAGGCAGAACCATTCAAAGAGACTAGACGTAGTCACAATTCTCGGCTTCCAGTCCTGTTTGAAAACATTGTTGTTTATAAACATTTGCCTTACAAAATAATGTAAAGAAAGTTCTACTTGGGAAAGTGTGTTTTGTTTTTATGTTTTCAAATCTTGCTCTTAAACTCATTTTGCCACTCATGAGACATCAGCAGTAGTGTGTCTTTGTGTGGTACTATGGTATTATATGGTTTGATTTGCTCATCAATTCTCTTTAACCTATTAATGTTACCATTTTTGAAAAAGTTAAGTATCTACCTCACGGTTTTAGGGCACAGGCTGGAGCAGGAACCATAACAGGAATAGGCATGGGCTGAAGCAGAGGCAGCAGCAAGTTGGAGCAGGAGTAGTCAGTCAGAACTACCAGGTAACAGGGAGCATCCCCAACAAGATAGTGCCGTTGAGCAGACTGGAGTGGCTGCTTTCATTAGCAGCCTATATACCAGTTGGTTTGACCCTTCCTCATGGATTGGCTGGGCCATTAGGACTCACAAGTAATTATTTCAAATGACATCCCCATATAAATTATGACATGTTTCTACACCTCCCCCCCCCCTTTTTTTTTTTTTTGCTTTATGTCCCACTCTCTGATCCCATTTTTGGACATGTACATTATTGGTGTGGCAGCCATTTTGATTTTTTAATTTTTTTTATGGGAGCATTAGGACTGCTTGAGTGTGGGGTTTTTTTTTCCACATGGAGAGCCATTTAAGAAGTTTTAAGGTTAGAAGAATAAATAATTTATTTTCAGAAAAAAATAGGCTTTTACACAGTTAAGCCCTTTTCAATAAAGTTTAGTAAGAAGAGGAATAAAGTGTGAAGACATAAGTATGTTAATAGGCCATTTTAGAGAAAAAATAGTTTATGCATTGACGTTATTTTGACATAAAGTCTGAATGACACATCTTTTTAGAGAAACAATGTATGTCTTTTGAAATAAAGGCATTAAATGTGAGTAACAGAACATGCATTTTTTTTTAAAAAGAAGAATTTGTATGCATTTTGGTTATTTTAAAATAAAGTCTAAATGACAAAAAATAGAGAGCAATAATTGTATTTTTTTTTAAATAAAGGCATTAAATATTAGTAATAGAACATGCATTTTTAGAGAACATTGGGGGGAAGAGGTGGTGATTAAACAAAACATACAATGAGAGAGGCTGTAGAACAGCCAAGAAAAGCAAAAGACTTTCAGCCTGTTACAGACAGGGAGAGAAAATAAAGTGAGAAAGCTGAAGATAAAGTTTTAAAACAACAGGAAAGGAAGAAAGCCTGTGTCATTGACCAAGGAGCAGAGAAAAGAGAAAAGCACCTTACCGCTGCAGCTGCCACTAGTCAAATGCCAGTAATTCCAGGACAGTCAGTCTTGGACAAGTCATGACTCTTGGATGAGCCAATCAGAAGCTATTCTTTAGACATGTCATAGAATTTCACTTTCCTGAACCAACCATAATGTCCCAAGAGGCATAGCTTTTGTCTGCTGACCTGTTTACAAAATGCATCTCTTTAAGCAACTGAATGAAAAGACAAACACTGTAGATAACACAAGTTTTTTTTATAGAAATACACCAGCCATTTAAAAAAATTGTATTAGCTTGCTTTTTAAAGTTTTGCAAACAAGAAAACTGCTCTAAAAACTTATTACTTGTAAATTGTAAAGAAAGCTTTAGATTTACACACTTTATACAAAACTCACACAGGCTAACTTAAAAGAAAACTAGCTTATGTAAAAGAGTTGATAACACTTTTTACAGAAGATAAGAATTCGATCTAGTAAAGTGTTAACAGATAAACTTTTAAAACACCAATCAAAAGGAGCATACATGTAAATTTCTTTATTTACAAAATTTATGTAAATTTAGCAGACATCCTTATTTGTTCTTAGTTTTGTACCAGGAACTAAATTACCTCTTTTTACATAAAGCCTTTAGCATTTGTTTTTAAAAATAGTAGAAAGGCCCTCAGTAAAGTTATGTTCAGCCTTTCTACACCAGTTTCCCTTATCCCCTTATCTTTAAAAAACAGTGTTAGTTTGCTTTTTAGAATTTTGCCTAAAAGAATTGACCAGAATGCAAAACACAAACACACACACACACACACACACACACACACACACATCTACAGGCTTATCACTTGTAAATTGTAAAGAAAGTTTTAATATTTAGGGTGTAGTATAAAACCCACAGTTGATGGTTTTTATAATCTAAAATAGTTTTTAAAAAACAAAAGCCATGGTGTTGGTGTCACTAGGCATGACCCTAGGTAACTCGGGAGGGTGGAAGGCCACTAGTGTCAATGAAGCCTTCCTGCACTAGGCCCAAAAGAACCAAACTTCTCCCATGTTTTAACTCTAATCGACCTCACTAGCCAGGTGCAATTGGAATATGTAAGCAACCAGTTATCTGTGTGCAACCCCCTGCTCACACCGGTATCAAGCGGTAATAATGAGGCCTGCATGTTTCTGGCTGAAGGGAAAATAATGGTTCAAAGGGAAAAAGGACAAGATAACGGTTTAAAGAAGTTATTAACAAGCTAAGCTTATAGCTGCCAAGAATGACTTAACTGCTTAAATGTAATTGCTATTTGCTTAATAACTGTTACCAGGGAAGGGAGGGGTAGAGGGGGAGGAAGGGAGGGGAAGGGGGGGGTGAGGCTTAGCTGCAAAAATGTATAAGAAGAAAGAAACTGCTTATGATAGTGTGCTTGATTTGAGACTTGCCAGTCTCCTTGCACCGCTTTGGGATCCCAAATAAACTTTGATTGCTTCTCCACCCTGGTGTGTTTATTGGCGCGAAGCACACCGGACAACGAACCCCGCTGTTGCTGTCCTTGGGCACTCTGTGCCGGCAACAATGGTTTTATGATGGCATGAAATCCAGAGATAAGGCTGTAGCCTCTGACTATGTTATTTGAAGAAACAGTCCCAATCCACCCCCAACCCTTTTCTGTTTTTTTATTTAATTTAAAATTTCATCTTTCCATGTTCTTTTTTGCCAAACATACAGATTTTAACCATAGCAAATAAAGTTTTTAAAAATAAACTTTTAGAGGTTTAACATGTAAAACAGGATAGTGGGGATAAAAGAGCTGTCCTGGACTTTTGGGGAATGTTGATAACTAACTGAAATCATTTTTAGTGAAGCAGTTTTCTAGGTAGCCATTACTTGTTAGCTGTCATGCTTTAGCATGGGCAAGCATTTGTAATACAGAAATACTTTCCCACTTTATGAAGCATTGGACTACCAGAAATAATAAACAAGATTAACAGAAACATTACGGGATTACATTTTTGCAGATATTTTATAGCAACATCTGCAAAGCAACAATTGCATTTTAGGTTTTCTCTTTTATTTATCAATTACATTCAAGGGGCCCTAAAGGATGATTTTTCTCTTTTTATATAACACTTTATATTTTACTTGTATACGGGCTGTAACCCTAGGTGCTATGTAGTATTAAATAATACAAGACAGTAGATTAGGGACCTGAGAAATTATTGAAAACAGAGGTGTTATGATTACTAAAGCCCTAATGCAGAAGGCATAGGGGAAATTAAAAGGCACAGCTGAAGTGGAAGAGAGCATGATTTAAGAGAAGATTTGTAGAAAAGGGTGGGGAAGATGAGTGGTTCAGGGCTACTTTGTAATGGCCTAGGGGCCTCACTAACTATATTCCTCATGCACAAGCACACAGGGGCCCTTGTTAAAGGAACAGGCTGCCCATCTGCCTTTTGTTGTTGACAAACTCTAATATAATAACAAATATAATACAAAACTAAGAGTGCATCCTACTTCCCTTTTGACAACCACCTTCCTGCCCCACATCCTACTGTGACACAGACAGAAGTTTTTCCTTACCTAGCAAGAGAGGACAATGGACTTTTGAAGCATTGGCCTTAGACGATTGGCTAAGAGAGTACTGGCAAGTGCAAAACCCCTTTGAGAACCCAGAAAGGCTCACTTGGGAATTCCTTCCTGTGGGGTACCTCAAGCCCCTTCCCCCCCCCCCCCCCCCCCCCCCCAGGGAAGAGCTGAGAAATAAAAACAAAGGAAATCAGCTGTTGCCATCAGATAATTAAACAACATGTGCACAAACCTCTTAGGATACAAAAATCCAATTCTGTTTTTTTTTTAAAGGTAAATTTTATTTAAAAAAAACAAAAGGAAGAAAATACATCTGGAAACTTAGGCTATTGCTAGATTTAAAAAGAGCAAATACAAGAATTACACATCAAGAATAGTTTCTTGAGGTCCAGCTTAAAGGTTACAAGCAAAACAAAAGCACCTGGGTTTAGCACAGAGGAGTCCACAAGCCATAAAGAAATAAAAGGAGATAAACCTGATCATGTCTTCCTAGACATTTCCTGATCTGCTTACATATCTGGGATTTCAAATGAGTAGTTTCTAGGTATGATACTGATGATTTTTCATATCTGGCCCCAAGTTTCTTACAGCATAGTTCCAGCCCTGTCTCTGCTTCTCTCCAAGAACAACAACAGACAGACAAAAGGGGAGTCTTGTTTCAATTTTTCAAAAAGTTCTAGCCTTCCCATTTGCTCTTTTAGCCAGGTGCCCACTCACTTCCTTTTACCTATGCATCGCAGTGAGCCTTTTAACCCTTTACAGGTAAAGTAAGTAGAGAACAGCTACTAAGAGGGATTTTATAGCTTACTGGCTGGCTGGGTCCATAACAGGGAGCTACTCCCCCCTTCGTTTATCACAATGGGTGAGCAGAATTGCATACAGCATTCCTGATGAGGTCTCACCAGTGCCGTGTACAATGGTACGATCACTTCCCTGTCTTAACAGGAAATACATCACCCGATGCATTTTAGGACTTCATTAGCCTCTTTCATGGCCACTTCTCATTGGCAGCTCATAGCCATCCTGTGACCAACCAATACACACAGGTTTTTCCCCTCCTCTGTCACTTCCAACTGATAAATCCCTGGCTTATAGCAAAAAATCTTGTTGTTAGTCCCTAAGTGCATGAGTTTGCACTTTGCAATATTAAATTTCACCCCATTTCTATTACTTCAGTTTACAAAGTCATCCAGATCTTCTTCTATGATATTCTAATCCTCCTCTGTATTGGAAATACCTCCTTACTTTGTGTCATCAACAAATTTTATTAGCGCACACACACTTTTTGTGAAAAGGTCACTAATAAAAATGTTCAATAAGATTGCTCCCGAGACCAATCCCAGAGGAAATCTACTAGTAATCTCTCTCCAGTCTGACCGTTCAACTTTCAGCATGATCCATTGTAGCCCCCCATTTAACCAGTTCCCTATCCACCTTTCAATTATCATATTAATCCCCATTTTGTCTAATTTAACTAATAATTTCCCATGTGGAACTGTATCAAATGCAATGAGGAGGCTTTGTGGCACCTTAGAGACTAACAAATTTATTTGGGTATAAGCTTTCGTGGGCTAGAACCCACTTCATCAGATGCATGGAGTGGAAAATACAGAAGCAGGTATAAATACATAAAAAGATGTGAGTTGTCTTACCAAGTGTGAGGTCAGTTTAACGAGACAATTCAATTGACAACAGGATACCAAGGGAGGAAAAATAACTTTTGAAGTGGTAATGAGAGTGGCCCATTTCAGACAGTTGACAAGAAGGTGTGAGTAACAGTAGGGGGAAATTAGTATTGGGGAAATTAAGTTTAGGTTTTGTAATGACCCAACCACTCCCAGTCTTTATTCAGGCCTAATCTGATGGTGTCTGAAACCTGAAGCCTGTGTCAAATGCCTTACTGAAATTCAGGTAGATTAGATCTACTTCATTTCCTTTGTCTAAAAATCAGTTATCTTCTCAAAGAAGGAGATCAGGTTGATCTAGCAAGATCTACCTTTTATAAAACAATGTTGTATTTTATCTCAATTACCATTAACCTCTATGTCTTTAACTACTTTCTCTTTCAAAATTTGTTCCAAGACCTTGCATACAATTGAGGTCAAACTAACAGGCCTATAGTTTCCCAGATCACTTTTTTTCCCCCTCTGAAAAATAGGAACTATATTAGCAGTTCTCCGGTCATAGGGTACAAGCCCCAAGTTCACAGATTCATTAAAAATCTTTGCTACTGGGCTTACAATTTCATGTGCCAGTTCCTTTAATATTCTTGGATGGAGATTATCCAGGCCCCCCGATTTAGTCCCATTAAGCTGTGTGAATTTGACTTCCACCTGGAGGTGGTAATTTCTACTTCCATATCCTCATTGCCATTAGCCACCCTGCCACTACCCCTAAGCTCTCCATTAGCCTTATTAAAATCTAAGGCAAAGTATTTATTTAGGTGTTGGCCCATGCCTAGACTATCTTTGATCTCCAACCCATCCTCAGTGCTTACTGTTCCCACTTCTTCTTTCCTTGTTTTCTTTTTATTTATATGGCTATGGAACATTTTACTATTGGTTTTAATTCCCTTTGCAAGGTCCAACTCTGCTTGGCTTTTGGCAGTTCTCACTTTATCCCAACACTTTCTGACCTCCAAGAGATAGCTTTCCTTCCTGATCCCTCCCATCTTCCAATGTTGATAAGCATCTCTGGATGTGACTCAAGGTCAAATGGGTGTGACAGAATGTACCCCTGTGAAGAAACCAGAGGCAGGAGCCAAAGGTGCTGGGGCTGTGTGGAAGTGGCCCAGAGGGTTGAGACAGACTGGTGGAGAAAGAAAGGAGGGCCAGCAGGAAGCTGTTGTTTACAGGATCTTTGGGCTGGACCCCAGAGTAGTGGGCGGGCCTGGGTTCCCCTCCCCACACACACACACACACTTGCCGCTGAAGGAGCGGCCAGGCTATGGACTGCCAAGCCACTGCAAGGAGAGGCTAGACTGTTGTGGAAGGAGTCCCCCAGAAGGAGGGAACCCGGATTGTGACATGGCCGGAGGGCTGTGCCATGAAGCAGAGGCAGTGATCCTGGAACTCCAGTGGGTCTGCAGGTGGAGACAAGTACAGGAGAGCCACCATCACCAGAGGGCACACCCAATGACCAGAGCTAATTCCTGAAATGGCCAGCAGGAGGTGCCAGTGTGGTGAGTGACCCCGCGACACCCTGTATTCACATCCTACACACTATTGTAAAAATCTTTGTACAACAGTATGCCTTGTAAAGTATCATTTGAAAACTCATAATTTGCTGATCCGTATCATCCTGATAACATGTGTGTGGCAGCCATTCATGTGAAGTTAAAAGATTCCACTTTATGGTGTTATTAACACATCTTCCTAACTGAGGTTGGCAAACAGGTCTGTCGCAGAAAAAGGAACGTGTGCTCTGCTTAAGTTGCATTTAAGCAGTAAACAGAATAATGAAGAATGAAGGGAAACAAAGGAAGCTCAAACAGGTGAGAAAAAAGCAACAGGGAACATCCTTCAACATAGACTCTTTGTATCCTGCTACCTAGCTGGAAATGTTTTCAAGAGGGGGACGGAAACAATAAAAAGGCGGGACAAACACCTCAAGGCTCCCCTCTCTCTCTGCCCATCAATTCACTGAAACTGAAGGGATAAAGGAAGCAGCTGTTGGACTGAGGGAGGGGTCCTGACTTCAGAAGTTTGGTAGGTAAGACTGCTGAAAGTATGTGGTGAGAAAACTTTGCTTTGAATTTAACATATTTTGCTAAGTTAGGTACCAATAATGTTTTATCTTTATTTTTTCTTGTAACACTTTCTGACTTTTTATGCCTCATTACTTGTACTCACTTAAAATCTCTCATTATAGTTAATAAACTCGTTTAATTGTTTTATCTAATCTAGTATGTTTAAATTCAAGTGTCTTGAAAACTCAATTTGGGATGGCAAGTTGTGTGTATATTATTTCTATTAAAGAAATAACTGACTTAATGTAACTTTTATTGTCCATGATAGGGTTGGGCAGAACAGGACATACATTTCTGGGGGGAAATTTAAGACAGAGGGTGTGTTGGGGGTCACCCTGCAGTATAACCAAAGCTGGTGAGAGCCAGATTATAACCCAAGTGTATCTGGCAGGCTGCAGTTACACACAGACACTCAGGGAGTGGCTTGCATGCTGGAAGGCTGCTTGTGAGAGGCACAAGTGGAGCTCCTTCAGCAAGGCATTGTAAGGCACCCAAGATTACAGGGAAAGGGTGACGCAGCTGCTCATTAGTCTAGATTGTACCTTGGTATGTCACAATGGGATTGTCATATTGTTGATGACATGGTTTGTAAGAGCAATAACATGCTCTACATCCCTCTTCAGTGCAGAGTCAAAGACTTGTCTGTAGGAGAGAGAAAGAGCTTGCAGCACTAGGCCTGGTGGAAGATCTGAGGCCTGAACCATAGTCAGCAAAGTCAGGCCATGCCAGGAACCAAAATCAGGTCATCTATTAAAGCAGATACTTACAAGTTTACTGTGCAATACATGACCTTGACAAAGGTATTGCTAGTGTTGCCAAAACACAGGCATTCCTAAGAAGCAACAGATATTGGGTATGTGTGTGAACACACTCCAAAAGATTAGCCCAGGTACATCCTGACCTAACACAAGATAAGATGGTTTGATTGAAGTGATGAATAGGGATGTTTTGCCCAAGACACCTGGAGCAAGATACAAGAGGAGGTAACAAGCAGATATCATGAAACACATAAGGGGGTACCTAAGTTGTACTCTATAAATGTCAAGGTACTTCCCTGTAACCCTTTGTGTGGTCTAGGGGACAGCAGAGATTCCTGCTGCTGGCTGAGCTGTTCCTTGCCACAGAGAACTCGTGTGTTAGTGTACCTGTAACCACAGAGCCAGGGCACTAGTACTGTGCCATGAGGACAATAAACCTGCCCGAGTGCCTTTGTCACCGACCCGTACCTGTAGTCTTTCTTTACATTGAGGTCTGCTGATTTAGCAAGCTGTGCTATTGTAACCCACAGGCCTAATAGGGAGATATCTCTTTAAGAGATCTATTGGGAAGAGGGTAGGAGTGGGTTGTGTCTGGGTCATTGTTGCTAGGCAGATGCACAATTAACACTCCACAACCAGAAGTTTCTGGAATTGGGTGTGGTAGTTTTGGGAATACTCATTAGGTTCCCTGTTGCTGGGGTCAGACTACATGAGGGCAAGCAGTCATGGCAGCTGCTTTACAAAAGGCCATGTGCCCTGTGTGGGCTGGGAGAAGCTGAGCCCAGGAGCAGGAAGCAGGCTGTTTTCCCTAAGTCTGAAGCATTTTGCAGCAGGTTAGTGATATTGTTAACCCTCCAACACGGAGGTTCTGGCAGATCCGATACCACGGTGATGGGAGCTCTATAAATATATGTAATAATAAAATAATTATAATATTAATAGTGATAATTTGAAGTATCTCAGGACTTCTATACTATGAAGTTTAGCCATATCTGAACATAGTTTTCAGTAACTATGTTAGGTGAACTGTGGCTGAACATAGTTTATCTATATGTATGGAGAAGAACAAACATTCAGCATTGTGTTAGCTAACCATGACTAAACCCTTACTATGAGCTCCATGATGAAAGCACAGTCTTTTAATCTGCAGTTTGTTCCGTTGATTGAATTGAGATGAGTCATGGAGTGACTTACTCCTAACAAGAAGTGTAACAGAATCAGACCCATTGTGATTATAATTGACAGCATCCAGGATTTTCCAACAAGATGATCTGACCTCCCCCAAAATGAAGATGAAATCAAAGGGTAGGACATTTTTGATCAATTCTTCATTGCTAGAATGTAAATCGTGTCTTCATTCTCCTGCTGTCACTGTTTGAGTTTCCCATGTTTATTGTGTAATTAATGCGAAGAAAAAAAACAAAGGCAAAAAAATTTGTTCACTTTCCACTAAGTAAACTAATTGACCTTAAGTATTGCTTTATTCAGGAAATACTGACTTTTCAAAGGACATCAAACAGGAACTGTTTAGCTGTAACTGGTATTGAATAGGTGCAATTGTACTGAATTAGTGCATTATCAGTGAGTGCCTACAATGTTTTTCTATTAGTTGAGATTTGCCGTTATGCAAGTGACTGTTAAATTGGCTTTTACAATGAAATAAAACTTCTCCAGTGAAACCACAGCAGCAGCTCAGCGTCTCACACATGCAGACACCAACCTCAACATGGTAACTTCAAAATGTCAGTGGGACCATAATTGTTAAGCCAAAGCAGTTAAAATTAGACACTCACATGTAGTCCAGGCACTCTTACTAAATAGTGGATCTGGCCCTAAACGTTAAATTTAAAAAATAGATTTGCTACATCATATATTCAGATCATCAGAAATATCATATGTTAAATTTAACCACCTCACTAATCCTCACATTCCATAATTAGTGCACAGCTTTGCCGGGAGTCTTTCCCCATTCCCATAAAAGCTTTAGTAGAGTGCTCAATCTGTTGAACGAAATCAAGATTATGCCCTTGCTTTACACTACCACACAGTACAGTACAGTAACCACAAGATCAAAGTTTAAGTAATCAGAACCCTTGAATATTTGGAGTAGCTGCTCTAATATATCCAGACATTCAGCTAATAGGGGGTAAAAGTGTTACACTGACCTTATTCAAGTACATTTAGGGCTTGATCCCAAGCTCACTGAAGCCCCCTCCCTCCCTTGGGTAGGTTGTGCAAGAGTGTTCAGACTAACACTATACTGGAGACACCTTATGGCATTAAGGTAACTTAATTCAGTAAAGTTTAAATCGTATTGAATTAGGTTTAATATCTTTTGGGTACATTGTATTAAAAATGTTGCTGTGTCCATGCTTTTGTGGAATTGTATGTAACTGCACCAGGAGCAGAGGGATGCTAATATAATTCTGCAGGTCATGAGCCCTTTGTAGCCACGTGGAGAGGTTGCCACATATGAGTTCAAACTGGAGTCTCTACAGACCAACAGTCAATAAATAGCCTGGTTTTAAACAGGCTCAGAGCCTTCTTCCTGATCCAGCAACAAGACAGGATCCCTGATCCACAAAGGCCCAAGCCTTAGGGAAGCATTGGAAGGACTTGGCCTGCTGACTTCTCCCTGATCCTGGGGCTGGCAGGGGCTAACCTGGCCCTGTGCAACGAAGACCAACTTGGGCAAGATCTTCAGCTGGTATGATTTGGTGAAGTTTCATTGACTTCAGTGGCTCTATATCAAGTTACACCAGCTAGGAATCCAGCCCTTCATCTCTAATTGTCATTTCAATTCTTGTTAAAAAATTCTGAACAAACAGGTTGCTGAAGGAGACTGTGAACATTCCAGAGAATAGCTTCGAACACATTTAGACTGGGACTCTAAACGAGCATCCACAAACATGCACAAACAGGAGGGGAGGAGGGACAGCTCTGTTTTCCCAACATTAAGCACAAAGCTCCAAGACTGGTCCTTTGCTATTGGGAGTAACCTGAATATTGTTGTGGTTTTGATAAAGTAATCAATTATCACATAGTCCAGTTGCCTGGGTGGCAAGATAGACTGGAATTTTCCAGGGGACTGGTCTGTGACTCCATAGTAAGGCAGTTATAGTGCTTTAGGAGTTCACACTTGTTACTGGATTTGTGAAATCTAATTATAGAACACACAGCCAGTTTCAGATCTCTGCCCTGGTGCTTGACAGCCTGCCCTAAGGTTGACACTCATGGTTGTGAGCCACTCCAGGCAGGGTTACAGTGCCAAATTTAAGCACTTCATTTGTTTAAGCACATCTCAAGCTGTACAGACTCGTGATGTTAGCTCTGGAGGCCTCCCGTTCAATCCGTGGTCATAACCAAGATTGCAGATGCTATAAAATTGAAGCTGATCTGGGATTCAAACTGCTGTGAGCCTGAGACAAGCTTTCTCTCTTCAGGGAAAATGTGTAACCCACTGTTCAGTGTGAGTGACACATACCCCTGTGTGCCCAACCCACAGAGCATGTGAGTGTGTTACAGCTGCCAGCTGGGGAGTTATTTCTCTAACTCAGCCTTTTAGCTCTAGACACCCACAGCTCAATCCCCAGTCACCAAGATGGTGATTCTCTTCCTCTCCCATTCCTCTTTTGTCTCTGTATGAGCCTCATTGATTGTATTTTGTTTGAATTTACACAGTAAGCTCTTTGGGGCAAATTGTATTTTTCTGTAAAACACCCAGTGCACAAACAACACTCTATATTTTTTACAAAGTATTTATTAATATTTGCACGAATGGCCTCTGAAATCAACTCTTATCACCCAGATGTGAATGACAGTCATTCAGTATGGTGGGAGTGCTCTGGTTGGCTGGAGAAGATTCCAGTTTGGGGTCTCTGCCCTGCTTCTTGACAGTCTGCTGTGTATTTTATCACCTGAAACTGCAGCCCTCAGTCTGAATGGTAACACAGCAAATCGAAGTGATTTCTCTTTGTCTTTGGAGCATCCCAGGAAATGTGTCTCGGATGCTGTGATCCTCAGGCTTCAGCTAAGCAGCTCTCTTCACACAAATACAGCAATATCGTTGTGCACAATTATAGGAGGAGGCTTCTCCTGCATTCAAAAGTGCACAGGACTCTCCAGGCTCTTTCTTCTTTACTTGGAACCTGGGGTGGAAAGCTACATTTAACGCTCAGCCATGCCATTTTTTTAAAATCACAAACAGTGTCATTGCATTTGGCTGCCTAAATATTGGGGTTAACTTGCCTTACCTATTAATTTCACTTCTCAGAATTACTTATCCTGCTAATGTTATTCAATTGTTTAATTATGTTTATTCATTTAGATTTAAACAATCCAAATAGCACCACTCCTTCCTGTGAGAATTTGTAAAAGTAAAACATGCACAATAATTCTATACGTTCAGTAGCAGTGCCAGACTGCAAATTCTGTAAGAAATGCACAAGGATGTAAAACACAAGTGAACAGCTTCTAGATCTGCCAGAGACTTACAGGTCAGTGGAATGAGCTGTGCCATCCTCCCACATCCAGCTTGTAGCAGCTCCCGTACGGAATAGTCCAATCCAGTGAAAACACGCCAGTCTGTTTATGAAATCCTGTTTGGGAACAAGACTAAATCATTTACATCAATCCACTTTGGTAGGTATATGGATACCAGGGATGAGAATGAGGTTGATGTGTCCCAAACAGGACCAGTGTTTCGTAATGCCCATACGTTGGCCAATCACACCCCATTTTTTCCAAAATAGTTAACCATAGATTGTATGAGATTTTTGCCCAATTTGATCTGCACCTGCCCCTCCAGGGAAGCATCACAGCTACTGTCCTGGCTGAGAAGAACTGATAGGATACCCTGGAGAACAAGTCAACACAATTGTCCCATCAGTCAGGGGTATCACTAATGAGAGAGATGGGGAGTTCTCTTCCCAAGCAGCACAGACACTAACCCAACAGCATTTCCAGCCTCTGTTAAAGAGAGACAAAGCTTGGTTTTATTCTCAGATGGGTTTCATTTCATTGAATTCAGTGGAGGAAGTCCTGATTCACGATGGAGTGAGAGGAGACTCAGACCCTAGGAATGGACTCTGTGCTTTCCTCGTGCTATGCAGAGCACTAATCCCTAGGCTAGGACATCACACTCCCTTTAATCAGTCCTGAAGTCAGTGATAAAATTTGGATTCACTCCTTCTCTGGTGCCCAAAATCTGCCCAGTGTCTCTTGGGGACACAGCTCTGAATACAACACAAGCAGTTTAGAGGGTCATTTTACCCTGCCAGTGTTCTTTTTCATTTTATACCCATATCCCACTTCTCCAGCAGATGAATATTGGGCAGGTGTAGTTTGGAAAATACAGGAAAATAAGGCAAAGGGTAAATTCCCTACCAGTTCTTCCTTGTTCTCTATCCTCAGCAGTCTGGAGCTGTGAGACGAGCAGTATTCTCGACTCTTCTGCCAGGAGCTCCTTTCATGTGTAAAATGGTAACACTTCCTTCTATGCTGTATCCAGCCTTCAGGGCAAGAGCTGCATTTATCTCCTTGAAAAAGAGAGCAATATAGACCCATCATATTTCTCTATTGATGGGTGCGACACAGTGTGATACAGAATGTCACCGTGTACTAGCTAGTGTGTATATTTCTCCCTGGGAATGTACTGTTTGTCTTGCCAGCTAGGATGAAGCTGATGTGGGTGCCCCCAAAATAACCTGGCGTATGGGATACTTGGGTCAAGGCTCTTTTCTGAATCAGGCAGAGCAGGGACTTAACCCTGATTCTCCCTCATCCTGCATGAGTCCCCTCAACTCCAGGCTATTGGCTACTCAAGGGTTTCTCTGTGTTTTCACGGAAAACTTTGAAAGGTCTCGGTTTTATCCCAACATGAAATGGGAAAATTTTGAATTCTCAAAAGTGCTCATGGGACAGGAAACCTGTTTCCCATCCAGCTCCATTCAGATCACAATGAACAAGAAAGGTAATGAGAGCAATTGTGCAGGAGGTAGCAACAATGAGATGCCTTTCTAAACAACTTGCTTCTGTTGCAGATGAGTCATCATCATCATGGCCTCATTTTCAAAGTGATGGCAACAATGATGTTGACTAGGATGAAAACCTAATAGCAGCAGCCTAGTTGTCTCTTGCATTTGTCAAAATCCCTCTGTTTATCAGTGTCTTTCCCTTGTACCATTGAGAGATGTAAATTGGGAAGAAGCCACCCAGGTTCCTCTACTTTGAAGCTAGTGAGCCAGGGATAATTTATTATGTCCACTGTTTAGGACACCATATTTTTGCTAAGATTTGTTTGTGGCTTTCCATGTAATTAATATTTAGATGAGGCCCTTGTACATTTTGTGCACAGCGACGGAAGTAACTTTTGTTGTTAATAAAGACAAGGAGAGCTGGATTCTGATAAAGCAACAATATTACCATAAAGGATATAACAGAAGAGTGAGCTCTGATCGATACCTTCCCTATTCACAGCATTTGAGAGTTCTGTGTTATTGGCTTGGAGATCATCTCTTTGCTGAGTACAGTTTTTCAGGGTTTTCTGCAATTGGGTGAAGTTTTTCAGAATAGCCTGTTTCTGGATAAGTTCCTCACTTCTTACTTGATGGGAAGCCTGGAGAACTTAAATCCACATCCCAAGAAATCAGTTAAAACAAAATTCAATACACTTATATAAATCATTTGCATTTTGCATTATAAGGATGCTAACAGCAACCATGACCGTTATCATTATGGCTTACACATTAGGGATTGAACTGGTGACCTTCTGAGCTAAAAGCATGAACTACTACAACTTGAATGAAAGACCTGGTCTACCCTGGAAGGATAGGTCAACATAGCTACAGTAGACACACCCTTAAAGGCATCTCAGCTTCTCACGTGTTTTACTGGTAAAATTCAAATCACAGCTCGGCAGGCTACAGGTTCTGAATACCAGTTGTTTTCACAAAGTAATGCAAACTATGACAGTGTCTCACATATGCATTTACACACATCACTCAAATACTTATTAGAAGATCCCTTCTAAACATTATAATGGTTCAGATAATGTTTTGTTGCCTTCTTGGCAAATACTTACACTTGGCACCCAAAACCCCTGCAGTTACTAGCAAAGCCAGGCAGAGGAGCCCCAGAATCACTGTAATGAGCCATGGTGAAGATGGAGAAGGAGATTCTAACAGAAATAAGAGAGAAAATGAAAATGAAAGCAAAGATGACTAGATCTCTGGGATCAGAACAGAGCTCTCAGCCACACCAGTCTACCAAAGCCAGAACCCACCTCTATGGAGCTAAACCAATCCAATAATAATAGCTATTGAATATGTGCTCAATAAATCTTGTGTGAATTGAGAAGATGTGGAGAAAACAGTGAAGTCCAGATCTGTCACATCCCAATTTCTGCCCAGGCATTGGCACAGTGTGGTCCTAAGCGAGCTCCCATTAACATGCCATTTCCTTCCACAGTAGACAAAATTCTAATTTTATGGTTCATTAAACATGAGGCCATGGACAGCGGCTACACCAGGAGGAGGATGTTTGACTATGAACACTTTGATAAAAGAAAGTAAGGAGCCAGAAGCTCATAGTGCATAATACCTTTGCTCTCTGCACTTGTAGGTCTTTGTTGCCTCTGCTGCTTTGAAGGAGTGTGAAACTTCAGATCAGAGTAGGTTATTTCCTGCTCACTGGTTTCTGGATGGAAAGACAGCTCTATGAAATTGTCATCACAGTAGATGGGAACATAACTTCATAGATGTTAAGGCTAGAAGTCACCATTATGAGCATCAGGTCTGAATTCCTGCGTAATGTAACACAGACCATAGAACCTCACCCTGTAATTCCTGTTTCCAAAACTAATAATTTGTGGTTGAATTGAGCGATATCTTTTAGAAAGAGAGTAAATCTTCATTTAAAGACTCCAAATGGTGGAGAATTATCACATTCCTTGGTAATCTGTTCCATTGGTTAATTGCACACATTGTTCAAAATTTGTGTCAGATTTCCAATTTGACCTTTATCAGAGTCATCCAATTAGGAAGCAGAAACAATAGCATGTGACTTAGGTGACCGATCACATTGATCCAATAGTGAAGTATGAACAGTGAATTCTTGAAGCAGTAGCCACTGCAAATAGTTGACAGCCTACTCCAAGCTTGGAACATAAACTACACACTGGATAATTTCATATAGAAACCCATTTTTAAAAAATTGACGCCTGTTCTCAGATAAGTCATGAACAGAACAAGAGGTGAATTCTCTGAGAGTCAGATTCTTTAATTGTGACTCATGTTGAGTTGTATCTTGTTCTGTGAATATGAATAAGGAAAGGAATCAGAATCTGGCCCTGAATTTTTTTCCCCTGCAGTAATGGCCTAGTAAGACTGAGTAAAATTTAGTAAGGACATCAGGATTTGGCCCAAAGGCTGTAGCCAGTTAGAGTATGTCCATCCCAGACAGAAAGCACATAGTAAGGTGGTGACGTACATTTGTTTCTTATTATTTTCTGCTATCTGACCTTTTGAAGCTACACCCTGAGGAGAGGAGCATTGACTGGGGATTACCTGTTCTCAGAAACTGCAGATCAAAGGCCTGAGCTGTACAAAGTAACAGTTGAACTATCCAGTTGGGTATCTGGCTTCTGATCATAAAAACTGACATAAACTTGGGACCAAGAGTTTGAAAGACTCACCCTACCAGAGCTCTGTGTTGGAGCTGGGGGTGACCTCAGGTAAGCTTTTAGCATGTATATAGGTTCTTTTATTGTTTTAAAATATGTTTTCTCTTTAATGCTTTTTCCCTAAGAATAAATACAGTTTGCTTTGTGAAGGTTGGTTGGTAACTGGAATACACTGTTATAGCCCTTGTAAAAGAGTTAACTGCAGGTGCTGGTCCCCGATCAGACCTGCTGGGAAATCACAATGAGGTGCAGAGGTACTGCAAGCCTAAACCCCCAGAAGGCAAGATGTGGGTCTCTGCCTCAAGAGATGTGAGAGCTGGGAAGCCAAAATCTTCAGTGGGTGCCCTCAAGGAAGAGCTGGAGGGAGGTCAAAGATGTAGTTAAGCCTGGAACCGTGTGAATGCTTATCCTCAGGTCCAAGAGACCTATCTCATGAGTGATGGCTCCAAATCTTTGCTGACTGACAGAAAGATTCCATGATGAGGCTGCAGGCCATGGAAGTTCTGGAAAACCTGAACAGTCAACTCAAGATGGAAAATATTGGCTCACGGAGCAATCCACTGAGGTGCTTTCTCCTATAGACCAACTGGGGACAGCTGACCAGTCACAGGTGAACTAGTCTCTTCCCTCATAAAGGGCCAGTACCACCCTGTGACACAAGAGTTTATTACTTCATAATCAAATAATTGTATTCCAGGGCTTTGTAGGCACAAAGCCAACTCCTTCCCATACCTGGAAGACTATGCATTTCTTGGGGCTCCTTTATATCATACAGACTGACACAAAACTAACAACATAGTTTTACTGACATTTGAGAAAAAACTCTAACACAGATTCTTGATATATAACGTTAGGGTTTGTAGGATAAAGTTCAAGAAGGAGATTTGAGTGGGGCTAAAAGCATAATGTTAGACATAGATTCAGGAGATTATAAATATACAGTACCTATGATCCTGGTGTGCTTTGGTCTTCGTTTTCTCTTCTGCTCTGCGGGAGTATGAAATCTGAGGTCCACATAGGTCACTGACTGCTCACTCATTTCTGGTGGGTTATGGGATAGAAATTCCAGAGATGGGGTTAGTGAACTGAGATGAATATTGGGATTTGTACCTCAGTGAAATGAGCTTTTAGAGTCAGTAAAAGCATCAACATGAACAAGAGCAATGTAACAGGACAGCCTGCTCAGTGGCTCGGTAAGAGCGCTCCTGCGTTGCTCTCGGACACTTAACTCCCACATAACAAAGGCCAGAAGAAACATATTCTACCATTTATGGCTAGGTAGGCCACTCCATCTCATCCCAGTGGGTGATGATTTGGCCTCACATATACACACTTTTGTCACCTCCTGGCTGGTCTAGCAATGCTTTTTAGCAGGGTATGAAGCCATCAGCCTCAGGACCCTCCAACTACTACAGAACGATGCAGCCTGTCTCCTCGGCAACACAGGCTGCCATAAGCACCTCACACCAGTCCTCCACTCACTGTACTGGCTCCCTATAGAATGCCAGGTCAAATTAAAGATCTCAGTTCCTATCTTTATGGTGCTCCATGCCTGGCCCCACAATACCAAAGAGATTGCCTAAAGTGCCAGAATCAGGCCATGTGACCAACAACTCCGCTTCTTTGGCACAATGGAACTTTCTACCACAAGGACAAAACTTGTCTATACAGGAGACGGAGCTTTTTCAGGGCCCATCTGGGATCATGGAGCAAATTTCCACAGGAAATAATAACCACCTCAAATATCACCACCTTTTGCTACAAGTGCAAGGCGCACCTCTCAAACTTTGTCTTGGCTAACATAAACATATAACTCAGAGCACATATAATTTATTTTAAAGGAAAACAACCCCACCTCCCTCCAAACTACACTTTTCACACAATTTCCCCCAGGCGGGGAAAAGAAAAGTACAAACTGTATGTGATAGATGTTAGTCACCTCCCTTAACGCACCTCTGAAAGGTAGTCAGATATATGGTGATGAGGGTTGCATAAGAACATGTGAAGAATAGAGCACTTTATCTCCTTCTGATACTGGTAACTGCCTGTATTTATAAAAAAGAAGGTAAATATTATAGAATGATGCAGGCCCTACCTAATTACGGATGCAATTTAGTTTCCATTAGAAGTTCAATTTTGGGGCTCTACATAAATCACCAAAAAAGCAACTTTGACTTAAAATTGATAGGAGAGAACTTGGTCCAAGGTAAAAAAAATTCTGCAAAATTTGAAGTGATTTGAAACAAGTTGTTTGTCAGATTTCTACCCTAAAAATATCACTTTTCATTACAGTTCAAATATTCTTGTAGACATTTTCTTTTTGCCATGCAATTAAAATAACATAAATAAATACAATTTAATTTACTAGACTCCCCTAGAGATCAAATAACTGCTGGCAATAGCTGCTTATTTAAAAAAAACAGTTGTTAGCCCATTTCTTTGCAAGGGGAGAGCTCACAGTGAAACCTGATTACTGGGGACATTTGGGAAAAGAAATTTTCCACTGAAAGTCACACAAAGGGAAATGCTAAATTCCCTGAAGTTTGCTGATAGAGCCGGCTGAAGATTTTCCATCATAACTTTTTTGTAATGGAAAATTGGGGGTTTGACCGAACATAAATATTTGAGGAAAGGATCTGCTTTCCTTTTTTTTAGGAAGAAAACTCAAAATCCAATCCTCAAAATTTTCATCCATGCACAGAAAATTTTGGGCAAAAACCTGACAAAACACAAAACCACTAGTACACCTCTACCTCAATATAACGCTGTCCTCGGGAGCCAAAAAATCTTACCGTGTTATAGGTGAAACCGCGTTATATTGAACTTGCTTTGATCCACCAGAGTGCGCAGCCCCGCCCCCCCGGAGCACTGCTTTACCGCGTTATATCTGAATTCGTGTTATATCGGGTCATGTTATATCGAGGTAGAGGTGTACAGTTAAACATTTTCAGACAGAAACTAAAAATGTTTTGGTTTTTCGATTACTAGTCAAAACTTTCCATGAAAAAATCCCACTTTCCAAACTGATCTATTTGTGGGGATTTCTCCTTTTTGGCAGAACTCTGTAGAGGAATGTCCCCTCCCCATTCTCCACATAAGCTTCCTGTTCTAGCCCATTCTCCCCTTTCACTCGTCACTTCAGCATTGGCTCTCTGATACCTATAGGAAGGAAGACTTGCTCCTTGTATGTGGGAGGGAATATGAACATGGGAAGGGTACCTGAAGAAAGCAGGAGGAACTGGTGGGGAGAGAAATCAAAACAGCACTCCCCATTCCTGTGGTCCTAGTGAGATCTGAGATCTGTAGCAAAGGAGAACACCCAAGAAACCTTCTGAAAATCACTGGATCCACTTTCAAGCTTCTGCATTTCCTGGGGTTCCTGTGTGTGATGTTCGTTTTATTTGAGGTTAGTTTAATTCTAATGTTCTTGGAAGGCAAAATTCGTACTGTGTCCCTGCAATTTTAACTTCCCCTTAACAAAGTTCTTGTGTGAAATTGAATATACTTTGGTTACCTCCATGTCTTACTCAAAGGATGTTGAAGAGCAAGCAATGAAAACATTTTTTTATTTTTATTGAAAAAGGTAAACTACATGTTTTAAACCCCATATTTTGCTGCACATCTTCATGAAATGTTAGAGAAACTACTTATAGCTTGACTCATGTCAGAAGAAGCCGGGAAGAGATAGTTACAGGGAGATGACAAGTACAGTCATGGTACTATATTATCAGAGGACAGCCTTCTAGCACTCTAGAAGTGCTATGTCTTCTCCTTAAAATACTTTGTGTAAATTTGAGAGCCTCTAAATCCATGAATATATCCACTAATTAAAGGAAATTCAGATAAAATTCAACAAAAGAACTCATTGATGAGGAAAGATTAAGGGCTTGATGTAAGAACTGCAGAAAAACCTTAACTCCCATGGAAGTCAATGGAAGTTGTGTGTGGTTTAACAATCACTAAGGGGCCTATCATCATTGAGAAAAGAAAGGAAGTAAAATCGCTAGAGATGAGATGGATGCTACTTAAACAATATTAAAGTCTCAGAGAATACACGTACCATTAAATGAAAAAAGAACCAGAAAGGCAAGGAATAAGCCAATATGGCTACATGGTAGAATTCAACAGGCAATTCAAGCCAAAGAGAGTTACTTCAACATTTGGAAATCTGACTCTACTGAAGGCAATAAAGAGGATCATAAATTACAGCAGGCAATAAGTAAGAAGAAAATTAGAAGAATCAAAATGCATTTGGAAGAGCAAATAGCTAAAGGTGTAAAAACAAACTAGAGATTCTTTAAGTCTAGCAGAAGCAGGAAGCCTATAAAAGAATCTGTGGGTCTGATGAATAATCAGCAGTTATAGGGAGCGATTAAGAATGAGAAATGATTTCTTTGCATCAGTCTTCACCACAGAGGATGTGAGGGGGAGATTCCTACCCTGACCTGCCATTTTCTGGTAACAGAGATTGAACTGTAGGGGGAAGAGGTGCTGGGGCCACCTAATTATTTATAAATCAGTAAGCCACTAGCCTAGATGGTACATCTCAGAGTTCTGAAGGAGCCCAAGTATGAATTAGCTGAACAGCTGCTAACAACAATATGCCGTCTCATTAAAAACAGAGAATTTGAGGGTAGCAAATGTTGTACCTATATTTGAAAAAGGCTTTAGGGGAGCTCCAGGAAAATATAGATCAGCAAGCCTTATATCTGTACCTGGTAAATTGGTTGTAAAGATATTTAAAACAATAACAAAACACCTGGAAGATCATGATATGATAGGGTCTAACCAGCACAGATTCTGCAAAGGATAATCATGTCTCATGAATCTTTTAGAATTCTTTATGAGAACCAGCTGGCATAATCTCTGTAGACTTTAGAAAGGCCTTTGAGAAGGTCCTGCACAAGAAGCTAAGTCGTCATGGGGTGAGAGGCACAGTGTAGTAATGGATCAAAAACTGGGTGCAAGGCAGAAAGCAGAGTAGAAGTAAATGGTCACTTTTCATCTCAGAAAAAGGTTAACATTGGGGGCCTCCAGGTTTCCTACAAGATCCCATGTTGTATAATGTGGCTTAAGTCAGTTAAAACCTGAAAACTTTAAAACTGGACTGGACTTGTAAGGTAGACTGCAGAGAACAGTTCTTCACTGAAGGGTGATAGATAAGACATCCTAATTCTATGTCTTTCCATCTTCCTTTTCTATATGTCATTAAACAATGCTCATTCAGAATAATTATTTACAGAGATCCTTTGCACTTGGTCCGTAAGAGGCACCAGTTGGAAGGTATGAAACAAAAATCTGCTTCCCCAGTTGTCCATTGCATATAAATTGCATAGAATTGTAGTGTTAGTAACCAGTCTTGTGAATTGCAGATCTCCTTCATTGCCTTCTGACTTCATAAGGATTTCAGAGTAGATTAAGGGTCATTCAGCACCTCCCAGAATCCACTCACTAATATTCGTAGTTCTGTAATCTTTTAGAATTTGATTTAAAGCATATTTAATGGCCATGCTAGAGTTCAGTGAATCATAGACTCATAGACACTTGAGGTGTAAAAGACACCACAATCTAGCTGTAATTCATTTAAAGTAATATTTTCAAAAGTGTCTTTGTCATTGAAAGTCAATGAGAGTTAGGCTCCTAGATTGCTAAGTCACAATGAATATTTAACTTAGACTCCAGAAGTCACTTATGACCAGATTTTCAAAAGGTATGTAGGCACCTAAACAAGTAGATAGGCACCTAATAGGATTTTGAAAAGCAACCAGGCACATAATTCTCTTGGCAGTTAGGTGCCTAGGTGCTTTTCAAAATCCTATTAGTTGCCTATCTACTTGAATAGGTGCCTTTGGAAAAATGTTACCCCTAGTCCATTCCTTTGGCCAGTATAAGATTATCTCTATGGCATGAGAGGTAGGATTAAAATAACATTAATATAAAGAAAGAAAAGAAAGAAAGAAACTGTAAGGGCAAAAAAGTAATTAGTTAAAAAGAAAGTAGGCAAGGGCAAATAGAGAACAAAACCAGACAAAAAGTCAGGACTTACAAACCCAATGAAAACACAGAGATAAATAGGGAAATCTTAGACAGAAACCAATATTATGGAAGAAAGGAATGCAGGAAAAGAAACATGCTATTTGAACACTTCCCTCTTTCCCGCCTCTCTAATTAGACTATATGGGCTACAGGGCAGGGAATTCTCTTTTTCTCTCTGGAATCTTTCCTGCACATCGATGGTTTTATATAAATAATAAATAGCAATTAACTAGAGCTGGTCTAAACTTTTCAAGTTTTGACAATTAAAACATTTTCACCATTAAAACAAATGAGGGGTTTTTTTTATTTTTCATATTTCCCCCTCTCCCATTTTTCAATCACCTATAAAGTTTCAATTACATTCAAAATTTTGCAAAACAAAAACAAAACTTTCCACAAAAATATTTGTCTCCCTTTTGGGGACCAGGTCTAGTACCTATATCTATAGGGCCTGATCCTACAACGTACAATGCACAGAAGGACTGCTGTGCTTGCATGGAGCTCCATTCAAATCATCTGGGCTGTGCCAGAGTGCTGCAGTCCACCCATGCATTATACATTGCAGTATCATAGCTACAGAGTCCAATTCTGCAACATGCTGAGCACCCTCAACTCCCATTGACTTCATCATCTCACAATACTTGATCATATTTCCACGTGCTTTGTCCCACGTTGTTTGATACTGTTTAGCCTCAGTTCGTAAGAGGGGGGAAATGTCACCTCAGACATTAAATAAAGTTTTCACCCCTCAGCTTATAGAGAGCTGAGAAGCAAGACTTCCCAATGCAGTTCGTATTAAATTTTATCCAAGGAAAAAATAATGTAATGTACACACACACACACATACACACATATATATCTATAGATATCTTTCATTATAGCCACTGCTATTCATCTCCTGAATTACAGGACAGGTAAGGGAGAATAATCTATAGCAATTACCTTAGTAAAAAGGAAAGCCCCTGGAGAAAAACTGGTATTACCTTTGTTTGTGTTGGAAGGTTTACAAGCCAGGCGTTAAATCTTCTACTTGCCTTGTCTTTGCCCACAGGGAGAGAGATGGGCAGTATGATATCACCATTCGAGTGTCCTGTTATAAGTGGGACAGCACCAGCCAAGAGAGGGATAATTATTTGTTCTGCAATGTTCCGGCTGAAACCGCACAGGAAGCGCTCATATTGCTGATTAGAGAGTCACGGCCTTTGTCCAAAAGCACTGAGAACAAAGAGACTTTCCTCTTCAGATGGCTGAACCAGCACTGACAACACCTGTTGTTTTAACTTCAAAAGCTACGTGGTGTTACTGAAATTCTGAAGATCAGTAACTTTCAGAACAAATGCTCAACTGAAGTCCAACCACATACCCTCCTTGCTTTAGTTCTTGGATGGGACCTTTCATGTTTACTCTCCAAAGCCATAGATGTCAACAGAAAGATTCCCACTGATTTCAGTGGTCTTTGGTCCAAACAGGACTCACCACCATCAACATCAGAACTTCTGGTTTCAGCATCTTCCATCCCACAAGCAGCTTCCTATTTGGCAGTCAAGCATGGAAAGTGAGAAGATGGAGGCAACCTTTAGCTTGGCTGAATGGGTAGATTCTGGGATGTGTTGCCTATTAGTGACATTGCATTAAGTCAGGAATCCAGCCTTCTCCGTATATAGCCCTTAGAATGGGAAAGACACAAGAAGAACTTTGGATGAAGCCTTTCATTGATGACATTTTTGGGTCTCTAGCGGTATGGATTGTGGTCTCTGCTACATCTCTCAGCTCTGAGAATGTGCAAGAAAATGCAAAACAGCTGTTCACATCTGGAATAGGGGCAGTGATAGATGATGATGATGATGATTTAATAAGTGCTGACAGTGTCAGAGCCCTGTACAAGACACAGACATAGACATAGAAACAAACCTTACCCTGAGGTGCTCACAAGCTAAACTCAAATCAGACATACAACACACAGGGAGGCCCAGAGGAAGTCTTTATCTTGGAGATTTGGAGACTGTTTCTGTGGGGGAAAACAGTGGGCCAAATTCTGCCCTCACTTATACTGGTGCAAGTGAGTAGTATTTCCACCCATGTCAGTGATCTTTAGCTCAGTCCTCCAGGGAAGGTGTCATATGAGAGCTGGCTGGCTCATTGCACAATACACACTTCATAGTCATAGCTACAAGAAAAGTAGCAGACACAAAAGCAATGGAACATGAAATTTTAGGCTCTTCTCACAATGTTTTGCAAAAAATCTAAACAGTTGTTTACTGGAAAAGAACCCTGAAAATAGCAGCTTGAACCTTGAAGTTTGTAGCTGTTTCCATTGCAAGTAGCTTTAACAATGAAACGGAAGCTGCTAGTCTCTACCCTATGCCTTGCAGAAAACCATCTGCTGTAAAAAACAGCAACCACAGCTCAGCTCAGCTACCTCGAGGTGTGAACTTCAACATTTAACTGGACTATTTTAAGGCTAAAGATACTAAGAAATGAAATCTTCAAAATGAACATTTCGGTCATGTCCAGGCACCTTTAAAACAACTAAATCTGGATTCAATCAAACCTAATGGTCCAAATCCATCCTTAGTGGAGGAGTCAAAAGAGGATTAGACCTATATATGGCTAATGAAAATAATTCTGTCATCTGCCACCACTGAGAACAGCCTAGCTCCATCCACTTTCGAACCCCGCTTCAGATAGCTGAAGGCTGCTATCAAATCCCCCTTACTCTTCTCTTCCGCAAACTAAATAAGCCCAGTTCCCTTAGCCTCTCCTCATAAGTCATGTGCCCCAGCCCCCTAATCATTTTCATTGCCCTCCGCGGGACTCTCTCCAATTTGTCCACATCCTTTCTGTACTGGGGGGCCCAAAACAGGACGCAATACTCCAGATGTGGCCTCACAAGTGCCGAATAGAGGGGAATAATAACTTCCTTCGATCTGCTGACAATGTTCCTACTAATGCAGCCCAATATGCAATTAGCCTTCTTGGCAACAAGGGCACACTGTTGACTCATATCCAGCTTCTTGCCCACTGTAATCCCCAGGTCCTTTTCTGCAGAACTGCCGCTTAACCAGGGGACCCAGCCTGTTGCAGTGCATGGGATTCTTCCATCCTAAGTGCAGGACTCTGCACTTGTCCTTGTTGAACCTCATGAGATTTTTTTTGGCCCAATCCTCCAATTTGTCTAGGTCACTGTGGACCTTATCCCTACCCTCCAGCTTATCTACCTCTCCCCCCAGCTTAGTGTCATCCATGAACTTGCTGAGGGTGCAATCCATCCCATCATCCAGATCATTAATAAACATGTTGAACAAAACCAGCCCCAGGGCTGACCCCTGGGGTACTCCGCTTGATACTGGCTGCCAACTAGACATTGAGCAGTTGATCACTACCCGTTGAGCCCGATGATCTAGCCAGCTTTCTATCCACTTTATAATCCATTCATCCAATCCATACGTCTTTAACTTGCTGGCAAGAATACTGTGGGAGACCGTATCAAAAGCTTTGCTAAAATTAAGGTATATCATGTCCACCGCTTTCCCCATATCCACAGAGTCAGTTATCTCATTATAGAAGGCAATCAGGTTGGTCAGGCATGACTTGCCCTTGGAGAACCCATGTTGACTGTTCCTGATCACCTTCCTCTCCTCCAAGTGCTTCAAAATGGATTCCTTGAGGACCTGCTACATGATTTTTCTGGGGACAGAGGTGAGGTTGACCATTCTGTAATTCCCCAGATTCTCCTTCTTCCCTTTTTTAAAGATGGGCACTATATTTGCCTTTTTCCAATTGTCTGGGACTTCCCCCGATTACCATGAGTTTTCAAAGATAATGGCCAACGGCTCTGCAATCACATCAGCCATCAGTCGCAGATGACAGCTCCAGCCCCTGCCACAGCAGCAGGGGCTAAAGCCGAAGAAGTGACGGATGTTCGTTAAAGTCAAAGAATAGGTGCATTACCACCCTTTGATGCAATGATGATTGATGATGATAAGACCTGGCTATGTGTTTCTCCATCACTGTATCTGGAGGAACACAGCAGATTCATTCCCCAAATAAGTTCCTATACCAGTATTGTTATATACAGTTTCCAAACAAAGAAAAGCTCTTTGCCAAAAGACACATGTTCTGATGTTATTTCTATCGATTCTGAATTTACCTGATTTATGTGTGAAGCCATAATTATTTACAACTCATATGACTAACAAGATAATATATTTCAGCCTTTCTTGCCCCATAATTGCTGTGACAATTATCCCTTGTAAGTGTCCCAGGTTTTTATATGCTTAGTTCCCAGACTATCTGGAGGCACTCAGAATTATTAAATACAGTCTAACACATAGCATTCCTGAACAGGGTTACTTATTGGTCAAGAAACATTGTTCTGAGCTTTAGAATTGAACATACTCTTTGTTGATATCCTAAAGATTCTAAAGAATCATTAATATATATATGAATCAAACATATAGACAGTAAAGGACTAAAAGGGTCAATATTAACCCACAGGTACTACAAATAAATAGCTGCAAATAAATTTAGGCTGGAAATTAGGTTTCTAGGCATCAGAAGGGTGAAATTCTAGAACAGTTTCCCAGTAGAAGCAGCGGGAGCAAACAACTTGACAGAACAAGAAGCAATGGTCTCAAGTTGCAGTGGGGGAGGTCTAGGTTGGATATTAGGAAACACTATTTCACTAGGAGGGTGATGAAGCACTGGAATGGGTTACCTAGGGAGGTGGTAGAATCTCCATCCTTAGAGGTTTTTAAGGCCCAGCTTGACAAAGCCTTGGCTGGGATGATTTAGTTGGGGTTGGTCCTGCTTTGAGCAGGGAATTGGACTAGATGACCTCCTGAAGTCTCTTCCAATCCTAATCTTCTATGATTCTATGAACTTAACTGGTTTTAAGATAGAGCTTGATTCATTATTTACAACTCAAAGCAAAAAAAAAAAAACTTCTGAGAGCGCAAGTGGCACCCCCGCAAATTTGCTGCCCTAGGCCTAGGCCTTCTTGGCCTAGACGATAATACATCACTTAGTCAAATACAGATTTAGAAACATAATAGTATAATTGATTTAAAAAGTCCATTTCTGTTCCTGTGATGTTATTAAAGATTGCCTCAGTGCTTGCAGTTACTGCTTCAGCTGTCACCAACTGCGAAGGGCTGCCACTCCTTCTGCTTACATCACATTTTGAAAACAGGGGCAGGGTGATACTTAGTACAAAGGCAGGAAATCTTCCGGTGGTGGAAGGAGAAAGGGGAAATGAGAATGGAAGTGCTCACATTGCGGGCAACTTCCTTCATCCTCAATAGAGTTAGTATAAATAAAAGGCTTGCTGCCACTCTAACCATGAAGATAGGAGTTGACTGATATCTTTGTGCATGTTCAGTAAATTGGGTACTAGGGCCACAGATTTTTTTAAATAAAACATGTATTTGGAAAGATCTTTTTTTCTATTTATTACCAAAATCAACTTGAAATATTAATAGTTGGTTTTATAATTCTAAGTAAATTTGTGTGAAAATTTTGAGAATTCTTTGTTATTTAACAATTCACAAAAGTTTCCAGTATACTTCCAGCTCTTAATGGTTTTTTGCAAAGATGTTTAATATCTGTTTGGTAAAATTGTACTGTATCTTTAAGGAGCACATTTTAGCCATACCCTTAACACTTGTATAGTACTGCCTACTGTGTTCTGGGCTGACAATCTAACTCTACTTGTTAATATGTTTAAGGAACTTAGTTTTATTTTCAGCTAATACAAAAAAAAAATCTAATATACAGAACAAAATTCCACCCTGGTGTCATTCCTCTGGAGTCAGAAGTCACCAGTGAATTGAATTGGTTAACATTTTTTTACCAAAAAAAATTCCCAATAGAAAATGTAGTTTCATCAAAATTGAAATTTTCTATGGAAAATATAAATTTTGACTTTTTTTTATTTTCCTGGTCTGAAAATAGAAGTTGTTCATTTCAAATCATCATTTGCAAACTCAAAGAAATTTTGGGAAAAAGTCAATTTTTCCCAACTGGAAAAATCAAAACAACAAAATTATTATTTCAAATCATCTTCTCCATATGAAATTAAACATTTTGATCTGAAATGTCAAGTCAAAATGAATTTTTTCATTTTGTTTTGACAAAATTTTGATTTTTGGAAAATAAACAATTTCAGCTTAGTGGTTTTGTGGATTATTTTGGGTGGATACTTTTGCCTCTGCCTATCCCTTTGTCCCACTGGACAAAGGGCGTGGGATAAGCAGGAGCAGCACCAGGGTTTTTGCCGCCCTAGGCGGCAGCGCTCCTCCACAGTAATCGGCGGCAGCTCCTCCTCTGAAGCTACATTCTCGGCAGCGGAGGTCCTTCTGCTCCGGGTCTTCGGGGCACTTTGGCGGCAGGTCCCGGAGCGAGTGAAGGACCCGCCGCCGAATTTCTGCCGAAGACCAGGAGTGGAAGAAGCCCCTCGCCGCCGAAATTCCGCAGAGGGCGGCGAAATGCCACCCTCCACATCCTGCCGCCCTAGGCGACAGCCAAGAGTCACCTAGTGGAAGTGCCGGCCCTGGGGATAAGTAAGAAAGTGTGTGAAAGTGGTGCAAAATCCCATTTTTCATACTTTTGTACAGTTTTCAAAGTGGAAGTAGTTGAAAACTATAAGAAATGTTTACAAGTAAGTAAATAAAGTTGAAGAAATAAAAAGGGGGAAAATGTAAACCCAAAAATGGAAAACTGAATTGAAAGCATATGATAAGTTTAAACAAAATGAAAAGTTTTGTTACAAAATGTCATATTGAAACAACATGAAAGGAACCCTATTGCTTCCATTTAAAATGAAAATTCACACTAAAAACTTAACATTATTTCAGGCCAAAAATTTCAAATGGTGAGTTTACTATTGAAAAATGTTTGGTTTTATGATCAGCTCTGTCAGTGTCCAATGAGGATATTTTTTTATTTACTATATAGAACTGGTGTAGCTTCTTCCTTCTGAAGATCTCAATGTGCTTTATGAATGTCATTTGATTTAGCCTGTCACAGCAAACCTAGGAATTCAGTATTATTGTCTGTAGAACGGGAGACTTGGAGGGCCAAGTAACCCAGAGGTTGGAGTGCTTTACTTCTAGCCCCCTGCTTGAGATGCCTCAGTCTTTAAAGCAGGGAGTAGAGTAGGGGGATCAGGGCTACCACTCCACCAGGTTCCAGCCCGGGGCCCTGTGTGAGTCCTCCCCTGAGTAGCTGACCTCCCAGCAGGGAATCTACATCCACTGCCCTGCGTTAATTCCTACCCTTACCCTTTCAGTTTGGGGTGTGGCCCCCACAGCCCAAGTCACTCTGGTGGCTTGTCTCCAGTAGCACTCTTTCATGGACCTTGGGTGGTGACCTGCAGTGGGCCCAGGTTCCTCTGGGCAGGGCAACCATAAGTTTGGTGGGGCAAGAACCCCACAAAGTCACTGCTTTTTGGTCACGCAGTTATCCCTTAGGCCAGGTGCTCCTAAGTCTCTTCCACCATCTCCTATAGCCAGAGAGACAATATTTATTTTCTGGTGGCTGCCTTGGCTGGCAGGCTAGTGACCCTTCCCCTCAGATAGGGAGGCAAGTAGCTCTTTACCAGTCAGCCCGTACCTGAGCCCCATTCTCTCCTTTTCTCTCCCCTCCAGGCCTGGCATTGGCTGCAGGTATAACAGGTTGGGTCTAGGTGGGCTCAAAGGCTCTCTTTAACCCCTTCTGTGTTGGCATGTGGTTTCTTTGCTTCATCACAGTCTCCATTTTACAGATGGGTCAAACTGTGTTCTCCACTTATCTGTTCCTCCACTGGAAAGCTGTGCACCAGAAGCAACTATGAAGAGTCAAATATGGTGGATGAGGAGGGATACACAACTTCAAAGGTGTATTCCAGAACACCAATCTCCAACTGAAGGTCAGGGCTCCAGAGCTCATATTGTTCAGTGTTTGCTGTAAAAAGAGAAACAAGAAGAGCCAGCATAAGGTAGAAGGGTGAAAAGAGAACAATAGAGAGCTGACGAAAGGTGTGTGGAGGGGAGATACACATAGCAGGGGTCAGGCAGAATGGGTGGTGGAGAGAGAGAGAAAACAGGAAATTAAAAGGGCGAACCACAGAGAGAAGGAGGAAAGGATGTCTAGGTTTGATTTTTTTTAAAATCAGTAACTTAAAGACCTGGCAAAATAGTAGAGCTTATCCCAGAAAATTGATTCTTTTCTGTGCATATTTTCCACCTTTCGTTGGAAAACTGAAAAGGATTTGGTATTTAGGATTTGTTGTTGTTGTTCAGGTTATTTATTTTGTAAATCAAAATTTTCCATGGAAAGTATGCTGCTTCTGTGAAAATTTTCATTTATCTATAAATTCAATGTTCCAGGTTCAGAATAATTCATCCAAATTGGGCCAAATTCATCCCTACTGTATCTCCACTGACTTCTGTGGAATTACAAGAGGATGATGTTTTACCTGTAACCCAACTCTGGCAAGACAGTAGGTACAGATATTTGAAATATATATTCAGGTAAGGGTGGGGGAAAACAAGCTGAGTACAGAAAAGTTTGTGAAAGAGCCTGGGACATCCTACATACTATCTGACACCACACAACCCTGGGACCTTCAGTTGGGGAATAGAGGAGGGTCCCAGGCAGGAGCTCTCTCCCATAGACTGATCTGTCAAATGAAAGTAAAAAGCCTTGTTAAGATTTCCCTGGGTTTTTGCAAGAGTTGGGATGTTAATTCTGCTGTCCTGGCCAAATTCCAAGTGGTGTGATTCTCTTCTATTCATTCAAAACTACCTAGAGGAAGTTATACATTTCCAAATCTAGAGCTACTTTGTAATGCACTGGCATTAAACAGCTTTCATGTTTCATGCCAGCTATGACTGAATTTCAGTGATGGTTGATCCTGATACATATCATTTGTAAAATACTTGGGGATCCTTCAGGATGAAAGCCTGACTCAGTGTTGTTTCTCAAGGGCACTAACACAAAGTATTATACATACACACATAAACTTGCACACATACACACACATGCCATTCAGTAAAGCAGATTAAAACAAAACAAAGAAGACATGCAGAATGTTGTTCTTTATAGGTGCAAAGGGCACAGAGGTGCTATCTTGATGTGTTAGAAATACCCTGATGACAGACACATAGATGGATGAGGAAGAAGGTAGATGGAAACGTACCTAAAGGATAGAGATGTAAAGTTCTCTGTCTTCATTTTATTGGTCCAAAATTCTAAAGTGTTCCTGCTTCATTTTTGCTTAAACAAACTTGTACTTGAATTCAGTGTGAATTTTGGCTGAGGAAGGACTTCAGGTTTTGGCCCAATTACTCACTAATATATTTAAGGTACCTAGTTTTATTTTCAACTAATACAAAAAGATTCTAACATACAGAGTCAGATTCCTCTGTGGTGTAATTCACTTGGCGTGACCAATAATGAATTTGGCCCATAAGTTTTAGGAGGTTTGTGTAGCTGAATTTTAACAAAGTGTACTTATTTATGCATGAATAATATCTTACCTAATGTCTAATATATCAATGATTACTTTGCTGTGTTTACCCTAATAGACAAATGAAAAATGTATATAAATATAAGATGTCTCATTGTTTTGAAAAGGTTAATTTTGACTGCTGTATGGTCTAATGAGAATTATTTTTTTTTTCTTCACTATATTGCACTGACTAATCGGAGGATGAATGTCATTTAACTTAGTCTCTCACAGCACAGCTATGAACTCAGTATTATTGCCTTCTTTTACAGATCGGAAATCTCAGGCACAGAAGTGAAGTTACTTGGCCAAGGCTGAACAGTGAGTATGTGGCAAAGTCTGTTCAGAAACTGAAGCCCATGCAGAATACATGTCTGCTTTATAAACGTTGCATTGGACAGACAATACGTAACACCAGAGCTCCATACTCTGCACTGGCTGCCAACAAGTATCTGGATGGAAACCAAGGTGTTTGTTTAATCTTTACAGCCACAAATATTTTGTGACAGATTATCTTCAGTGTGAGATGCTGCCACCACTGGAGTTGATCAAACAAAACGAGTAATTTTTTTATTGGAAATTTAGGGGAAAGTTTTTTTTTCTAAAACTTCACGCAAAGTATGCATTTTTTTCACTGAAAACTGAAACTAAAAATGAAAATGTTTCCGTTTTTGGCAATGATTTTCAGTAAAAAATTTTGGTTTCCAGTAAAAAAAAAAATATTGTTTTTCAGAAGTCTAGTAGTGACTTTTGTTGATGTATCACTCTTACACAGTTCAATAAAAGAATGTCCCAACACTGCAGCCACCTAGACTGCAATTGGGCAAACATTTTCAACCAAAACTTTTGTTGGCAAACAATTCAGATTGGTTGACACTAAAATTTTACAGGATTTCACATAGAGTTCACCAGCTTGTTCAATTTGGGGGGAAATCTGAAAAAAATGTAAATATTTTGTTTCAAGATTTTCAAAAATACATTTTTTGATTTTTTGATCCAAACAACTTTTTGTTTCAAAATTTCTTTTATTTTTTTTTTTATTTTACAAAGTTAAAAAATACTCTAAATTGAAACAAAATGTTTTGTTTGGGGCCAAGCAAAAACATTTCATATGACCCCCAAATGTTTTTTTTTTCAAGTTTTTTCCAAGTTTGCTGAAAATTTAGAAAAATTTGGTTTTCAGATTGACCCATTTTTTTTCTTCAATTTTTCAGAATTGCCAGCAAACTGAAAAATTCATTATTTGTCCAGCTCTCTCCTGGACACATCATACATTTGGTGTTATAGAAAGACATCTTCAATAAATCATTCAATCAGTGCCTGTTGCTTGGTACTAAGAAAATCTAGATAAATTCTGACCTGAGCCCAGAATTCTGTGCCCAAATGTATGTTGATTTTCACTTTCATCTCTTAGATTCTCTTGCTCTATCTCCCTTACTGTGATGTGCTGCAGTGTTCATAGCGATCCTCTGCCTGCTGTTGCTGTGAGCATCAAGGTTCTTGGGTTTCAAGTGTACGTAATAGCAGAGAAGACAGCAAGGACAAAACTCTACCGTGTTACCACTGAGCACATACTTGGAAGTCTCTGAGGTTGCAGAAGTGAAAATGAGTGGAGATTTGGGGTGCGATTTTCATAATCACTGGGCTTTGGTCCTACTCTGCTCCTATTGAAGTAAAGAGGAGATTTACTATTGACTTAGTGGGAGGAGAGTTAGGTCAAAACTGAGAGGACATTTGAAAATCTCATTCTAAATTCAGGTTTCAGAGTGATAGCCATGTTAGTCTGAATCAGCAAAAACAACAAGGAGACCTTGTGGCACCTTAGAGACTAACACATTTATTTGGGCATAAGCTTTCATGGGCTAAACCCCACTTCATCAGATGCATGGAGTGAAAAATAGAGTAATCAGAATATATATTATAGCACATGAAAAGATGGGAGTTGCCTTACCAAGCGGGGGGTCATTCTAAATTCAGAGTCTGATTTCAGTTACTTTGATGTAAGTTAGAGTAACGCCACTGAAATCCCTAGTTGCTCTGGATTTACACAGCTGTAGTTCAGATCATAATCTGGCCCTAAAAGTCCAATTGAAATAATTATTATTAGAGATGGATCTGAGCAAAGGAATTTTGATCTAAATTTGGATCTGTTTCTGCTTTCCCCAAAGTTCAGCAGGGCCAGATCCAGTGTTCTGGTTCAAATACTTATATTGAAAAGTAAATATTTCTGGACAAATGTATTGCTTATGTAACTTTAGTGAAGACATAGCAGAAACAGCTTTGTGCCTTTTATTTATAACGTGTGAATGCATGACACAAAAATGATTTGCAACAGGTCAAACCACATTGCCATGAAATGTCCTTCTCAGCCAGAAGAGAAAAAGCACAATGCCTAAAATTTTCAAACATGGGTCCCCAAGTTAGACACACAAATTCACATAAATAAAAACAGACTATTTTATAAGGTGCTGTGAGCAAACACAATTCCTGTTGTCTTTAGTGGCAGCTAAGGGTGCTCAATTACTCAAGAAATTGAGCAACTTTCATTTAGGTACCTGAAAGTGGGTTTAGGTGCCTAACTTTTGACACAAGTTTGATAATTGTGACCTGTGTTTCTGATAGAGCTTGTATTTCGCTTGCCAGAGATTTGTATTTCTCAGGTTTGCATCTCTATCCTCTGCTCAAGTGAGCAGCCAAGACTGCAAAACCAGACGCTACCTCTGTTTAGCTTAACTGTGAAAAAATTCTTGTTTACTTTCATGCACAGTTAATCAGGCTTTGAAACCATTCTGATTACTTTTTTAAAAAATTCCAAGATTTTTTGTTTTTTTGGGTTGTTGTTTTTTTTCCAATCACCAAATGTATTTAAAATATGAAATTAGTTTCATTCCCCTAATGCAAAAAATAACTGGCATGCTAAGTACAACTGGGTGGAATTTTTCTGACAAATAGTTTGAGGCAAAATATGCAGTTTGAGCTAGAGTCACAAAGGGATTTAGTCTTAAGCACCACTCACAAAGTTACCAGAGGAGGAAATGGTGCCCCCGCCCCCTTTACCCTATGGCCCCATGGTTAGTGTGATGTGAGAAACTCAAGTTGAAGTCCCCAGTCTGACTGACTCTGAGCAGGGATTCCTACTTCGGTCTCCCATATTGCAGGTGTGTGCCTCGACCATTAGGCTACAGGATATGTCTTTCTCCCTCGCTCCTGTTGGAGCAGAGACTGGAACCCAGGAGTTCCCCCTTCCTCCTAGGTGAGTACCCCAACCATCAAGCTACACAGTCATTTTCATTCCCTCTCTTTCTGACCCAGTGAATATTGGGCTATAGGATACAAGGAGCGGCGTGACCAGCTCCTGCTCCTCCCGTTTTGTAAATAGTGTTTCTAACTTTCCTTTGCTTTTAATAAAAAGACAGTTTAAAATGCCCAACATTGGAACAAAGCATTTTGTTCAACCAGCAACTAATTTATTTATTCAGATAGTTTTTTCAGTTTAATCAATGAAGTGAAAAATTCATTATTCACACAGCTCTTGTGCTACACAATAGTGCTACACTACTATATTTTAGTTTTAGGAATTTAGCTATGTAATGATATTATTATGAAATTAAGATTTCCAGGGTGCCAATCTAGACTGTAGGCAATAGGAAAACTTCAGCCTGAAGCAGTAGGAAATTCTGAATAACTTGGCCATGAAGCAGCAGGAATTTCTGGATTATTGTAACCAGAAGCAGTGGGAAATTCTGGATAACTAGATCCCGAAGTAACAGAAAGTTCTGGAAATCCTCACTCAACAGCATGAAAAAATTCTTTAAAACCTCAACCAATAGCAATGATATTCTGAAAAAAAATCCCCCAAGAACTTCAGGAAATTCTGCCAAACCGCATCAGCCTGAAAAAAGCTCTCTGAGCCCAGAAGGAAATATTCTCCAAGGCTTTGCACCACAGGTGTACAAGTAATTGATCTCTACAGACAACTCTGTTTCTTGTATGTTACAGGTGTATAGTCTTAACATTCCAACTGTCCTGCAGGAGCAAAAGAGTTTTTTTTTTCCCCTTACAGGAATCCAGTGTTATTCAGTGGAACTCAGCCTGTAGTGCAGGAAACTCCCAGAGAACACATAGAATTTTAATGCTTCCAGGCTGCCCTTTAGCATCAGCTATATTTTCCACATTACTCACATTAGGAAATGTCTGTGAGATCATCAGATGAAAGGAACTCTATAAAGGCAAGTACTATGCAAAAACTAAAGGCCTGATCTTGCAAACCTTGGTTCACATGAATAGATTTTACACACCTGATTACCCCTGTGTATTCAGTGGGTCTATTTGTGTAAAGACTAATTAAATGAATAAAGGATTGCAGGACTAAGCTTTAAGGCCTGGATCTACAAAGGTATTTAGATGCCTAACTCCTAGATTTTGGTGTTAAAAACTCATTTTTAGGTTTCACTTCAATCCACAAAACTCCCACTCAGCTGCTGCCTAACCCTGAAGGCACCTAAACCCACTTGGTGCCTATGTTTTTGCAGCAAAAGTTCTCTAGATGTGAATGTTTCTGCCTCTGGGCATGTGCACGGCTGTCTCACTCTAGGCATCTGGACACCTAAGCCCCAGAGCTATTCATGAGATGGGGGAAGATAGGCATTCCTCTGACGAACTTTCATGCAAGGCCCAATCTGGAAGGGATGCTCAGAGGTCACCTAAGTCCACACAGAAAAGCCAAGGAAGATGACCTACCTTTTAACTTTCAGCCCAGTGATTAGGGCACTCACCTGGGATGGGGGAGACCCCCTGGTTCAAGGCCCTTTTTGCCTGATGAGAAGAAGGGATTTGAACAAGGCTCTCAAGTGCACACCCTAGCCCCTGGACTCTGAGATATTCTGATATAGGGCTCCCTCAATCTCTCCTATTGAAGTTGTTCCACATTAAATAAATAATTGAATATTAATTGAGCTAGAGAGTGAGAATGATTCTATATCCAGGGGTTGGAACACTAACCTGAGCAGCAGCACACAGCTATTTACATTCCTTCTCTTCACCAGGCAAAGAGAGGAATTGAACTGGGGTTCTCCTACATTTTGGATGACTACCTTACCCACTGGGCCAAAGGTTATAAGGGAGGCTTGTTTCCTCCTCTTCTTTCTCTTCCCCCAGGCTGTTTTGCGTCGCTCTAGGTGGCCTCTGAGCATGCCTCCCGGATCTGGCCCCACACAAGACTTAGAAGGAGGAGCACCTAACTTCCCTGAGTTTGTGAATTGCTAGCAGAGCTATGTAGGCTCCTGCCTGTAGCCTGGACTTAGATCAAGGGTTCTCAGGACAAATTTTTGCATGGCTCAGAGTGCGGCCACCAACTCTTGCTGGTGGCCACTCTCACACTTTTCCCTAAAATACTTAATTAGCTTTAGGAAAAACAAATAAATATACACATATACATGGCCAAATCATAGTAATTTATTTATTGCTAGCTAGTAAATCTGCTGTGAAAAGTGATACTTGTATGTTTGTTAATTTCACTTTTCACAACTTTTCACAGCAGACTTACTAGGTAGCTGTAAACAAACATACAAGTCTCACTTTTCACAGCAGACTTATTCAGCCCCGGTAAGCCTGGAAACAAATTAAGACCTGGATGGGGGGTCGGCAGCAGGAGCCGGGGGTGATGGGGTTGGGGGGGTTGGAGGAGACAGTGGGGGGCCAGAGCCTGAAGTCCCATGACTGGGGGATAGGGATGGAGCCCAAAGCTGCATGGCCAGGGCCCGGGGCCAGTTCCTGGGCAGCCAGAGCCGGAAGCCCTGCGGCTGGAGTCTACCACCCCAGGGGTGAAGCCCAAAGCCTGAGCCCCACCACCCCTGGGAAAGTGGGGAACTCACCAGCTGCCTGCTCCTTCAGCATTGTGCCCCTCTGTCTCCAGAGGGGGGGGCAGGGCCCAACCCCTGCTTGCAGCCCCAGCAGCCAACACCAAGGGGGTTCATCTAAAAACAACAGGGAGGGGAGAGGGGCCCAGGAGGCTGTGGCCACAAGAAAAGACCCTGGTAGCCACATGTGGCCACATTTGAGTAACGCTGGCTTAGATGCTGAACTCTGTGAGAGGGATGGGGCTTAGGACACACCCCTCTCCTTGGTATCTCCCATTGGTTAGTTTAGGTAGCTCTCTGCCTGGCATGCTGGCTTTTGTGGATTGCATTTCTAAGGCACCTATATCATAGAATATTAGGGTTGGAAGGGACCTCAAGAGATCATCTAGTCCAACCCGCTGCTCAAAGCAGGATCAATCCCCAACTAAATCCCCAAATGGCCCCCTCAAGGATTGAACTCACAACCCTGGGTTTAGCAGGCCAACGCTCAAACCACCGAGCTATCCCTCCCTCCACCCACCCCATTCATTGCATAAGGAACCTAGGCATCTAACTTGGGATTTGTAGCTCACATTGTTGTTTCAAAAAAAAAACAATGAGGAGTCCTTGTGGCACCTTAGAGACTAACAAATTTATTTGGGCATAAGCTTTCGTGGGCTAAAACCCACTTCATCAGATGCATGGAGTGAAAAAGACAGTAGGCAGGTATATATACAGCACATGAAAAGATGGGAGTTGCCTTACCAAGTCGGGGGTCAGTGCTAACAAGGCCAATTCAATCAGGGTGGATGTGGCCTATTCCCAACAGTGGACAAGAAGGGGTGAATATCAACAGTAATTTGTTCCAGTAATTTTCCAGATACCTAAAAGTTAGGTGTTGGAAAGTGCAGCATTGCAACACCTAAGTTCCTTTATGGATCCTGACCTAAATAAATATGGAGGGTTTTGGCCAAAAACCTTTCATTTTATCGCAGTTTTTGGTCACACATTTTTTGGTTTTCAGTTTTCCAACAAAAAGACAAAATTTTCTGCTGAAAATGTCAACAAAATTATATATATAAATTATAAAATTCCTCCTTAACTTCAGGATATTTTCTAACAAGTTTCTGGGCCTTTTTGCAAACCATTACTTATTTTGCTTCGAATCCTTAAAAAACAACAAGCATGTATAATTCCTCCAGTTCTTTTTGTTTCTCAAACTTGCCCTCATTTTGAGAAATGTCATTTTCAGTCTTTTACTTAGCCTTTGTAAATTTCCCAAGGCCCTGTCAAACTTTAGCAGCAGCAGCACAGCACGTGAGAAATAGGAAGTTAACACCTCTTCCCACCCCCGCATAGAATCTCATTTTGTTGGCTTTGTGGTGGGTGAGTTTTGATGGTACTTTGGGAATTATGAGACCTAGACCCAAGTTGCCAGAGCACCGTGTGGTCATAATCTTTAGTCATCAGTTCTGTGTTTACATATTTGAAGGATATCGTGAAGCTTAACAATCTTTATTAAAATCTCTTTGTTCTGAATTGTGAATGGCTATTTTTTTAAGAATGGTCCCCCGAATGTGTACAGTTATTAACACTAGTCCCATCAGAGCTTTATGGTGATGAGTTAGCCTTAGCACCTCATCTTGCCAGAGCAGAAATTGTCTCTTACATGGGTGGTGGTTATTAAAGGCCAGGGCAGGCTAAACCTCCCCTGACCAAGGCCGCAGCCCCACCCATGTTCCCCTGGGAGGCCTCGCCCTCCCTCCCATCTAACCTGAAGCCAGCCCAGCGGAGGGCTCAGCTCCAGCCAGTGGTCTGGATTGTTACTTCTGTACATTCCAGGAGCTATCTGTGTCTCAAGGAGACAGCCACTATAGTTGGGACTGTGGTGTAGACCATTATATTTATTGTAATTAATAACTAGTAAGGCTACAATTTTGCCCCCAGCGGCTGGGAGCTGCAGGGTCCCACCGTGTCCCGCGGAGGCAGGGAGCTGTGGAGCTGTGGGTACCCACACTTCCTGATGCAGTGAGGCCCCGAGCTCCCAGTCGCCGTGCATGGCGGGGGTACCCTACAGCTCCTAGTAGTTGGCGGGTGGCAGGAGGATTCCTGCAGCTCCCCACTGCCACAGGCGGCAAGGAGACCCCCCAGAGCTTCCCAGTCCTCCTTGGCAGTAGGGGAACCCCCTCAGCTCCTGGCCCCCACGGGCTGCAGGGGGATCCCCACAGCTCCCTGCCGCCAGTGGAGGAGGACCCTGAAGCTCTGATTTTGTCATGGATATTTTTAATAAAAGTCAGGGACAGGTCACAGGCTTCTGTGAATATTTCTTTATTGCCCGTGACCTGTCCCTGACTTTTACTAAAAATATCCGTGACAAAATCTTAGCCTTAATAATTAGACACCAAAGTATGGGTCAAGTGAGCCATGGTTTTGTCACCATAGTGGCATAAAATGTTTATTTCACTTGTTTGTACAGTTCATGGGGGAAATGCATAATACAGATGGTAGACACCCAACAGATAGCTACATAAAAGATCTGCATCTCACTTTACCTCTTTTACACTGGTGTATCTCAACTAAATTCGGTAGCTTTACTCCAGATTTACATTGGTGTAAGTGAGATCAGACTCAATCCCAAAGTATTTAATGTTTTATCTTAGGCCTGGTCTACACTACAAAGTTAGGTCAACATATGCCACATTAGGTCGAGTTAATAATGTATGTGTCTACACTTCCGAGTCCCTTCCGCTGACCTAAAGGGCTTGTAAAGTCGACTTCTCTACTCCACCTCCGTGAGAGGCACATCCACGCGTTGACATGGGGATAATATAGACACTGTGCTGTGTAATTCGAATGAATTGGCCTCCAGGAGGTGTCCCACCGTGCTCCGCTGTGACCACTCTGGAGAGCACTTTCAACTCCACTGCACATCAGCCAGGTACACAGGAAACAGCTGCTCCCCTGTTAAAGCCCCAGGAACTTTTGAATTTTCATTTCCTGTTTGATCGGCATGGAGAGCTCATCAGCACAGCTGATCATTGATGCTCTAGGCTGCAAATGTGCTCCAGCATGGAGTACACAGTAGGTGCTGGATCTTATTGCTGTGTGGGGAGAAGAGTCTGTGCAGGCAGAGCTCCAATCCAGCAGAAGAAACGCTAACATCTATGCCAAAATCATGCAGGACATGGGGGAGATGGGCTACGCCAGGGACACACAGCAGTGCCACGTAAAAATAAAGGAGCTTCAGCAAGCGTACCAGAAGACAAGAGAGGCAAACAGTCGCTCTGGTTCTTAGCCACAAACATGCGGCTTCTATGAGGAGCTGCATGCAATCCCACCATTACCCCAAAATACTTCATGGATACCTCCCAGGAGCCCCACGTGACCTCGAGCAACAATGAGAAGGACATTGTAGATGAGGAAGAGGAGGAGGAGAATGTGAGATAGGCAAGCAGAGGATCCATTCTGCCCAACAGACAATAACATTTTTAAATTCTGTAGCCCATCCCCTCACAGGACCAATTGTCAGCAGAGCATGAAGCCAGGGAAGGAACCTCTGATGAGTACACATTTCCAATTAAACTGTAGGGGTTACATGCTACTATTTTTAATGTTGAATCTGAACAAAAAATAGGTATAGTGGTTATCAGTGGCCAGTCCAGCTATGCAGAGGGTGCTCTCCAAAAAAGACTGTTTATGTACCCAAGGATGGTCCTGGAATCATCCATGGAGATATCTAGGAAGCTTTCATGGCGGTACTCTGCAATCCGTTGCAGAAGGTTTCTGGGAAGGGCTGCCTTATTTCGTCCACCACGGTAGGACACTTTCCTTCGCCACTCCAGTATTAACTCTTCTGGCATCGTTGCGGCACACAGTATTGCAGCATAAGGACCACGTCTGTACCCAGATGCTTGCAGCATCTTCTCCCTTTCTGCCTCTGTTACCTTCAGGAGAGTGATATCCTAGGGGAAATGGGGGAACTTGGTGCTGGCTGAAAAGGCTTTCCTCCAAGACAGAGCTTTTAACCTTTCCTGTTATATGTAACTTATCTCAGACAAGCATGTCTAGCAGTCTGACCCACCTAGAGCATTTATAAAAACAGCTTTTTTTCCATCAGAATGATTTTCTGGCAATAAATACCCAACAAGTTCTATTTTGACCTTAAATCTCTGTGCCTCAGCTCCCCATCTGTAACATGAGCATCGTGCCTCCCCCTCACCTCACAGCGGTGTTGTGAAGATAAATTAATTTATGTTTTTGAAACACTTGGATACTATAGTGATGAACACCTTAATTCTGCCTTCATATCTGGCACTGAATGCAGTAAATAAGGCCTAGGGGCATGGATTGAACTATGAGTATAAAACAAAATATTGCACATTCATTCTCTCCACTGAATGAGGCAGCCATTCTATGAGAAAAGAATAGTATGTCCTCATGTAATTAAACACTGTGTCATAATTCCATGCACAAGGGAGCTGAATTACGTTTGCACAGGCAAACTTAACTCTGGCATTTCCTAACTTTTGAGTGCTTGAATTTGCAACCCTAATAATATTCTTATAATGTATTTGTGTATGTGTAATGTGACTTTATTACTTTCACACTTTAAACCCTGCTCAGTATGGAGCATTCATTAACAGCACTTCTAGAAACTCAATAAACAACTCTGATGGAAATTCAATCATTGATATCTCTGCGTTTGTCCTTCAAAAAGTCTGTGCTTTGAAATCATGGATCCAGATAGCTCAGTCTGAATCTTCATGTTTTTATCCATAAAAACAACAACAACAAAAAATCCTCACAACAAGAAAAACACAGCTCTGTAATCAAAACAAAACAACATATGTAGGACAAGTCAAATGTGTGCAGAGACCTTTGTCCTGCTTCCAATCAGCAAACCCCACTCTCTACTTCCAAGAAGCAGCTGAGCCCACATATATGATCTTTCTGAGCCTACCGAGACTCAGCTGCACCTGATGGCTTGGACTCTGAAACCCCTTGGAGGGATTAAACCAGCCCTTTCCCCACAAAAGCCATGCCACTGTCTGACTCAATGCCTCTTTCAAGAGGAAACATCAGCCCAGGTGGGTCAGGGCTGCGGGACCTACTCTGGGGTATTGAATAATCTTTATTCCCTTCCCATTGACATAGTAAAAATTTGTTAAGAAATACACAAGGATATAAAAATAACTGAACAATTTCTAGGTGTGCCTGAGACTTACAGGTCAGTGGAGTGGGCTGTGGCATCCTGCCACATCCAGCAATGGCTGATTGCCGTACGGGATAATCGGATCCAGCGAAATGAGGCCTGAGACTTTATGAAATCGTGTGTGGAAACAAAAACAAATCAGCTCAAATCCCGGTATGAGTGTGTGGATATAAGGGATGGGAGGCAGGCTAATGAGTCATGGTCACAGCCAGGATTCTGAGGTCCCCAGATGTTGGCCAAACACATTCTCCTTTTTCCCCAGAAGATTTTAGAGTACATTTTACAGAAAAGTATTTATGAAATGTAATTCCTTCCTCCCACTCAGGCTCAACATCAAGTTGTTTATAGAAATACACCAGCCTTTTAAAAAAAATAGTGTTAGCTTGCTTTTTAAAGTTTTGCCTAAAAGAAAACTGCACTAAAAACTTATTACTTGTAATAAGGAGCTGCAGGCAGCCGTGCCTGTGGACGGTCAATGTAAACAAACTATCTCGCGGCCCACAGGTTGCCCACCACTGCCCTAGATGATTGGCTAAGAGAGTATCGGCAACTGTTAGGCCTGGTCTACACTACGACTTTAATTCGGATTTAGCTGCGTTAATCCGAATTAACCCTTCACCCGTCCACACTATAGAGCCAGTTAATTCGAATTAAAGGGCACTTAAAATCGATTTCTGTACTCCACCTCGACGAGCGGAGTAGCGCCTAAATCGATTTTGTTAATTCGAATTAGGGTTAGTGTGGCCGCACACCACCGAATTACTGTGTTTAAATTAATGGGGTAGTGTGGCCGCACACCACCGAATTAATGTGGTTAAAAACCGAATTAATGTGCTTAGTGTGGCCGCGCACAATCGAATTTATACAACCTGTTTCCCAAATTCGAATTATCTAAATTCGGATTAATCCCGTAGTGTAGACATACCCTTATAGAAAACAGTATGAACCCTTAGAACAGGCCTGCTGATTAAAGGTGAAAGTGCCTAATTTTACCCCTCAAGGAAATGAAGAGGCTGACTCTGTGATAGTCAAAACAATGAGGAGTCCTTGTGGCACCTTGGAGACTAACAAATTTATTTAGGAATAAGCTTTCATGGGCTAAAACCCATTTCATCAGATGCATGGAGTGAAAACTACTGTAAGCAGACTATATATTATAGCACATGAAAAGATGGGAGTTGCCTTACCAACAGGGCCGGCTCTAGGTTTTTTGCCACCCCAAGCAAAAAAATTTTTGGCTGTCCCCCGTCCCAGCCCTGGGCTCCTTGCCGCCCCCCCCTCCCCCCCCCACCCCGGGCCCCCCCCCACCCCCCCCTCACTGCCCCCCCCACACACCTCCTGCCGCCCCAGCCCTGGGCTCTCCCCCACCTACCTGCACCCTCCTTCCGCCACAGCTCTGGGTCACTGGTAACTCGCTCCCAGGGCAGGTCATTCAGCAGGAATTTTAGATGTGCACAGAACACAGACAGGATTGGTTCCCGTATGGTTACAGAACTGCAGTAAGGTGGAACAATTTTCAGCTTCTGTGATTGGAGGATATCTGGATGCATATTATAAGACTGTCCTACATAAATGAGGAAAAGTTGAGGTGCCTTTATTATTCTTTTGTTCCACTCTTTCTTTCTTGGGGAATTTGCCAATGCAATATCACTGTCTTCCTTTTAAACAAACAAACAAACAAACAAACAAACAAACAAACAAACAAAAAAAGGCAATGGCTGTTGAAAATAGCAATTCCAGTCCTAATAATCACTGGGAAGCATTTCTTGCTCAATTTTATCCTACTTTTTCTACAGCAAGTTACAGTGGATCAGTATATTTGATTTGGGAGAAATGAAGTAACAGCTGCCCAAACTGAGCTTGAGCACTCCTGAATTTTGAAGTGTTCAAATCTGGAAGGCAGGTGCTGGGGGGAGGGGGCTGTGGCTCCGCAGGGGAGCACGGCAGCATGTATGCAGCAGCATGTCTGGCGCTGTGCAAAGCCAGACACGCTAGTCTGAGTGGCACGGTAAGTGGGCTGGGGGGTTGGAGAAGGGGTAGGGGGTTCCGGGGGGGCAGTCAAGGGACAGGGAGCAGGGGGGGGTGGATGGGGTGGAGGTTTGGGGGGGGTTTTAGGGGGCAGGGGGAGGGGGTGGGGTCCTAGGGGGGAAGTTGGGAGGGGTCTCAGGAGGGGGCAGTTGGGGACAAGGACCAGTGGGGCTTAGATAGGGGGTGGGGTCCCGGGAAGGGGTGATCAGGGGACAGGGAGCAGGGGGGTTGGATGGGTTGGGGTTTCTGTGGGGGGCAGTCAGAGGGAGTGGATGGTGGCAGGGTGGGGCTACCCTCCCTCCCTGTGGAGTGTCCTATTATTTGAATGTTAAAATATGGTATCCTTACCTTCCCAGTGCAGCTCTCCATTCAAAGCAGGCTGCAGCATGAGGTCTCAGCTTCCTCACCCCTCCCCCTCTTTCCTGTTGGTAGTGGCCGAGGGAATGCTGGGAAATGTAGTTCTTTCCCTGCTCCAGGGCTGGCTCTATAGGCAGGGAGCTAACCAAGAAACTACAGCTCCCAGGGCCCCCTGTTGGTTCTCAGCTCCCATGCTGGATCCCTGCCGCCCCTGCAAATGGGCTGCCCCAAGCACGTGCTTGCTTTGCTGGTGCCTAGAGCCGCCCCTGCTTACCAAGTGGGGGGGTCAGTGCTAACGAGCCAATTCAATTAAGGAGGAAGTGGCCTATTCTCAACAATTGACAAGAAGGGGGGATTACCCAGGGAGGGGAAATTACTTTTGTAGTGACCCATCCACTCCCAGTCTTTATTCAGGCCTAATTTGATGGTGTCCAGTTTGCAAATTAATTCCAGTTCTGCAGTTTCTCGTTGGAGTCTGTTTTTGAAGTTTTATTGCTGAAGAATTGCCACTTTTAAACCAGTTATTGAGTGTGTAGGGAAATTGAAGTGTTCTCCTACTGGTTTTTCAATGTTACAATGCTTGATGTCTGATTTGTGTCCATTTATTCTTTTGCGTAGAGACTGTCCGGTTTGTCCAATGTACATGGCAGAGGGGCATTACTGGCACATAATGGCTTATATCACATTGGTAGATGTGCAGGTGAACGAGCCCCTGATGGTATGGCTGATGTGATTAGGTCCTATGATGGTGTCTCTTGAATACATATGCGGACAGAGTTGGCAACGGGGTTTGTTGCAGGGATTGGTTCCTGGGTTAGTGTTTTAGTTGTGTGGTGTGTAGTTGCTGGTGAGTTTTTGCTTCAGGATGGGGAGCTGTCTGTAAGCGAGAACTGGCCTGTCTCCCAAGGTCTGTGAGAGTGAGGGATCATCCTTCGGGATAGGATTTACATCCTTGATGATGCGCTGGAGAGGTTTTAGCTGGGGGCTGTAGGTGACGGCTAGTGGCTTTCTGTTACTTTCTTTGTTGGGCCTGTCCTGAAGTAGGTGACTTCTGGGTACCCTTCTGGCTCTGTCAATCTGTTTCTTCACTTCAGCAGATGGGTATTGCAGTTTTTAAAATGCTTGATAGAGATTCTGTAGGTGTTTGTCTGTGTCTGAGGGATTGGAGCAAATGAGGTTGTATCTTAGAGCTTGGCTGTAGACAGTGGATTGTGTGATGTGGTCTGGATGAAAGCTGGAGGCATGTAGGTAAGTAGAGCGGTCAGTAGGTTTCTGGTTTAGGGTGGTGTTTATGTGACCATCGCTTATTTGCACTGTAGTGTCCAGGAAGTGGATCTCTTGTGTGGACTGGTCCAGGCTGAGTTTGATGGTGGGGTGGAAATTGTTGAAATCCTGGTGGACTTTCTCAAGGGCTTCTTTTCCATGGGTCCAGATGATGAAGATGTCATCAATGTAGCGCAAGTAGAGTAGGGGCGCTAGGGAACGAGTTCTGAAGAAGCGTTGTTCTGAGTCAGCAATAAAAATGTTGGCATACTGTGGGGCCATGCAGGTACCCATAGCAGTCCCACTGACTTGAAGGTGGAAATTGTCCCCAAATCTGAAATAGTTGTTGGTGAGGACAAAGTCACAAAGTTCAGCCACCAGGTTTGCCGTGACATTATCGGGGATACTGTTCCTGATGGCTTATAGTCCATCTTTGTGTGGAATGTTGGTGTAGAGAGCTTCTACGTCCATAGTGACTAGGATAGTGTTTTCTGGAAGATCACCAATGGATTGTAGTTTCCTCAGGGAATCAGTGGTGTCTCAAAGATAGCTGGGAGTGCTGGTAGTATAGGGCCTGAGGAGAAAGTCCACATAGCCAGACAATCCTGCTGTCAGGGTGAAAATGCCTGAGATGATGGAGTGTCCAGGATTCCCAGGTTTATGGATCTTGGGTAACAGATAGAATACCCCTGGTCGGGGCTTTTGGGGTGTGTCTGTGTAGATTTATTCCTGTGCTTCTTCAGGGAGTTTCTTGAGCAGATGGTGTAGTTTCTTTGGTAACCCTCAGTGGGATCAGAGGGTAATGGCCTGTAGAATGTTGTGTCAGAGAGTTGCTGATAGTCCTACATTATAATTATACAGGAAAACTTATTCTAAGAGAAAAGGCAACCTGTCGCATACACTTAACAAATGTTGCATTTCTCATAGACTTTAAGGTCAGAAGGGAAAATCATGATCATCTAGTCTGAACTCCTGCACATCGCAGGCCACAGAACCTAACCCATCCACTCCTGTAATAGACCCCTAACCTCTGACTGAACTCCTCAAAATATGGTTTAAAGACTTCAAGTTATAGAGAATCCACTATATATACTAATTAAAAGCTGTGCGTCTAAACCATGCCCCATGCCGCATAGGAAGGGAAAAAAGCCCAAGAGTCTTTGCCAATCTGACCTGGGAGGGAATTCCTTCCCAGCCCCAAATATGGAGAGGAGTCAGACCCTCAGCTTGTGGGCAAGACCCACCGACCCACTCAGAGCTCTCCTCATCTAGTGTCACATCACTGGCCGTTGGAGATATTTACTTCTAGCAGCTGCAGATCGGCTACATGCCACAGTAGGCAGTGTCATCATACCATCCCCTCCATAAAATTATCAAGATCAGCCTTGAAGCCAGTTAAGTTTTTCATCCCCACTACTGTCCTTGGAAGGCTGTTCCAGCACTTCACTCCTCTGATGGGTAGAAACCTTTGCCTAATGTAAAGCCTAAACTTGTTGATGGACAGTTTATAGCCATTTGCTCTTGTGTCCACATTGGCGCTGAACTTAAATAACTCCTCTCCCTCCCTGGTATTTATCTCTCTGATGTATTTATAGAGTGCAATCATTTCTCCCCTCAGACTTCCTTTTAGTTAGGCTAAAAAGGCCAAGCTCTTTGAGTCTCCTCTCATAACAGACTTAAAAGTGGCAATTCTTCAACAAAAAAAACTTCAAAAACAGTCTCCTCTCATAAGGCACGTTTTCCATTCCTCACATAGTCCTATTAGCCCTTCTGTGTACCTGTTCCAATTTGAATTCATCTTTCTTAAACATGGGTGAGCAGAATTGCACACAGCATTTCAGATGAGGTCTCACCTGATCCATTTTAGGACTTCATTAGCCTTTTTCATGGCCACTTCTCATTGGCAGCTCATAGCCATCCTGTGACCAACCAATACACACAGGTTTTTCTCCTCCTCTGTCATTTCCAACTGATAAGTCACTGGCTTCTAGCAAAAATTCTTGCTGTTAGTCCCTAAGTACATGAGCTTACACTTTGCAATATTAAATTTCACCCCATTTCTATTACTGAAGTTTACAAAGTCATCGAGATCTTCTTCTATGATGTTCCGATTCTCTTCTGAATTGGAAATACCTCCTTACTTTGTGTCATCCACAAATTTTATTAGCACACTCACACTTTTTGTGAAAAGCTTACTAATAAAAATGTTAAATAAGATTGGTCCCAAGACCGATCCCAGAGGAACTCTATTAGTAACCTCCATCCAGTCTGACAGTTCAACTTTCAGCATGATCCATTGTAGTCTCCCATTTAACCAGTTCCCTATCCACCTTTCAATTCTCATATTAATCCCCATGGGTATGTCTACACTACAGGATTAATCCGAATTTAGATAATTCGAATTTGGGAAACAGGTTGTATAAATTCGATTGTGCGCGGCCACACTAAGCACCTTAATTCGGTTTTTAACCACATTAATTCGGTGGTGTGCGGCCACACTACCCCATTAACTTAAACACAGTAATTCGGTGGTGGAATTAACAAAATCGATTTAGGCTCTACTCCGTTCGTCGAGGTGGAGTACAGAAATCCATTTAAAGGGCCCTTTAATTCGAATTAACTGGCTCTGTAGTGTGGACGGGTGAAGGGTTAATTCGGATTAACGCTGCTAAATCCGAATTAATCCCGTAGTGTAGACCAGGCCCATCTTGTCTAATTTAACTAATAATTTCCCATGTGGAACTGTATCAAATGCCTTACTGAAATTCAGGTAGATTAGATCTACTGCATCTCCTGTGTCTAAAAATCAGTTATCTTCTCAAAGAAGATCAGGCTGATCTGGCAAGATCTACCTTTTATAAAACAATGTTGTATTTTATCTTAATTACCATTAACGTCTACATCTTTAACTACTTTCTCTTTCAAAATTTGTCCCAAGACCTTGCATACAATTGAGGTCAAACTAACAGGCCTATAATTTCCCAGATCACCTTTTTTCCCTTTCTGAAAAATAGGAACTATATTAGCAGTTCTCCAGGCATAGGGTACAAGCTCTGAGTTTACAGATGCATTAAAAATCTTTGCTACTGGGGTTGCAATTTCATGTGCCAGTTCCTTTAATATTCTTGGATGGAGATTATCCAGGCCCCCCGATTTAGTCCCATTAAGCTGTGTGAATTTGACTTCCACCTGGATGTGGTAATTTCTACTTCCATATCCTCGTTCCCATTAGCCACCCTGCCACTACCCCTAAGCTCTCCATTAGCCTTATTAAGGTCCATACCTGGGCTATCTTTGATCTCCACTCTATCCTCAGTGCTTAGCGGTCCCACTTCTTTTCTTGTTTTCTTTTTATTTATATGGCTATGGAACATTTTACTGTTGGTTTTAATTCCCTTTGCAAAGTCCAACTCTGCTTGGCTTTTGGCAGTTCTCACTTTGTCCCAACACTTTCTGACCTTCAAGAGATAGCTTTCCTTGCTGATCCCTCCCATCTTCCAATGTTGATAAGCAACTCTGGATGTGACTCAAAGTCAAATGGGTGTGACAGAATGTACCCCTGTGTGACAAGGCGTCTTCCCCGTACTGGCCCTGATAGGGTTAAAACCCAGCCTAGAGGGTTGCAGGGAAACAGCCAATTAGGCAGTGGCTGCAGCCAATTAGGGCAGCGGCTGGACCAGCTAATCAGGGCCCAGCTGGCCCATATAAAAGGAAGCTGCAGGCCAGAGCAAACAGTCTGCTGCAGGAAGCTCAAGGGAGGGGACCGGCTTCCTAGAGGGCTGCAGAACTAGCACTGTGAAAAGGGCTGCTAGGAATTGCAGGCCTGAGGCCCTGGAAAGAGGGTGAAGGAGCCAGAGGCAGGAGACGAAGGTGCTGGGGATGCATGGAAGTGGCCCAGGGAATTGAGACAGACTGGTGGAGAAAGAAAGGGGGGCCAGCAGGAAGCTGTTGTTTACAGAGTCCCTGGGCTGAGACCCAGAGTGGTGTGTGGGCCTGGGTCTTCACCTCCCCACTCACCGCTGAAGAAGTGGCCAGGCTACGGACTGCCAAGCTGCTGCAAGGAGAGGCTACACTGTTGCGGAAGGAGTCCCCTGTGACACATCCAGAGGGCTGTGCCATGAAGCAGAGGCAGTGAGACTGGAACTGCAGTGGGTCTGCAGGCGGAGACAAGGATGGGAGACCCACCACCACCAGAGGGCACACCCGCTGACCAGAGCTAATTCCGTAAATGGCCAGCAGGAGGCGCCAGTGTGGTGAGTGACCCCGCGACACCCTGTATTCACATGCTACGCACTATTGTAAAAATCTTTGTACAACAGTATGCCTTGTAAAGTATCATTTGAAAACTCATAATTTTCTGATCTGTATCATCCTGCTAACATGTGTTTGGCAGCCCTGCATGTGAAGTTAAAAGATTCCACTTTATGGTGTTATTAACACATGTTCCAAACTGAGGTTGGCAAACAGGTCTGTCTCAGACAAAGGAACATTTGCTTTGCTTAAGTTGCTTTTAAGCAGTAAACAGAGTCATGAAGAATGAAGGGAAACAAAGGAAGCTCAAACAGGTGAGAAAAAAGCAACAGGGAATATCCTTCAACATAGACTCTTTGTATCCTGCGACCCAGCTGGAAATGTTTTCAAGAGAGGGACTGAAATTATCAAAAGGAGGGACAAACACCTCAAGACTCTCCTCTCTCTCTGCTCATCAATTCACTGAAACTGAAGGGATAAAGGAAGCAGCTTTTGGACTGAGGGAGGGGTCTTGACCTCAGAAGTTTGGTAGGTAAGACTGCTGAAAGTATGTGGTGAGAAAACTTTGTTAGAATTTAACATATTTTGCTAAGTTAGGTACCAATAATGTTTTATCTTTATTTTTTTCTTGTAACACTTTCTGACTTTTTATGCCTCATTACTTGTACTCACTTAAAATCTTTCTTTATAGTTAATAAACTCATTTAATTGTTTTATCTAATCCAGTGTGTTTCAACTGAAGTGTCTTAGAAATTCAATTTGGGATGGCAAGTTGAGTGTATATTATTTCTATTAAAGAAATAACTGACAATGTAACTTGTATTGTTCATGATAGGGTTGGGCAGAACAGGACATACATTTCTGGGGGTAAATTTAAGACAGAGGGTGTGTTGGGGGTCACCCTGCAGTATAACCAAGGCTGGTGAGAGCCAGAATGTAACCCAAGTGTATCTGGCAGGCTGCAGTTACACAGAGACACTCAGGGTGTGGCTTGCATGCTGGAAGGCTGCTTGTGAGAGGCATTAAAAAGGGGATAGAGAATAAGACTGAGAATATATTATTGCCCTTATATAAATCGATGGTATGCCCACATCTCGAATACTGCGTACAGATGTGGTCTCCTCATCTAAAAAATGATATACTGGCACTAGAAAAGGTTCAGAAAAGGGCAACTAAAATGATTAGGGGTTTGGAACGGGTCCCATATGAGGAGAGATTAGGACTCTTCAGCTTGGAAAAGAGGAGACTAAGGGGGGATATGATAGACGTATATAAAATCATGAGTGATGTGGAGAAAGTGAATAAGGAAAAGTTATTTACTTATTCTCATAATACAAGAACTAGGGGTCACCAAATGAAATTAATAGGCAGCATGTTTAAAACAAATACAAGGAAGTTCTTCTTCACTCAGCACACAATTGACTTGTGGAACTCCTTACCTGAGGAGGTTGTGAAGGCTAGGACTATAACAGCGTTTAAAAGAGAACTGGATAAATTCATGGTGGTTAAGTCCATTAATGGCTATTAGCCAGGATGGGTAAGGAACGGTGTCCCTAGCCTCTGTTTGTCAGAGGGTGGAGATGGATGGCAGGAGAGAGATCACTTGATCATTGCCTGTTGGTCCACTCCCTCTGGGGCACCTGGCATTGGCCACTGTCGGTAGACAGGATACTGGGCTAGATGGACCTTTGGTCTGACCCGGTACGGCCGTTCGTATGTTCTTACTTTCTAAGTGAAACTCCTTCAGCAAGGCATTGTAAGGCACCCAAGATTACAGGGGAAGGGTGATACAGCTGCTCATTAGTCTAGATTGTACCTTGGTATGTCACAATGGGATTGTCATATTGTTGGTGACATGGTTTGTAAGAGCAATAACATGCTCTTCATCCCTCTTCAGTGCAGAGACAGAGACTTGTTTGTGGACTTTGTCTTCACTACTGTAGTAAAGAGAGAGAGCCTGGAGCACTAGGCCTGGTGTAAGACCTGAGGCCTGAACCATATCAGCAAAATCAGGTCATGCCATGAACCAAAGTCAGGTCATGTATTAAGGCAGATGCTTACAATTTTACATGACCTTGGCAAAGGTATTGCTAGTGTTGCCAAAACACAGGCACTCCTAAGAAGCAACAGCTATTGGGTATGTGGGTGAACAGATTCCAAAAGATTAGCCCAGGTACATCCTGACCTACCACAAAATAAGATGGTTTGACTGAAGTGATTTTTAGGGATGTTTAACCCAAGACAACTGCACAAGAGGAGGTAACAAGCAGATGTCATGAAACAATAAGGGGGTACCTAAGTTGTAATCTATAAATGTCAGGCTGCTTCACTGTAACCCTTTGTGTGGCCTTGGGAACAGCAGAGATTCCTGCTGCTGACTGAGCTGTTCCTTGCAACAGAGAACTCGTGTGTTACTGTACCTGTAACCCCAGAGCCAGGGCGCTAGTACTGTGCCATGAGGACAAAAAACCTGGCCGACTGCCTTTATCACTGAACCGTACCTGTGGTCATTCTTTATGACTAATATTGAGGTCTGCTGAATTAGCAAGCTGTGCTATTGTAACCCACATGCCTAATAGGGAGATATCTCTTTAAGAGATCTATTGGGGAGTGAGTAGGAGTGAGTTGTGTCTGGGTCATTGTTGCTAGGCAGATACATAATTAGCACTCCACAACCAGAAGTTTCTGGAATTGTATGGAGAAGAACAAACCACATTCAGCATTGTGTTAGCTAACCATGACTAAACCCTTACTATTAGCTCCATCATGAAAGCACAGTCTTTTAATCTGCAGTTTGTCCTGTTGATTGAATTGAGACAAGTGATGGAGTGAGTTACTCCAACAAGAACAGAATCCAACCCATTGTGATTATAATTGACAGCATCCAGGATTTTCCAACAAGATGATCTGACCTCCCCAAAAATGAAGATGAAATCAAAATGTAGGACATTGTTGATCAATTCTTCATTGCTAGAATGTAAATCATGTCTCCAGTCTCCTGCTGTCACTGTTTGAGTTTCCCATGCTTATTGTGTAATTAATGGGGTGGGGGGAAACAAAAGCAAAAAAATGTATTCACTGTCCACTAAGTAAACTAACTGACCTTAAGTATTGCTTTATTCAGGAAATACAGACTTTTCAAAGGACATCAAACAGGAAATGTTTAGCTGTAGCTGATATTGAATAGCTGCTATTGTACTGAATTAGTGCATTATCAGTGGGTTCCTACAATTTTTTTCTATTAGATGAGATTTGCTGTTATGCAAGTGACTGTTAAGTTGGCTTTTACAATGAAATAAAACTGCTCCAGTGAAACCACAGCAACAGCTCACACATGGTAACTTCAAAATGTCAGTGGGACCATTTAAAAGCTATAATTGTTAAGCCAGAGCAGTTAAAATTAGACATTCACATGGAGCCCAGGCACTCTTACTAAATAGCGGATCTGGCCTTAAACATTAAATTTAAAAAAATAGATTTGCTACATCATATATTCAGATCATTAGAAATATCATATATTAAATTTAACCACCTCACTAATCCTCACATTCCATAATTAGTGCACAGTTTTGCCAGGAGACTTTCCCCATTCCCATAAAATCTCTAGTAGGGTGCTCAATCTGTTGAATGAAATCTAGATTATACCCTTGATTTACACTACCACACAGTACAGTACAGTAAGCCCAAGATCAAAGCTTAAGTAATCAGAATCCTGGAATGTTTGGAGTAGTTGCTCTAATATCTCCAGACTTTCAGCTAATAGGGAGTAAAAGTGTTACACTGACCTTATTCAAGTACATTTCAAGCTTGATCCCAAGCTCACTGAAGCCCCCTCCCTCCCTTGTGTAGGTTGTGCAAGGGTGTGACAGACTGGCACTTTCCTGTAGACACCTTATGGAATTAAGATAACTTAATTCAGTAAAGTTTAAATCATATTGAATTAGGCTTAATAACATTTGGGTACATTGTATTAAAAATGTTGTTGTGTACATGCTTTTGTGGAATTGTATGTAACCCCATCAGGAGCACGTGGGTGCTAATATAATTCCGCAGGTCATGAGCCCTTTGTAGCCACCTGGAGAGATTGCCACATACTAGTTCAACTACAGACCAACAGACAAAGAAAGGATTTATGGATGAATAGCCTGGCTCAGGGCGTTCTTCCTGATCCAGCAAAAAGACAGGATCCCTGATCCATGGAGGGCCCAAGCCTTAGGGAAGCACTGGAAGGACATGGCCTGCTGAGGCCCCAAAAGACTGGGTGCTGGTGGTGAGATGAAGCTGTAATGAAATTGAAACCCCTTGGGTGGGGAAGCCCCTTGGGTGGGGTTTTGAGGGACTGCTCCTGCCAGAGCCCATGTTGGGGTTAGGGTGATCTCTGGTAAGCTGCTTAGCAGGAGGTCAGATTCTTTCATTGTTTTAAGAGGTTTTTCTCTGTAGTGTTTACCTTAAGAATAAAATATGCTTTCATAGGAAGTGCTAGTTCTGGTACCTTATAACTGTGACAATTGCACTGTTATCAGTATCAGAAGAGAAAAGCAAGCAAGGGGTGTTTAGGCAGACTAGGAATAACACAGTGGAGCAGAGAACTGTTTGGCCTGGAAATAATTCTGTTAGGATTGAGAGAGAGAGAAGTGGGTCTCCAACTAAGGAAGGCAATAGCTAGATGGCTGGAAACCTTAGAGTTGGTGCCCTTTATGGACCAGAGAAGGTGGATACAGATGCAGTTGCCCTGAACTGCAACAAAGCACTCCCCAAAATCATATTTTTGCTCAATTCAGTATATGCCTTCCCTTCTGTACTAGGACCCCAGGTCTAGGTCCACATACAGGTATGTAAGGGGGAGTTTTGTAAGGTATTTCCCTAATTATTTCTGGTTTGTGCAGAGTCTAAGTCCAAAAGTTGCAAACATGCTTAGCCAGTGTTCTTTATGTTCAGAAACTGATGATAAATCCTACATTTTCCAGGAACTGCAGGCTTTTCAAATGTCATTAAACAAGGAAATGTTTAATTGTAACGGATACTGAATTAATGCCAAATGAATTGATGTGTAGAGTTTTCTTCAATAGAAGGATTTGCCATTAAGTCACTAGGTCTTCAGTAAGCTGGATAGTAAGTATTCATGATGCAAAGAGTTTTCACAAGTGTAAAGAGAGTTATGAAATTAAAAGAATTAAAGGTAGCTTACATTTGGTTAAGAAAATAATGTATTTGCTTTAGAGTTTGTGGCTAGTGGGGAAAAGGACCTAAGCAGCAAATAAAAGAAGGCCGTGAAAATAAAGTTAAGATCAGAATGTAGTATGGAAGGAATGTATAGTTCAAAAAATAACTAATAAAATAAAGGGTTGTAGTAACAAGAAAAAGAAAAACTGCCTTAAAAGAAACAAGTGCAAACCTTCCCAAGGTTCCACAGGTAAACAAAGAAGGGGGGGGTGGGAGGAAAGGAAGACGTTGGTGGAAGGAAAGCAGTCAGAATAAACTGCTTCAGACAGGGTTTATGTTAAGGGTAGTAAGTTAGCTGAAGGGTATAAAGAGAGCCATGAATCTGATGGTACTGTACCTTGTCTGACCATACCTGAGAATACTGAATCACGCCAGGATGACACTGAGTTCCTTTGGTCTGTCCTACTTGTAAGAATACTGATCAGATATTTCTGATGCTTTGATACTGTATTGGCTGCAACGAGGCCTTATTTTTAGGATGTTAGGCATGTTTGAAACAATTGTATTTTGTGGTTTCACGGGAGCAATTTTTCTGCTTGGCAGGATGAAGAACTTAATACATTGATTACCTTCTTGTTGGAATTATTAATAATATTTGAAATTAATATGCGAGACCACCAGACACTAATTTCACCTTAAATTCCGATATTAAGTCTAAAGTCCATATATTATTTTATACAATTGTTTCAAACATGCTTAACAGCCTAAAAATAAGGCTTCGTTGCACCCAATACAGTATCAAAGCATCAGAAACATCTGATCAGTATTCTTACAAGTAGGACAGACCAAAGGAACTCAGTGTCATCCTGGCGTGATTTACCATTTGAGGTAAACAAATGAAGTGCTTAAATTTGGCACTGTCACTCTGCCTGGAGTGTTAGCTCTGGAGGCCTCCAGTTCAATCCATGGCCATAACCAAGATTGCAGTTGCTATAAAATGGAAGCTGATCTGGGATTCAAACTGCTGTGAGCCTGAGACACATGAGACCAGCTTTCTCTCTTCAGGGAAAATTTGTAACCCACTGTTCAGTGTGAGTGACACATACCCCTGTGTGCCCAACCCACAGAGCATGTGAGTGTTACAGCTGCCAGCTGGGGAGTTATTTCTCTGACTCAGGCTTTTAGCTCTAGACACCCACAGCTCAATCCCCAGTCACCAAGACGGTGATTCTCTTCCTCTCCCATTCCTCTTTTGTCTCTGTATGAGCCTCATTGATTGTATTTTGTTTGAATTTACACAGTAAGCTCTTTGGGGCAAATTGTATTTTTCTGTAAAACACCCAGTGCACAAACAACACTCTATATTTTTTACAAAGTATTTATTAATATTTGCAGTAATGAAATCTCTGAAATCAACTCTTATCACCCAGATGTGAATGACAGTCATTCAGTATGGTGGGAGTGCTCTGGTTGGCTGGAGAAGATTCCAGTTTGGGGTCTCTGCCCTGCTTCCTGACAGTCTGCTGTGTGTTTTATCACCTGAAACTGCAGCCCTCAGTCTGAATGGTAACACAGCAAATTGAAGGGGTTGTGATTTCTCTTTCTCTTTGAAGCATCCCAGGATATGTGTCTCGGATGCTGTGATCCTCAGGCTTCAGCTAAGCAGCTCTCTTCACACAAATACAGCGATATTGTTGTGCACAATTATAGGAGGAGGCTTCTCCTGCATTCAAAAGTACACAGGACTCTCCAGGCTGGTTCTTCTTTACTTGGAACCTGGGGTGGAAAGCTACATTTAACACTCAGCCATGCCATTTTTTTTAAATCACGAACAGTCTCATTGCATTTGGCTGCCTAAATATTGGAGTTAACTTGTCTTACCTATTAATTTCACTTCTCAGAATAACATGTCCTGCAAGATGAACTATAAAAAGCATTTCTTTGCGATTTGGAATATTTTTGGTGTGAGATTGTTAATTTAGCTGAGATGGCCTCTTGTTTTCTATTTACTGCAGTTGTACAATTTAATGTTCAGGGGTAGGAGGGTATTCTCTTCTTTTTCTCATTAAGTGTAATGGTGGCATCGCCCTTAGTCAGTGTTTCAGCTTTGAAATATCCCAGTTTAGAATATTTGTGAATGTCTATATTCGTATGTAGCTCTGACAGAGTTACACCTACCACTGTTAATGTTATTCAATTGTTTTATTATGTTTATTCCTTTAAATTTAAACAATCCAAATAGCACCACTCCTTCCTGTGAGAATTTGTAAAAGTAAAAAATACATAATAATTCTATATGTTCAGTAGCAGTGCCAGTCTGCAAATTCTGTAAGAAATACACAAGGATGTATAACACAAGTGAACAACTTCTAGATCTGCCAGAGACTTACAGGTCAGTGGAATGAGCTGTGCCATCCTCCCACATCCAGCTTGTAGCAGCTCCCGTACAGAATAGTCCAATCCAGTGAAAACACGCCAGTCTGTTTATGAAATCCTGTTTGGGAACAAGACTAAATCATTTACATCAATCCCCATTGGTAGGTATATGGATACCAGGGATGAGAATGAGATTGATGTGTCCCAAACAGGACCAGTGTTTCGTAATGCCCATACATTGGCCAATCACACCCTATTTTTTCCAAAATTAGTTAACCATAGATTTTATGAGATTTTTGCCCAATTTGATCTGCAACTGTCCCTCCAGGGAAGCATCACAGCTACTGTCCTGGCTGAGAAGAACTGAGAGGATACCCTGGAGAACAAGTCAGCCAGGGGTATCACTAATGAGAGAGATGAGGAGTTCTCTTCCCAAGCAGCACAGACACTAACCCAACAGCATTTCCAGCCTCTGTTAAAGAGAGACAAAGCTTGGTTTTATTCTCAGATGGGTTTCATTTCATTGAATTCAGTGGAGGAAGTCCTGATTCACGATGGAGTGAGAGGAGACTCAGACCCTAGGAATGGACTCTGTGCTTTCCTAGTGCTATGCAGAGCACTAATCCCTAGGCTAGGACATCACACTCCCTTTAATCAGTCCTGAAGTCAGTGATAAAATTTGGATTCACTCCTTCTCTGGTGCCCAAAATCTGCCCAGTGTCTCTTGGGGACACAGCTCTGAGTACAACGCAAGCAGTTTAGAGGGTCACTTTACCCTACCAGTGTTATTTTTCATTTTATACCCATATCCCACTTCTCCAGCAGATGAGTATTGGGCAGGTGTAGTTTGGAAAATACAGGAAAATAAGGCAAAGGGTAAATTCCCTACCAGTTCTTCCTTGTTCTCTATCCTCAGCAGTCTGGAGCTGTGAGACGAGCAGTATTCTCGACTCTTCTGCCAGGAGCTCCTTTCATGTGTAAAATGGTAACACTTCCTTCTATGCTGTATCCAGCCCTCAGGGCAAGAGCTGCATTTATCTCCTTGAAAAAGAGAGCAATATAGACTCGTCATATTTCTCTATTGATGGGTGCGACGCAGTGTGATACTGAATGTCACCATGTACTAGCTAGTGTGTATATTTCTCCCTGGAAATGTAGTGTTTGTCTTGCCAGCTAGGATGAAGCTGATGTGGGTGCCCCCAAAATAACCTGGTGTATGGGATACTTGGGTCAAGGCTCTTTTCTGAATCAGGCAGAGCAGGGACTTAACCCTGATTCTCCCTCATCCCGCATGAGTCCCCTCAACTCCAGGCTATTGACTACTCAAGGGTTTCTCTGTTTTTTCACGGAAAACTTTGAAAGGTCTCGGTTTTATCCCAACATGAAATGGGAAAATTTTGAATTCTCAAAAGTGCTCATGGGACAGGAAATCTGTTTCCCATCCAGCTCCATTCAGATCACAATGAACAAGAAAGGTAATGAGAGCACTAAAGGAGAGAGGGAGAAATCCTCACGTAGGAACAACCAGCAGAGCACAGCATTGTCCTCCTCAAAAAAAGCAATTGTGCAGGAGGTAGCAACAGTGAGATGCCTTTCTAAACAACTTGCTTCTGCTGCAGATGAGTCATCACCATCATGGCCTGGTTTTCAAAGTGACAGCAATGATGATGTTGACTAGGATGAAAACCTGATATCCAAGCTAACGCAGTGTCAGCGCTCTGGGAGGGAATGAGGGTCTCTCTGTGCAGCAGCCTATTTGTCTCTTGCATTTGTCAAAATCCCTCTGTTTATCAGTGTCTTTCCCTTGTACCATTGAGAGATGTAAGTTGGGAAGGAGCTACCCAGGTTTCTCTACTTTGAAGCTAGTGAGCCAGGGATCATTGATCATGTCCACTATTACGGACACCACATTTTTGCTAAGATTTGTTTGTGGCTTTCCATGTAATTAATACTTAGATGAGGTCCTTGTACATTTTGTGCAGAGGGACAGAAGTACCTTTTGTTGTTAATAAGGACAAGGAGAACTGGATTCTGATTAAGCAACAATATTACCATAAAGGATATAACAGATGAGTGAGCTCTGATCGATACCTTCCCTATTCACAACATTTGAGAGTTCTATGTTATTGGCTTGGAGATCATCTCTTTGCTGCATGCAGTTTTTCAAGATTTCCTGCAGTTCGGTGAAGTTTTTCAGAATAGCATGTTTCTGGATAAGTTCCTCATTCTGTCTTCTCACTTGATGTGAAGCCTGGAGAACTTAAATCCGTAAAACAATAAAACAATTATAACAAAATTAAATACACTTTTATAAATTGGTTTCCTTTTGCAGTCTAAGGATGCTAACAGCAATTGTGACAGTTGTCGTCATGGCATACACATTGGGGATTGAACTGGAGACCTTCTGAGCTAAAAAGCACAAGCTCCTACAACTTGAGTTAAAGGCTTGGTCTACATTTGAAAGATAGCTCAACATAGCTACAGTAGTCAGGGGTGTGAAAAAAACATTCCACTAAATGATGTAGTTATGACAAGCTAACCCCCAGCACATATACAGCTATGTAAATCGAAGAAAGCTATGTAGCTACCATCATTTGGGGAGGTAGTGTTCCTATTCCAATGGAAAAACTCCTTCCATCAGAGTAGATCACATCTATACTTTTGGGTTATGCCAGCATAGCTAAAGCAATGTAGCTGTTCTGGTATAGTCTCCATAGCATAGACATAACCAAAGACAGAAAGTTTTTCAGAGTATTCTCATTTTTCCTTCTCACTTGATGGGAAGCCTGGTGAACTCAAATCCTTAACACAAGAAATGAGTTAAAACAAAATTAAATACACTTGTATAAATCATTTGCTTTTTGCATTCTCAGGATGCCAATAAGAATTGTGACAGTTGCCCTCATAGCTTACACACTGGAAATTGAACTGGAGACCTCCAGAGCTAAAAGCATGAGCTGATATAACTTCAGGTAAATGCTTGGTCTATACTAGAAAGATAGGTCAACAGAGCTACATCGGTTAGGAGTGTGAAAAAAAACATGCCTAACTGACATAGCTATGCCGACCTAACCCGCAGCACAGACACAGCTATGTAAATGAAAGAATGCTATGTAGGTACCACCATTTGGAGAGATGGTGTTCCTATTCCAATGGTAAAACTCCTTCCATTGGAGTAGGTCATGTCTACACTTTGGGGTTATGCTGACATAGCTACAGCAGTGTAGCTATTCTGGTACAGTCTTCATAGCATAGACATACCCCAAGACAGAAATGTCAGTAGCCATGGGCTGTAACAACTCATATCCTCTGTGGATTAGCACACGGGGGGACCAATAATCCCAACTATACATATACAATGATAGGATCTAAAATAGCTGTTACCACTCAAGAGAGAGATCTTAGAGTCATTGTGGAGAGTTCTCTGAAAACACCCACTCAATGTGCAGCGGCAGTCAAAAAAGTGAACAGAATGTTGGGAATCATTAAGAAAGGAATAGATAATAAGACAGAAAATATCATGTTGCCTCTGTATAAATCCATGGTACGCCCACATCTTGAATACTGCATGCAGATGTGATCGCCCCATCTCAAAAAAGATATATTGGAATTGGAAAAGGTATAGAAAAGGGCAACAAAAATGTTTAGGGGTATGGAAAAGCTTTTGTGCGAGGAGAGATTAATAAAATTGGGATTTTTCAGCTTGGAAAAGAAACGACTAAGGAGGGATATGATAGAGGTCTGTAAAATCATGACAGGTGTGGAGAAAGTAAATAAGGAAGTGTTATTTACTCCTTCTCATAACACAAGAACTAGGTTTAGGCAGCAGGTTTAGAACAAATAAAAGGAAGTATTTCTTCACACAACACAGTCAACCTGCAGAACTCTGCCAGAGGATATTGTGAAGGCCAAGACTATAACAGGGTTCAAAAAAGAACTAGATAAATTCATGGAGGATAGGTCCAACAGTGGTTATTAGCCAAGATAGGTAGGGATGGTGTCCCTAATCTGTTTGCCAGAAGCTGGGAATGGGCGACAGAGGATGGATCACTTGATGATTACCTGTTCTGTTCATTCCCTCTGGGGCACGTGACATTGACCACTGTTGGAAGACAGGATACTGGGCTAAATGGACCTTTGGTCTGAGCCAGTGTGGCCGTTCTTATGTTCTTATGAGATTTATACAATGTGGAGTTTTCAGTTTTATTTTGATGTTAAAGTAATTAAGGAATTGGTAACACTGCTTTGCTATTTACAAAACAGTCTCTATGGTCTTAAAATCTGATTAACAGAATATGTGCCAAAGATGTTTTTGTCAAAATGTCCTTTATTTTTTTAACTTCCTGGCCTCATCATTCTCATAATTAACACTGATGTAAATAAGAACAAAATCGGGCCCCATTCCCTTTTGGACTGGTAAACTGAGCAAACTTGAAAGACCACAAAACCATTAAGAAGCAAGAAATGTGGAGCCAAACAGCTCTGTATCATGATTAGAGCTGAATGAATAATTAATGTTTTGGTTTGCAGATGAAAAATCTGGAACAAAAATTGGTTAATTTTGAACCTGAACTGATATTTTCCAGTTTTTCTCCTGGAACAAAACCCAAAAACAACAAAATTAATTTCAGATCTATAGGCAGCCAAAATGAAATGGAAAAAAAAATCAACAAAAAGGGAGAGGGGGTCTTTTCATTTCCTTTTAGGGTTGTTTTTCAATACAAAGCATTTTTTTCAGTTCTTCCTAGAGTTTTGTTTTGAAGTAGTTTTCAAGCTTTTTATTCTGAAATCACTGAAACAAACCATTTCTCTTTCTTAAATAAAAAATCAATTTTTTGGCCAAAAGTATTCATTGAATTCTACCTGAATTCACGAATAGTTTCAGTGCCCTGAATAATGCATTTTTTGGCTAATAAAATATTCACTGACAAAAATTCACCCAGTCCTAGTCATGATGCCATTTCTCACCACATTTAAACTGTAGATAGTTTAAGTCTCAAATCAACTCAAGTGTTCACTCAGAAGGACTCTTAGGACCACCCCTCTCCCTAGGCTTCAGAGCTGGAGCTGCACCACAAAACGTAACTTCAAAGTGCTGTCTGTACAGCGATTTGTAGAGCATTAGTGGAAGCCCCACTAGCCTGAGTCTGTTGACCTGGGCTTGAAGGCTTGCTCCTGCTTGCTCCAAAATGTTGTGTAGACACAACCTTAAAAGTATCTCAGCTTCTCACATGTTTTACAGGTAACATTCAAATCACAGCTCGGAGGGCAACAGGCTCTGAATACCAAATGAAAGTTGTTTTTCACAAAGTAATGCAAACTATGATAGTGTCTTACACATGCATTTACACACAGAATTCAAAACCCTTCTAAAAGTTGTAATGGTTCAGATAATGTTTTGTTGCCGTCTTGGCAAATACTTACCCATGGCAACCCAAACCCTTGCCGTTACTAGCAAAGCCAGACAGAGGAGCCCCAGAATCACTGTAAGTAGCCATGGTGAAGATGGAGGAAATTCTAACAGAAATAAGAGAGAGAAAATGAAAGAAAACATGGCTAGAATGTGCCCCTGTCCTGAGACTCTGGGATCAGATCAGAGCTCTCAGCCACACCAGTCTACCAAAGCCAGAACCCAGCACTGGAGCTAAACCAATCCAATAATAATAACTATTGAATGTGTGCTCAATAAATCTGGCATGAATTGAGACAACTTGGAGAAAACAGTTGCTCCTGGTGAAGGCCAGAGCTGTCACATCCCAATTTCTGCCCAGGCCCTGGCCCAATGTGGACCTAAGCAAGAAATGTGCCATTTCCTGCCACAGTAGACAAAATTCTAATTTTATTGTTTCTGCAATATGAGGCCATGGACAGTAGCTACAGCAGGAGGAGGATGTTTTGCTATGAACACTTTGATAAAAGAAAGTAAGGAGCCAGCAGCTCATAATGCATAATATTTTGCTGCCTCTTCTGCTTTGAAAGAGTGTGAAACTCCAGATCAGAGTAGGCCATTTCCTGCTCACTGATTTCTGATAGGAAAGGAAAGACATCTGGAATGGATGGAAGGATGGAAAGGATGGAAAGACAGCTCTATGAAATTGTCATTACGGTAGGCGGGAATATAAGTTCATAGATGTTAAGGCTAGAAGGCAACGTTATGATCATCAGGTCTGAGTTCCTGCATAATAAAACACAGGCCATAGAACCACACACAGTAATGCATACGACGAAGTGGGTATTCACCCACAAAAGCTCATGCTGTAATACGTCTGTTAGTCTATACGGTGCCACAGGACTCTTTGCTGCTTTTACAGATCCAGACTAACATGGCTACCCCTCTGATACTTGACAGTAATTCCTGTTTCTAAAACCAATAAGTTATGGCTGAACTAGGTCATATCTTATAGAAAGAGAGTCAATCTTCATTTAAAGACTCCAAATGGTGGAGAATTATCACATTCCTTTGTCATCTGTTCCACTGGTTAATTATACACACTGTTCAAAATTTGTGCCAGATTTCCAATTTGACCTTTATCAGAGTCATCTAATTAGGAAGCAAAAACAATACCATGTGACTTAGGTGACAACTCATATAGCTCAAATAGTGAAGTATGAACAGTGAATTCTTGAAGCAGTAGCCACTGCAAATTAAGTTAACAACCAACTCAAAGACTGGAACATAAACCACATACTGAATGATTTCAAATAGAAAACTTTTTTTTTTTTAATTTAAGCCTGTTCTCAGATAAGTGATGAACAGGGAAAGGGCCTGAATTCTCTGAGGACCAGATTCTGCGATCCTTACTCATGTTGAGTCGCACCTTATTCTGTGGGGTAAGATATTACTCCCCATAAGGAAAGGAATTAGAATCTGGCCCTGTAAAAAATGTTCCCTGCAGTAGTGGCCTAGTAAGAACTGAGTGAAATTGTGTAAGGATATCAGGATTTGACCCAATGCGGGCTGTAACAGATTATGCAGATGAACAGAAAGCATATAGTGAGATGGTGAGTTCAATATTAGTTTCTTATTTTCTGCTATCTGTAAACTATATATAAACCATTTTAAAAATATTTCTGTTTCTTATGAGGCTTGCAAATAAGACAGTTATTACAAGAAACCTTGCAGGGCACCAGTAAACTGATGCCTTAGCTTGCAGCAACTAGAACTCTGGCCTATCTAGAAGCTGTTCTGGAGAATAGCCAAGAGATTCAGGTTGAATCATCTAAGAGAACTCAGCTTCCTTTTTTGTATCATATTCCCCAAAGCCCCCTATATATAGTACGCAGAGCTTGTGCAGCATTATGGTTGTAGATGGGAGACCTGGCAAGTATAAGGAGTCCAAATGACTATAATGAAATGTGCCAGACAGGTATGGACTTTTGGACTTAATAAGTGTTAAGTAGATTTCCTGGGGAATCTCTGGGGAGGGGTTCATGCAAATTCCACAATGCTGGTTATGCCACAACAACAACAATAAAAACACCTTTTTGAAGCTACACCCGGGGGAGTGGGCCATTGACTGGGGTTTACCTGTTCTTGGAAACTGAAAATCAAAGGCCAGAGCAGTATAAAGAAACAGTTGTACTATACAATTGGGGTATGATTTCTGACCTTAAATGCTGACATGAACTTGGGAGCAAATGGGCAAACCCAGTTGTGGAGGTCTGAAAATTGACATCTACCAGAGCCTGGTGTTGGAGCTCAGGGTGACCTCAGGTAAGCTTTTAGCATGCATACAGGTCATTTTATTGTTTTTTAATATGTTTTCTCTTTAATGCTTTTGTCCTAAGAATAAATGCAGTTTGCTTTGTGAAGATTGGTTGGTAACTGGAATACACTCTTATAGCCCTTGGAGAAAGAGTTAACTGCCGGCGGTGGTCCCTGATCAGATCTGCTGGGAAATTGCAGTCAGGTGCAGAGGGACTGCAAGCATAAACTCCCAGTCTGAGGGCGAGTGACAGCTGGAAAGTCTAAAATCTCAGGTAGGTGCCCACAAGGAAGAGCAGGAGGGAGGGTCATATATGTAGCTAAGTCTGGAACCGTGTCAGTGGTTATCCTCAGGTCCAAGAGACCTTTCTCATGAGTGATGGCTCCAAAGCTTTGCCGACCGGCAGAAAGATTCCATGGTGAGGCTTCAGGGCACCGGAAGTTCTGGAAAACCCGAACAGGGCACTCAAAACGGTAAATATTTGCTCACAGAGCAATCCACCCAGATGCCTTCTCTGATAGCCCACCTGGGGGTCAGCCAACCAATCACAGGTACACTAGCCTCTTCCCTCTTAAAAGGCGAGTACCACCCAGTGACAGAAGGGTTTATTACTTCATAATCAAATTGCTGCATTCTGGGGCTTTGTAGGCACAAAGCCACCTCCTTCCCATATCTGGAAAACTATTCATTTCTGGGGGTACCTTCACATCACACAGACTGGCACAAAACTAACAACATAGTTTTACTGACATTTGAGAAAAATCTCTAACACAGATTCTTGCTATATAATGTTAGGGTTTGTAGGATAAAGTTCAAGAAGGAGATTTGAGTAGGGCTAAAAGAATAATGTTAGACATAGATTCAGGAGATTATAAATATACAGTACCTGTGACCCTGGCATGCTTTGGTCTTCGTTTTCTCTTCTGCTCTGCAGGAGTATGAAATCTGAGGTCCACAAAGCTCACTGACTGCTCACTCATTTCTGGTGGGTTATGGGATAGAAATTCCAGAGATGGAGTTAGTGAACTGAGATGAACATTGGGATTTGTACTGCAGTGAAATGGCTGTTAAAGCCAGTAATGGCATAAACATGAACAGGAGCAATGTAACAGGCCAGCCTGCTCAGTGGATCAGTACGAGTGCTCCTGCATTCCTCACAGACACTTAACTCCCACATAGCAAAGGCCACAAGAAACATTGTGATGGTTTGGGTCACAGAAACCCCTTTGGGACTGCCACCTGATGCGTCTAGACTACCTCTGAGCCCGTTTTCCCTGCCAGCTTGGGACTTTAGTACCTTGTCTTGTTCAAGCCAGACACGTTTGCCTGCTGCAAACACAGATCGAAGTCTGAACCACGTCCCCCAAAAGCTGCAGGCTTAACTGAAAACGGCTTAACAAGTGCTCCTATCTCCAGCACTCAGATACCCAGCTCCAAATGGGGACCAAGCCCCAAATAAATCCATTTTACCCTGTATAAAGCTTATACAGGTTAAACTCAAATTGTTCACCCTCTATAACACTGATAGAGAGATCTGCACAGCTGTTTGCCCCTCCCCCCCCCCCGGGTATTAATACTTACTCTGGGTTAATTAAGAAGTAAAAAAGTGATTTTATTAAATACAAAAAGTAGGATTTAATTGGTTCCAAGTAATAACAGACAGAACAAAGTAAATTACCAAACAAAATAAAATAAAACATGCAAGTCTAAGCCTAATACAGTAGGAAACTAAATGCAGGTAAATCTCATCCTTAGAGATGTTCCAATAAGCTTCTTTGACAGACTAGCCTCCTTCTAGTCTGGGTCCAGAAATCACTCATACCCCTTTAATTACTGTCCTTTATTCCAGTTTCTTTCAGGCATCCTCTTGAGCCAGCTGAAGACAAAATGGAGGGGTTTCCCAGGGGCTTATATAATCTTTCTCTAGTGGGTGGAAACCCCTCTCCCCCTATGTAGAATTACAGCTACAAGGTGGAGTTTTGGAGTCACATGGGCAAGTCACATGTCCATGCATGAGTCAGTTCTTTACAGGCCAATGCCATTGTCCATATGCTAGTTTGAATGTTCCCAGGAAAGCTCAGATGTGGATTGGTGTTTATCAAGGTCCATTGTTAGCCAAGTACTCCCAATTACTTGAATAACCCCTTCAGACTATGTTGACCAGATTTGCCTTAGGTGCTTCCTACAGCAAACACTGTAAATACAAGCATAGAGCCAATGCTCATAACTTCAGATAGAATCATAGAATATCAGGGTTGGAAGGGACCTCAGCAGGTCATTTGGTCCAACCCCCTGCTCAAAGCAGGACCAATCCCCAACTAAATTATCCCAGCCAGGGCTTTGTCAAGCCTGACCTTAAAAACCTCTAAGGAAGGAGATTCCACCACCTCCCTAGGTAACACATTCCAGTACTTCACCACCCTCCTAGTGAAAAAGATTTTCCTAATATCCAACCTAAACCTCCCCCACTGCAACTTGAGACCGTTACTCCTTGTTCTGTCAAGATATAAAAATGATACATGCATACAAATAAGATGAATACATTCAATAGAACATAACCTTTGCAAAGATATGTTACATGGCATATGTAACATAAAACATATTCAATTTATGTCATATTTACATTCATAAGCATATTTCTATAAAGCATTATGGGGTGCAACGTCACAAACATATTCTACCTTTTATGGCTGGCTAGGCCACTCCATCCCATCCCGGTGGATGATGATTTGGCCTCAGTTATACACACCTTTGTCACCTCCTGGCTGGGCTAGCAATGCTTTTTAGCTGGGTATGAAGCCATCAGCCGCAGGACATTCCAACTACTACAGAAAGATGCAGCATGTCTCCTCAGCAACACAGGCTGCCGCATGAATATAACACCAGTCCTCCACTCACTGGACTAGCTCCCTATAGAATACCCGGTCAATTTAAAGATATTAGTCTCTAGCCTCATGGTGCTCAGATTCCTAAAAGATTGCTTGAAGCTCCAGGATCAGGCCATGGGACCAACAACTCCACTTCTTTGGCACAATGGTACTTTGTACCACAAGGACAAAGCTGGTCTATACAGGAGTCAGAAATTTCTCAGGAGCAAACTTCCACAGGAACTAAACCATCACAGACATCACCTTCTGCTCCAAGTGCAAGGCGCACTTCTTAAACTTTGCCTTTGATAGCATAATCATATAACATAGAGTACATATAATTTATTTTAAAGGAAAACACACTCACACACCCTCCAAACTACACTGTTCACATAATTTCCTCTAGGCCAGAGGAGAAGAAAAGAACAAAGTGTATGTGACAGATGTTAGTCACCTCCCTTAGTGCACTACTGAAAGGTACTCAGATAGATAGTGATGAAGGTGGCATAAGAAAATGTGAAGAATAGAGCAGCCACACTTTATCTCCTTCTGATACTAGTAACTGCCTGTTTTTATAAAAAATAATGTAAATATAATGGAATGATGCAGGCCCTACCTAGTTACAGCTGCAATTTAGTTTCTATTATAAACTCAATTTTGGGGCTCCACATAAATCACCAAAAGGGCAGATTTGTATTAAAATTAGTAGGTGAGAACTTGGCCCAAGGTAAAAATTTTCTGCAAAATTTAAAGTGAGTTGGGAGAAGATGTTTGCCAGATTGCTACCCTCAAAATACAATTGGCCACTCCCAGTCCCTATTCAAGCCCAAATTAATGCTGTGTAAATTTGCAAATGAATTTTAGTTCTGCAGTGGCTGGCTCATTACAAAAGCAGCTTTGCCTCTCCTGGAATTGACACCTCCTCATCAGTTATTGGGAGTGGACTATATCCACCCTGATCGAATTGGCCCTGTCAACACTGGTTCTCCACTTGTGAGGTAACTCCCTTCTCTTCATATGTCAGTATATAATGCCTGCATCTGTAATTTTCACTCCATGCATCTGAAGAAGTGTTTTTACCCACAAAAGCTTATGCTCAAGTAAATCTGTTAGTCTTTAAGGTGCCACAGGACTCCTTGTTGTTTTTGTAGATACAGACTAACACGGCTACCTCCTGATACTTGTAGAATCAGAGACAGCCTTCTAGCACTCTAGAAGTGCTGTGTCTTCTTCTTAAAATACTTTGTGTAAATTTGAGGTCCTCTAAGAACCATAAATATATCCACTAATTAAAGGAAATTCAGAGAAAATACAACAAAAGACATCTGTAATCTAATGAAATCTTATCTGGCATATCTACAGTATTTAACTTTCCTTCATCGTGGTATGGTTAAGGGGTGGAAGACTCGATAGATGAAGAAAAATTAAGAGCTTGATGTAAGAAGTGCAGAGAAGCCCTAAGTTCCATGGAAGTCAATGAAAGTTGTGTGTGGTTTTAACAATCAATAAGGGGGTCTTGAAAAAACAAATGAAGTAAACTCCCTAGAAGTGGCATGGATGCTACTTAAACCATAATAGAATTTCAGAAAATTCATGTACCAATGAATGAAAAAAGAACCAGAAAGGCAAGGAATAAGCCAATATGGCTACATGGTGGGTTTTGAGAAGCTATTCAAGCCAAAGAGAGTTCCTTCAAAATTTGGAAATCTGACCCCACTGAGGCCAATAAAAAGGATCATAAATTACAACCAGTAAGAGGGAAATTAGAAGAATCAAAATGAATTTTGTAGAGCAAATAGGTATAAAAACAAACAAGAGATTGTTTAAGTTTAGCAGAAGCAGAAACCCTGAAAAAAAAAGTATCAGTGGGTCTTCTGAATCACCAGAGCTTATAACGAGCAATTAAGGATGAGAAACTGCTGAGAAGCTAGATGATTTCTTTGCATCACAGAGGATATTGGCGAGAGTCCTACCCTGACCTGCTATTTTCTGGTAACAGAGATTGGGTTGCAGAGATTGATCTGTCAGAAGAAGCAGTGCGTGAGCAACCAAATAATTTATAAATCAGTAAGTCACCAGGCCCAGATGGTACATCTCAGTATTTTGAAGGTTCTTAAGTACGAATTAGCTGAGCAGCTCCTAACAAAAATATGTCATCTCTCATTAAAAACAGACATTGTTTCTGAGGACTGGAGGGTAACAAATGTTGTACCTGTATTTGAAAAAGGCTTTATGGGTGATCTGGGGAAATATAGATCAGCAAGCCTTATAACTGTACTTGGTAAATTGGTTGTAAAGATAATTTAAAACAACAACAAAACACCTGGAAGATCATGATCTGATAGGGTCTAACCAGAACAGATTCTGCAAAGGAAAATCATGTCTCATGAATCCTTTAGAATTCTTTAAATATGGCAATAAGGTAGTAGATAAATTAGAGAAGGTCCCACACAAAAGGCTACTGAAGAAGTTAAGTTGTCATGGGATGCGACGCACAGTGTAGTCATGGATCAAAAACTGGCTCTAAGGCAGAAAGCAGAGTTGTAGTAAATGGTCAGTTTTCATGAAGGAAAAAGGTTAACATTGGAGGCCTCAAGGTTCTGTATGAGATCCCATGTTCTATAATGTGTTTATTAATAGCATGGAAAGGCGGGGCGTAAATAATGAGGCAGCAAAACGACACAATGCTATTTAGGTCAATCAGAACCAGTGAGGATTGTGAAGAACTTCAGAGAGACCTAAACAAGCTAGGAAAATGGGCAACATGATTGAAAATGAAACCCAATGTCAATAAATGCAATGTAATACACATTGGAAAGGAAAATTTAAACAACTTGTACACCTTACAGAGGTCTAAATTAATGTATCAACTCAGGAAAGGGACCCAGACCTCACTGTAGATAGATTAATGAAAACCTCTGCTCTGTGTGTCAACAAAGCAAACAAAATGTTAGTATGCATAAGTAATAGAGAATTATACAAAAATATTATGCCTTTATATAAATCACTGGCCTGACCTCATCTAGGTACTGCGTGCGGCATTGGTCATCCCATCTCCAAAAAGGCTATTGTGAAACTCAGCAGAGTTCACAAAAAAACAAGAATGATCAAGGTAATGGGAAAACCCACATATGAAGACAGATTGAAAAGACTGGAATTATTTATTGTAGAAAGAAGATGAAGAAGAAGGACCATGATAACAGTATATAAAGTAATAAATAATCTAGAGAAGGCAGAGCAGGAAATTCTGTTCTCTCAGTCTCTGTAAAGGGACATTCAATTAAATCAAAAGGTGGGAAATTCCAAACTGATAAAAGTAAATAGTTTTTCACATATTATGTAAATAAACTGTGGAACTCACTGCCACAGGAAGTCACTGAGGCCAAGAACTTATAAGGATTCATAAAGGGACATTTATATGGATATCAGAATATGCAGAATTGTAATTAATGGCAACAACAATTTTAGAGAGTCCTGACAGGGGACGTAATACCTTTTATTGAACCAACTTCTGCTGGTGAGAGAGACAAGCTTTCACATGGCTACAACAACACTGCATACAACAAAAGTTAGGGAAGGGATATTAAACCTCATGAATCAGTGTTTAAGCCAATCTCTGTTAGAACTCAGAATGAAGCCTAGTGTTGGGGGCAGATTATTCCACATATGACTAATGTGAGGGTTTAAAACTTCATTGGGAAGCATCTGATGCTAGCCATTGTCAGGGGCTGGATATTGGGCTAGAACTAGTCTGATCCAGTGTGAAAATTTCTATGTCCCTTCATATGACAAGTATTTGAAGGGTGAATGCAAGAAAGCTGAAGAGAAATTCTCTAGCATTTTCTTAGGTATTATTAACAATAATGAGAAGAAATTGCGTAAAGGGAAAATTAATGCTGAATATCATAAAGTGTTCCTCTGTAGCATGGCGAGCCCTGTTAAAACCTGAGTAATTTAAAACTGGACTGGACAAAGCCTTGTAAAGTAGACTGTAGAGTACAGTTCTTCATTGCTATGTCTTTTCCATCTCTCCTTTCTATATTTCATTAAAGAATAATAATTCAGAATAATTATTTACAGAGATCCGTTGGTCTCAGTCCCTAAGAGGCACAAGCTGCAGGGTATGAAACAAAAATCTGCATCCCCAGTTTTCCATTGCATATAATTGCAGCTTTAATAGCCAGTCCGATGAATTGCAGATCTCCTTCAACTCCTGCTGACTTCATAGGCATTTCAGAGTAGATTAAGGGGCATTCAGCACCTCACAGGATCCAATCACTAGTATTCACAGTTCTGTAATCTTTTAGAATTTGATTTAATGCACATTTCATGGCTATGCTAGAGTTCAGCAAATCATTGACTCAGGTGTAACAGACTACAATCTAATTGTAATTCATTTAGGGTAACATTTTAAAGAGTGAGTTTGGCATTGAAAATCAATGAGATTTAGGTTCCTAAATGCCTAAATCACTTTGAAAATGGGCACCTAATAAGATTTTGACAAGCACCTAATTCCCATGGGACTTAGGTCCTTCAAAATCTCACTGGGCAACTATCTGCATCTTTAGATGTCTAAACACTTTTGAAAATCTGGTCCTTAGGGACTTTTGAAAATATTACCCTTAGTCCAATCCTCTGGCCAAGATAAGATTGTTCTCTATGGTATGTGAGGTAGGACTAAAATAAAATTAATAGAAAGAAAGAAAGAAAGAAAGAAAGAAAGAAAAGCTGCAAGGGCAAAAGAGCAATCTATTAAAAAGAAAGCAGGGTAAACGGAGACCAAAACCATGCAAATAGTTAAGGCTTACAAACCCATTGAAAATACAGAAATAAATAGGAAAATCTTAGAAATAAATAGTACACAGGAAAGGAATGAAGGCAAAGAACACATCTCATATGAACACTTCCCTCTTTTTCTCCTGTGTGTTCTCTAATTAGACTGTATGGACTAAAGGGAAGCAAACTCTTTTTCTCTCTGTAAACTTTCCTACACATTTCCCCCTCTCCCATTTTCCAATCAACTATAAAGAAAGTTACAGTTTTACATTTTGAAGTTTTAGTTATATTAAAAAATGTTCAAAACAAGAAAAAACAAAATCTTTTCACAAAAATATTTTACACCCCCTCCCTGTCCCATTTTGGGGACCAGCTCTAGTAGCTATATCTATATGGCCTTATCCTACAATGTACAGCGCACAGGTGAACCACTATGCTCGCATGGAGCACCATTAAATTCAGCTTCGCTGTGTGAGTGTTCTGCAGTCCACCCAGGCATTGTACGTCGCTGTATCAGAACCACAGAGTCCAATTCTGCAATGTGCTGAGTACTGTCAACTCCCATTCATCTCATCACCTCACAATACTTGGTTTTCTTTCCAAGTGCTTTGTCCAGTGCTGTTTGATACTAGCTAGCCTCCATCCATAAGGGAGGGAAAATGTCACCTCAGACATTAAATAAATACTAGACTACAATTGCAAGACTTCCCAATATAGTTTGAATTAATCTTTATCCAAGGAAATAAAAAAATTAATGTACAAACAGACACAACGGATGTAATCTATAGCAATTACCTTAGTAAAAAGGAAAGTCCCTGGAGAAAAACTGGTATTAGCTTTGTTTGTGTCCGAGGGTCCACAGCCTCGGCCTCAAGTCCTGGACTACAACTTTAAATCCTGTACTTCCCTTGTCTTTGCCCACAGGGAGAGAGATGGGCAGTGTGATATCACCGTTCGAGTGTCCTGTTATAAGTGGGACAGCACCAGCCAAGAGAGGGATAATTATTTATTCTGCAATGTTCCGGCTGAAACCGCAGAGGAAGCGCTCATATTGCTGATTAGAGAGGCACGGCCCTTGTCCAAAAGAGAACAAAGAGACTTTCCTCTTCAGAGGACTGAACCAGCACTGACAACACCTGTTGTTTTAACTTCAAAAGCTACTTGGTGTTACTTAAATTCTGAAGCTAAGTAACTGTCAGAAACAAATACTCAACTGAAGTCCAAGCACATACCCTCCTTGCTTTAGTTCTTGGATGGGACTTTTCATGTTTACTCTCCAATGGCCATAGAAGTCAACAAAAAGATTCCCACTGACTTCAAAGGTATTTGGGCTGGGGCCCAAACAGGACTCCCCACCACCAGCAGCACTGGCGGAATGAGCATCATCATCAACATCAGCACTTGTGGCTTCAGCATCTTCAACCCCATAAGCACCTTCATTCCTATTTGGCAGTCAAGTGTGGAAAGTGAGAAGATGGAGAAAGCATTTAGCTTGGCTGAATGGGTAGATTCTGGGATGTGCTGTCTATGAGTGACATTGCATCAAAGTCAGGAATCCAGCCTTCTCCGTATACAACCCTTAGAATGGGAAAGACACAAGAAGAACTTTGGATGAAGCCTTTCATTGATGACATTTCTGGGTCTCTAGCGGTATGGATTGTGGTCTCTGCTACATCTCTCAGCTCTGAGAATGTGCAAGAAAATGCAAAACAGCTGTTCACATCTGGAATGGGGCAGTGATAGATGATGATTTATTAAGTGCTGACAGTGTGCACAGCTGAGTACAAGACCTGCCCCAAGGTGTTTTATCTTGGAGATTTAGAGAATCTTTCTGGAGGGAAAAACACTGGGCCAAATTCTGCCCTCATTTACACTGGTGCAAATCAGTAGTATCTCCATCTGTCTCCGTGAAGTTACTCCTTATTTACATTATGACTGAGAGCAGAATTTGGCCCTGCATTTTTCCTGATATTGGTTAGAGTCTGTAGAATCCATGGAGGAGTGAATTTCCAGATCCCAGGGACAAAGCATCATGAAAACAACATCACTGAAACTGGGCCCAGGACAAACCAGTTTGGGTACAATACATACATGAACTTTCACCCAGATTTTGATCCAAAACACAAATGTTTTACTGAGGTTCATAAAAATCGGTGTGACTTTGTGTTTAATTTTTGCATTTCTTAGTTTCAGCTGGGACAAGAAGTGGAAATGCCTGAGCAGCAAACTTTCATAGATTCATAGATTCATAGATTCTAGGACTGGAAGGGACCTCAAGAGGTCATCGAGTCCAGTCCCCTGCCTGCATGGCAGGACCAAATACTGTCTAGACCATCCCTGATAGACATTTATCTAACCTACTCTTAAATATCTCCAGAGATGGAGATTTCACAACCTCCCTAGGCAATTTATTCCAGTGTTTAACCACCCTGACAGTTAGGAACTTTTTCCTAATGTCCAACCTAAACCTCCCTTGCTGCAGTTTAAGCCCATTGCTTCTTGTTTTATCCTTAGAGGCTAAGGTGAAGTTTTCTCCCTCCTCCTTATGACACCCTTTTAGATACCTGAAAACTGCTATCATTTCCCCTCTCAGTCTTCTCTTTTCCAAACTAAACAAACCCAATTCTTTCAGCCTTCCTTCATAGGTCATGTTCTCAAGACCTTTAATCATTCTTGTTGCTCTTCTCTGGACCCTTTCCAATTTCTCCACATCTTTCTTGAAATGTGGTGCCCAGAACTGGACACAATACTCCAGTTGAGGCCTAACCAGCACAGAGTAGAGCGGAAGAATGACTTCTCGTGTCTTGCTCACAACACACCTGTTAATACATCCCAGAATCATATTTGCTTTTTTTGCAACAGCATCACACTGTTGACTCATATTTAGCTTGTGGTCCACTATAACCCCTAGATCCCTTTCTGCCGTACTCCTTCCTAGACAGTCTCTTCCCATTCTGTATGTGTGAAACTGATTTTTTCTTCCTAAGTGGAGCACTTTGCATTTGTCTTTGTTAAACTTCATCCTGTTTAATTCAGACCATTTCTCCAAATTGTCCAGATCATTTTGAATTATGACCCTGTCCTCCAAAGCAGTTGCAATCCCTCTCAGTTTGGTATCATCCGCAAACTTAATAAGCGTACTTTCTATGCCAATATCTAAGTCGTTAATGAAGATATTGAACAGAGCCAGTCCCAAAACAGACCCCTGCGGAATCCCACTTGTTATGCCTTTCCAGCAGGATTGGGAACCATTAATAACAACTCTCTGAGTACGGTTATCCAGCCACTTATGCACCCACCTTATAGTAGCCCCATCTAAATTGTATTTGCCTAGTTTATCGATAACTTTGAGCTAGCAATCTCTACACCTCCTGATGTGGTTCCTGTTGACTGCAGTGCCAGTCTCCTCCTCTCCTTGCAAGCTTTCCCCAGCACAATTTTCCTTCCTGCCTCTGCTCAGGCTTAATTTCTGGATCCACCTTTCTTTTCCTCTCCTTGCTGAGACTCCTAGTCCTCCCCTCTCCTACAACCTCCTAGCAGCTTCCTCTAGCTTCTGCAGACCACACTCTTCATCTCCTGACAGCATGTTTCCTGGGATATTCGCTATTGCTTCCTGCAAGCAGCATTCTCCTGCCCTTTCCTGCCTCTATCTCTTCCAGGGCCTTAGGGACTTGTGGGCCTACTATAAGCTTTCAGGTAAGGTAAGGGAGGGTCCTTTCCCAGAGTAGCTGCTAGGCTCTAAAATGACTGAATGTTCTCTGGGATCAATCCTGTGAAGGCCCTCGGGGTAACCAGATTCCCTATTAGCTATGCAACTCACTTAGCTCATTGTGATGGCCTTTGGGTCATTCCTGGACCTTTGGCTCAGTCCTGCAGGGAAGATACACTATATACACTTCATAGTCCCAGCTGCAAAAAGAGTAGAAGACACAAAAACAATAGCACCTGAAATTTTAGGCTCTTCTCACAATTTCTTCTGTTTTGCACAGAATCTAAACATTTGTTTACTATAACAGAACTCTGAAAATGGTAACTTGAATCTTGAAATGTATAGGCCGTTGCAAATAGCTTTAACAGTGAAACGGAAGTTGCTAATCTCTACCCTATGCCTGGAAGAAAGCCAGCAGCTGTAAAAAACAGTGACCACAGCTCAGCTCAGCTCAGCTACCCCGAGGTGTTAACTTCAACATTTAACCAGACTATTTGAAGGCTGAAAGATATTAGGAAATGAAATCTACAAAGTGAACATTTCAGTCTTATCCAGGCACATTTAAAACAACTAAATCTGGATTCAATCAAACCCAATGAGCCAAATCCATCCCTAGTGGAGGAGTCAAAAAAGGATTCGATTTATACATGGATAATGAGAACATCCACAGAGACATTACATAGGGAAACAAATTGGGAATATATTTTGGAAGGATTAAAAATCATCATGCTTCAGGGCATAAATCCTGCATTACCTGGTGGGGTTAGGAAGCAATTCTCCCTGTAGGCAGGTTTATCTAGTAAAAGGCTTCTTGCACCTATCTCTGAAACATCTGGACCTGGTCGCTGCCAAGGACAAGATACTGAATTAGCCGAACAACTGCTCTGACAACAGTTTTTGAACTAAGCCACAAGATAAGAAATACTTGTGAAACTAATTTGCATATACTTATGAACAACAAATAGATCAACAGAAATCAGAATCGATTTGTGAACAGGTCACTAAACAAGAGAATAAAATATTGTCAAGGGTATAAACAAATGGGTATAAAGTGGCTAGAAATAAATTTAGCCTGGAAATTAGGTTTCTAGCCATCAGAGGAGTGAGGTTCTAGAACAGCCTCCCTGTAGAAGCAGTGGGGGGCAAACAACTTAACTGGTTTTAAGATGGAGCTTGATACACTGATGAACAGGATTATATGAATGTGGGGAGTGGGGGGTTGCCTGTGGTAGGAAGGAACTGGATTTGATAACCCAAGAGGTCCCTTCCAGTCCTATGTTTATAATCACTTAACAGAGTTTGTTTCTATTAGAGCTGGTTGACGATTGATTTGTTAACGGCTGCTATAATGGGAAAACTTTAAGAAAATATTCAGTCAAACTCAGATTTAGAAACATAATAATACAATTGGTTTTAAAAGTCCATTTCTGTTCCTGTGGTGTTACTAAAGATTGTCTCAATGCTGTCAGTTACTGCTTCATCTCGCAGCAGCTGAGAAGGGCTGCCACTTCCTCTGCCTATAGCTCACTTTGACAACAGGAACAGAGTGATACCTTGTAAAAAGGCCAGGCAGTCTTCTGATAGTAGGAAGAGAAAGGGGAGATGAGAATGGGAGTGCACATATTGCTGGCAACTACCTTCATCTTCAACAGAGCTCATATTGCCAATGAACACTGTGCAAGCTACAGTGGTTTAATTATAGTCATTCATGCCTAACACACATTCTAGACCTGAATTGCATAAAGCTGTTCAAAACAGTTCTTTTCTGAGCTCAGAATAGACTAAAAGGCTTTAGTGGACCAAGTTAGATGTGAGTTAACAATAGGGCTTATAGGCTAGGGTTTTCAAAGGAACTAAGGATTTGTCTAGACATAAAAGTCACACCAGTATAAGCTTTGTCAGCACAATTCTACCAAAAAAAATATTTTGGAGTGCATTCACACTGTGCTGCACGTGTCAGTGTTTGTGCCCACACAGAAGCATATTTATGTCACTAAAAGCAAGTTGCACTGTGGGTTCATATCCCAGTGTCCTCTGAAACCTCCTGCACATTCATTGTCTTATGGCAATTTTTTTCTGTGCATTTTGGAATACTTGCTGATGTCATTGGGAAATGTGGATCTGTGGGAGGCAAATGCCCAGAATTCCCTCTGACCTATCGCATAGTTCCCCTCAGTCATGCCATTTCTGAACTTCACACTGCAAACATATTGGAGGCACAAAGGAATGCTTCACTCCTGTCAACCAGGATGGAACATATAATCCTGTCCTACTGGACTAGACACAGCAGGCAGGTAAACTTAACATAGGACTTAAAGGCAGAAGATGTGCTCTGATTCCTTGAGCAACTGCACTCAGTGTAGTAGTGTTCTTAAGTCCAGCCAACAATATTCCCCGTTTTCATCAGCTGAGTTATGCTTGTTTGTTTTGGTTCTCGTAAGGACTTTCTAACTTTGCAAACACTTCCTTCTTTTTGGATTGGACTATCCTGTAATGGAGCAAACAGGGCCTGGGTTGGGGAGGATGGTGCAGCGCCTTCCAATGAACTGTAAGTGTCTGATACATCATGAAACTCTTCAGTTCTGTGTGAATTTCTGGAATGCTCTGTATCATAGATGAGGCAAATACAAAGAGACACCTAGGCCTGAACTCAGAAATGCACGTGCTTGTATTTGTCAGAGCCTTCATTTGAGCCAATATTCCCCACATCACTGTTGTCACCAGGTGGGAAAGGGTGGAAGATAGTAAAATATACCTTCAATAATTAAGACAAAATTAGAGCTACTGTCACTACATTGAAACTTTTAAAATCCTAGTCAGATGAACTTGCACTGCTGTTGTACACTGTCCTGTACCTTCTTTCACCTCCTTCATAATTAATATGTGGCATTTGTATGTGAAATGGATCTCTTTCATCAGAGTTCATCTACTTCTCAGACTTTTCTCTCCTTTCACACAGAAGAGAATAACATGCTGTCTTCCTATCCTCCTGTTCTCTACCTCATACCAACAAAACACAAGATGGCACAATTGCTGTCTACTTGGCGCATCATACCTTAGGACTGGAATTGGGGAGAGGGGGCTGCAGGGCAGGACTCAGGGGCATTGGCAGAGCTGTGTGGGTAACTGAGAACTTGAATAGCAGGGGAGTTGTAGGGCAGGACCGAGGAGCATTGGCAGAGCTGTGACAGAGAAAGCTTGAGGAGTACCAGTTTGCAATAGTGTCACTGAGAGAAGCCCTTAGGACTTCAGGGAGGTCCCAGTGAGGGCAGTCTTGCGGGTGAGGAAGGGTGTGTGGGTTAATCAGACAGATTCTCAACAGCACAGTTTTATGAGATTAAAATTAGTGCTCAACCCCTGCTCCCTGACCAGGGGCGGCTCTAGCTTTTTTGCTGCCCCAAGCATGGCAGGCAGGCTGCCTTTGGCAGCATGCCTGCAGGCGGTCCCCGGTCCCGTGGATTCGGCGGCATGCCTGCAGGAGGTCCGCCGGTCCCGCGGCTTTGGCGTACCCGCCACTGAATTGCTGCCGAATCCGTGGGACCGGTGGACCTCCCGCAGGCATGCCGCCGAAGGCTGCCTGACTGCCGCCCTCGCAGGGACCGGCAGGGCACCCCCCGCAGCTTGCCGCCCCAAACACGCGCTTGGAGCACTGGTGCCTGGAGCCACCGCTGTCCCTGACCACACCACTATCCTGCTACCCTCAAATCCCTCCCTAAAATGGAAACTAGAAGACAGAGACACTCCTTTTGGCTGATTCCCCTCACACACTGATAGTTTCCATTTTAAAATGAAACTAACAAGTTTATTTGGGCATATTTTGAGACTTCTCAAAGATGCCACAAGGACCTCGTTTTTGCTGATACAGACTAACATGGCTACCACTCTGAAACATTTTAAAATGAGGTGCTCCAGATTCTTAGTTCCCTTCAGTGGGATGTACAGATGTAAACGAGGACCTAGTTTGGCCTGGAGGAACTCTATTACTCGTGATGGGTGAGATGGTAAGAACCCAGCTTGATAAGTGTCACATCACAATGAGGTTTGGAAATTAGAAAAATATCTTATTTGCAAAAATTCACTATGGAAAGTGGTAAGACAATGGACATGGGACCCCATGTTGTCAGTTGTCTGGATAGAACTGCACTTAGATGCCAAAATTAGAAATTGGGAAAATGTTACCCCCTGTTGTGGGCTTAGTCTTGCAAACTAACCAGACACAAAATTCTCAGCAAAATGCCGACATGAATCATTTTCATACTTTCTAAGGCCTGGTCTGCATTTACAAGTTTTGCTGGTATAGTTATAATGGTTAGGAGTGTAGGGGGAAAAATCACACTCCTAACTGACACAGCTTGATAGCTATGCTGGCGAAAACAAAATCATGTAGACCCAATTTATACCAGCAAAAGAGTTCGTTTGATGGAATAGTTTACACTTGGGTGCTGAAAAAATCTTTTTCTGGTATAAGCTGGGTCTCCACTAGGAGATCCTCCACTTGGCAAACTCTTTCTAGTGTAGACAAGGCTTATGACTGTCCCAAATTGTAAAGTTTCTGGTCTGATGTTAGAAAATGTAAGGGTTATTTCAGAGATCTATGGCCCCCAAATTCCTATTTTTATCATGTTAGGAAAGGGTCCTGATCTGCTGAAATTAAACAAAGATGAATACCTGTTTTGACTGTGGGCAGGCTATAAATGACTTTTGTGACTGCAGGCTATAAATGTATTTCATCATCATACTTACAAAAACAAATACTTGTGTAGAAATGGGATTGACCCAGATAAAAGAATTGAACTACTTTGTACCTGTTTCAGAACAACTTCTGAATTCCTCAACAGGGCTGGATTTCATTCATTTTATACACAGTTTGCTCTGGGGCTCAGAACCAGTGCTCCAGGGTGGCCACTCCCTCCATACTGCCAGGGTTTGGGGGGCATTATTCTAACTTAGGGGATGTTGACATTTTGCAAAATGTTATCAGAGTTTCAGAGCCTTGCAGGTCAGTTTCCTGTTTGGAGCAGAACTCAGCAGCACAGGTACTTTCTTGGTGTAATTTTTTTAATTTACAAAATGTACGTGACTCTTGTTTTCTGAAGCCGGGGTGGTAACAGATGGTATACAAGGCATTGCTTTCCAGCAGACATGGGCAGCCAGCACATCCCTCGGCCTGCGCCGCTTCCTGCAGCCCCCATTGGCCTGGAGCGGCAAACTGCAGCCAGTGGGAGCTGCGATCGGCCGAACCTACATACGTGGCAGGTAAACAAACCGACCCGGCCCACCAGGGGCTTTCCCTGAACAAGCGGCGGCCCAAGTTTGAGAACCACTGCTCTACAGGGATTTTCAGCTTGGGTGGAGCCTGATCTGGAGCCTGAGAGAAGCTCACCTCATATGGTGCGGGTTCCAATGGGCATTGTCACAGGCTGGGAAGAACTTCCAGGAGGAGACATTAAACACCCACCGAGTCTCCTCCCAAGCCCCAGCCTGTAACTGCAGACCTCCTCACTGCCTCCTCCCCAACCCCAGCCCCATCCTAATAATGGCTTCCTTAGTGTCTCCTTCCCCACCACCAGTCCCTCTCAGCAGACCCACTTAGTGACTCCTGCCTGTAATGATCTTGGGGTTCACTAAACAGCAAACCAGTGAATGAAAAAGGAATAAAACTTTTAATAAAACAAACTAGAGAACTTCTGTGGTGAATTGCTGTGCACAGCTACACTGTTTTCCACCTCTGCTTCCAGGGCACATCTCAAAATTCCTATATTCATAATACCGTCCCTTATGAGAGAGCGTCTCTAAATTATAATATTCCACAAACATATCTCTACATCTTCCCTCCTAAAAACACCAATTAGCTCCTATATATATTTATATAAACAGCTAACAGCTATCTAATAACACATACATTACATTCTCAACCCATCTGGTACATTTACATAAACCCAACGTGTCAACTATCTAGAGAGGAGAGGTTACCAACACATCACTCTGGAGTGAGTCTTTAGCACTCACTTTCATCAAATGCATCTGAAGAAGTGGGTTTTTTACCCATGAAAGCTTATGCTCAAATAAATCTGTTAGTCTTTAAGGTGCCACCAGACTCCTTGTTGTTTTTGTCAAATACTCCTTCTCCAGGAAGGTTACCAAGTCTGTATGAGTAATCTCCCTCTCTGAACTTCTCAGTATCAGCCTTTCATTAGAGTCTGAGTTGATCTCTTGTCCTTTCCAGTTTCTCCTTTGTCTGTTGATGATAAATGATCACTCTGTTAGGAAATGCCAGAGTCTACATCGACTGTCAATGTGTTGGAACTTTCTGGGATTACTGTTAGATCCCTTCGATTATGCTGAAATGTGTCCCTTTGGTCTGTCTGCACTACATAATATCTTGGATGCAGCTGTTCTTTAATGGTACCTGTTGGCCCCAAGTATCAGAGGTGTGATTCCTCAGGCACACTCTATCACCTGGGTTAAGAGAGGGGAGGTGTGACAGTCTGTATCTTGGGGGAGTGCTCTGTAACCCACATATTCTTCATTTATATATGATTGTGATCTTACATATTAAACATGCCTTGTAAGGTATCAGGGGAAAGGTTATGATCTGCTGAAAGTCATTTCTCTATCTATATATGTATATCATTAATGCATATGAAGTTATGAGAATTGTGTTATATGGTTGTCACTAAAACATGCTGTAAATTGGGGAATCAGCCAAACATTAGCTCCCTAGAGGAAACAGCAAAGAAAGTAACCAACACCTGGGCAGGGTTTCAAACAACCCATCAACAACCATTGTCCAGCAAGGAAGCTATAATTCAATGATTCTCCTGCATGAGGCCACACCAGGGGAATTGCTTAACGTTGCCTGGAGACTGAGCAATGCCCCCAGACATGCCTGGGCTTGTGTTTTCCAAGCACATGGACTGAGGGTATAAAACAGACAGAGTGGACACATACTGCGACTTTTCTTCTGCCCCCACCTATGCTGCAAGCAACAAAGACACTGAGAAGAAGACTGAAGACTCCAACAGAGGAGACTAGCCCAGGTTTAAGGAACAAACCTATATATTAAGGCAGTCCTTAATCCAGTGGGGTGAGAAAAACTGCTTAATCTAGATGTTGCCCAGTCTCACAGGGTTGAGAGTTTAGACTGCATGCTTATATTTTATTTCTTTTGGCAATTAACTCTGACTTTTTGCATATCACTTAATATCACTTAAAATGTATCTTTTGTAGTCAATAAATTTGTTTAATTGTTTAGCTTTAACAGCGAGTTTGTATGAAGTGTGTGGCAAATCTGCTCAGGTTGGCCAAAGGCTGGTGTATGTCCACTTTCCATTGTTGAAGTGGTGAACCAATTAATAAATTTGCACTGCCCATCTTGAACAGTGAAAGACGGTATATTCCTGAGGTACAGTGCTGGGAGCTGGGGGAATTTGGCTCTGGTGCAATTCTCTGTGTGATTCATGAGTGTCTCTAGGAGCATTCATGCAATCTAGCTGGGTGTGGGGCTACACATGCTGTTGTGCTGAGTGATCACAGTGCCTAGAGGTGTTTCCTGCTGGTCACTTGCAAGGCATTGTGAGAGAGATCCCAGGCTGGAAAGAGTTAAGGGGGCACTGCGGTCCCACAGTCCCAGGCTGCATCCTGGGGATCCCTTCATAAGGAGATCATGGGTCCTTTTATCAAAACAATATTTCTGCTTCCACATCTGATTTTCTTTCACCTTCCATATGGTTTTTGTCATGAGTTTTCAGCAATTTATCACTGATTGGTAAATTAGATCTGATCCTTCTACCCATTAACAGCTGAGCTGGAGAAGAGCCATTCTCCAGAGATGTACTTTGATGAACCAATAAAGTTTGATACAAATCATCCCCACTGTTGAAAGTCTTTTTCATAAGGTTCTTTCATAAGGCGCATAAAACCTGCCTCCATGTTGCACCCCCTGTAACTTCAGCCAATGTACATCAGAGATCCTGACTCCAGATCCAACTCTAGCCCCGCCACTAACACCATCACCAAGCTGCTGTAGAGCTCCACATGGGGATACGCTCTGCTGCTGGAAACACCTGAGGTCTGGCTTCTTCCTCCCAACTTAAAATCATTGTCAGGCTTCTCTACAGCCCTGAAGGGAGGGATGCTCTGCTGCTACTCTTTATGGTGTTGTTCCCTCTCCTGCCAAGACACTGAGGCCTGGCTCCACTCTCAAAATTAAGACAACTACTGGGTTATGCTGTAGTCCTTCAGACAGGGGGCTGGGAGTTCCACTGCTGCTGGAGCCATGACACAGCTCCAAAGCCAGAATTATGGCATCTCAGGGCTGCTGCTGCTGTGAAAAGCTGAGGCCAGGCTCCGCCGCAGAAATGACAAAGCTGCTGGGCTGCTCCATAGTCCTTCAGGGTGAGACCCGCTGCTTCTGGGGAGACACCACAGCCTGGCTTTACACCTAGACCTGAGCTCCTAGCCCTGCTGCTCTATAGCTCTGAAAGGAGCTCCTAGCTCTGCTGCTGCCCTCAGGCCTGGTTTCACTCCTGGAACTGACATAGAATCATAGATTAGGGTTGGAAGAGACCTTGGGAGGTCATCTAGTCCAACCCCCTGCTCAAAGCAGGACCAACCCCAACTAAATCATCTGCTGGGCTGCTCTAGAATCCTACAGGGAAGGACACTCTCTGCTACTGCCCCATCTCTGGAAGTGACACACTGTAGCCATTTGGTTGCTGTATTGGCTGCTGCTGAAGCTGTGCTCTCGTAGCAGCTACTAATTCTCTCATTCGCTCTTTGTGGACACCGATGAGCTTCTGCTGGAGCTGCCCATCTGCTTCTTCTACTTGCCCCAGTTGAGTGGGGGATTCTCCATCTTGTGATGTCTTCAAATCAGCCCCGATGCCTTGCTGGAAGATAAGCTTTAACCAAACACAAGTAAATGGGCTCAATATAGAGGTAACTAGGTGAAATCCTATGGCCTGTATGTATTACACAGCAGATTAGATGGTCTGATCTGTGAATGTATGAATCCTGTGGTGATGTGAGGAAAAGTGATCCAGACTCGTGTGCCTGGAATAGGTCAGAGTAGCCTTGCACTAGTGACATTAGTGGAGTATCTGCACAGGCAAACTCATCAGTAAGGCTGTGAGTTTGTCACGTAGGTCAGGGAAGTCATGGATTCTGTGACTTTCCAGAGCGTCTGTGCCTTCTGCAGCTAGCAGGTGCGACTGACCCCAGGGCCACCGGAGCAGCCAGCAGTGGCAGCGGTCCTGGCTGTCCCCCATCAGCAGTGGCGGCAGCAGTCCTGGGCAATCCCCCCAGCAGTGGCAGTGGTCCCCCCCAGAGCACCAGCGGGCACCCTGGAGCACCAGTGAGTGCCCCCAAAGGCCCCTCAGTACCAATGGGTGCCCCAAAGCACACCCCCAGCACCAGCAGATGTCTGTGTGTGCGTGTGTGTGTGTGTGTGTGTGTGACTTCAGGGTGAGAATGGCTAATCTGCATGCAATCATGTGTGTGTGTGTGTGTTTGTATTGTGCATGTCATTTCCTTTTGCTGTTTAAGGGAAGTTGCTCCTTTTAGCTGACAACTGCAGGGTCTGTATAAAGAAAAGTATCATGTGTGTTTGTCTCCTTTAGAGCTCTACAGAGATATCCCACCAGATATGTCCCTGAAAAGGGGCTGGTCTATGTCCTTTCATTGATTTTTGGCCTAACCTCCCACCACTCCCACCATTCTAGATTGAAATTCCCAGCACATCACAGCAGAATGATGGACAGGGCCTACCTGTTCTACAGCTCTATTGCTAATACACCAACTCAAGGAATGGATGGGGTCACAGTAAAAAGATTTTACAGTTACTCATCACAAGGGAACTCACATTGTCAGGAACAATTTGTTTGCTATCCTCTTTATAATATATATAGAAATGAGCAAATTAATAAAGTTCTGAGCCCTGCATCAGGTACTGTCTGCCTCATTTTTATCCCTAAAGGCCAGAACATAACAAAACTGTAACAAAACAAAACAAAGACTGTCACTCAACTCTTCAAGAGTAGTAAGTGCTAGAGCTGTTTAAAAAAATTTCATCAGAATGATTTTCCAGCAAAAAAATTCCCTTTTTGCCAAACTGAAATATTCCATGAAAAAAATTCAGTTTTGCTTAAAAAAAAATATTGTTCTCTTCAGAAAATTGAAATGACGGCTCTCTGTCTGCCCACTTGGAAGGAGTGTTACTTTTTGCAAAGTAAAGTTTTTCTTTAATACATTTGTGGGATGGGGGGAACATTTCTCTTTGCAGTACATTTCAAATAATTTGGATTTGGAATTAAAACAAATTTTGAAACCACAAAATTTCCCATGAACCAGAAATCCCATGTTTCTACCAGCTCTAGTAATTACCCTCCTTGCTAAACATTCAGAGGGTATCAGACTTCGCAATGCTACCTGGACTTCTCAGGATGATTTGAGGATCGGAGCACTCTAGTCTCTAAATGAATCACACTTAGCTACACAGAAATCTGATCAATCTAGATGTGTATTTTCTCATGCAGGAAACAAATTCACCATTGGCCCAAAGAACCGGGCACAGCTTGAAAAGGACCAATTATCATCTGAAATAAAAACTTGGCCTTTGCGTGAAGAGATTTGCTGTTCCCTGGGCTCCAGACAACATGGAAGAGCTAGTAAAGTCTGTTTTTTCTTTTTCCTTTGTATTCCTATATTTTCCAAAAAAAGAACAGGAGTACTTGTGGCACCTTAGAGACTAACAAATTTATTAGAGCATAAGCTTTCGTGGGCTACAGCCCACTTCTTCGGATGCATATAGAGTGAAACATATATTGAGGAGATATATATACACACACATACAGAGAGCATGAACAGGTGGGAGTTGTCTTACCAACTCTGAGAGGCCAATTAAGTAAGAGAAAAAAAACTTTTGAAGTGATAATCAAGATGGCTCAGTACAGACAGTTTGATAAGAAGCAAGTGTGAAAATACTTACAAGGGGAGATAGATTCAATGTTTGTAATGGCTCAGCCATTCCCAGTCTTTATTTAATCCTTTGTTGATTGTGTCTAGTTTGCATATCAATTCCAGCTCAGCAGTCTCTCGTTGGAGTCTCTTTTTGAAGTTTTTCTGTTTTAAGATAGCCACCCGCAGGTCTGTCATAGAATGGCCAGACAGGTTAAAGTGTTCTCCCACTGGTTTTTGAGTATTATGATTCCTGATGTCAGATTTGTGTCCATTAATTCTTTTGCGTAGAGACTGTCCGGTTTGGCCAATGTACATGGCAGAGGGGCATTGCTGGCACATGATGGCATATATCACATTGGTAGATGTGCAGGTGAACGAGCCCCTGATGGTATGGCTGATGTGATTAGGCCCTGTGATGATGTCACTTGAATAGATATGTGGACAGAGTTGGCATCGGGCTTTGTTACAAGGATAGGTTCCTGGGTCGGTGTTTTTGTTCAGTGATGTGTGGTTGCTGGTGAGTATTTGCTTTAGGTTGGGGGGTTGTCTGTAAGCGAGGACAGGTCTGTCTCCCAAGATCTGTGAGAGTAAAGGATCATCTTTCAGGATAGGTTGTAGATCTCTGATGATGCGCTGGAGAGGTTTTAGTTAGGGGCTGAAGGTGACAGCTAGTGATGTTCTGTTATTTTCTTTGTTGGCCCTGTCTTGTAGGAGGTGACTTCTGGGTACTCGTCTGGCTCTGTCAATCTGTTTTTTCACTTCAGCAGGTGGGTATTGTAGTTTTAAGAATGCTTGATAGAGATTTTGTAGGTGCTTGTCTCTATCTGAGGGATTGGAGCAAATGCGGTTATATCTTAGAGCTTGGCTGTAGACAATGGATCGTGTGGTGTGTCCTGGATGGAAGCCAGAGGCATGTAGGTAAGTGTAGCGGTCAGTAGGTTTCCGGTATAGGGTGGTATTTATATGACCATCGCTTATTAGCACAGTAGTGTCCAGGAAATGGACCGCTTGTGTGGATTGATCTAGGCTGAGGTTGATGGTGGGATGGAAATTATTGAAATCATGGTGGAATTCCTCAAGGGCTTCTTTTCCATGGGTCGAGATGATGAAGATGTCATCAATGTAGCGCAAGTAGAGTAGGGGCGTTAGGGGACGAGAGCTAAGGAAGCGTTGTTCTAAGTCAGCCATAAAAATGTTGGCATACTGTGGGGCCATGCGGGTACCCATAGCAGTGCCGCTGACTTGAAGGTATATATTGTCCCCAAATGTGAAATAGTTGTGGGTGAGGACAAAGTCACAGAGTTCAGCCACCAGGTTAGCTGTGACATTATCGGGGATACTTGTACTACAAGCTATCAGGAACAGTATCCCCGATAATATCACAGCTAACCTGCTGGCTGAACTCTGTGACTTTGTCCTCACCCACAACTATTTCACATTTGGGGACTAAGTCAGTTTTGCCATGGTTGGGACCTACTCTCCTGCTCCCTGGGACCAACAAGGTTACATTTTTTCCACAGCATCCCAGCTCATAAATTCTGGAGTGTCTGTCTGTCTGACTGTCTCTATGTACTGTTTTTTGTAAATAAGTATTACATGTGCTTTATCAGGAAATAATAAATTTAGACAACACAAGAAAAAGTAAAAAAAAATACTTTGCAAGCAGGTATGAGAGGAATAGCAGATCAGATTTGGGCACTCATGGAAATGGCTGTGTTAGATTAATGCTAAAGATGCAAGTCCCTTTATTTGGAGCATATGGTTTGTGGCAGCCAAACACAAAGTAGTAGAGCGGGTCAAAAATTTTAGTCAAACTTTTTTTGCACTGAAAATGTTGTGAATGGAAATTTGTAGGAAAAACCTCTGTTCTTGTTTAAAGTTTTTTGGGATCTTTTTTCAATGAAAACACAAAAACTTCCACAAAAATGTTTTGACCTAGAATGAAAAATGTTCCAGAATTCAAAACATTTTTGGAAAAGTCAACTTTTTTCATGAGAATAAATATATATTCTGCAAATTGGTTGATTGTATTTTGGAAAGATTCAAAATCTGGGCCTGAGGACAGATCCATGTTTCAGTAGTTGCCCTACTCTATAATTTGGTTTGAACTAAAAATCTTAAATTTGAAGGAATTTGAAATCCATATCCAAACATAATTGTATTTGTTTTTGTGCAATAATGATGGGATGTGAGAGTTAGGTAAGTGTGAAATCGTATGGTTTTGTATTTTGTATTCTATTAGTTTTAGTATGTTTTCTTAAATGAATTGTTCATGTTATTTTTCAGCAGCTCAAGAGGACTGAGGCTGATAGATTAATCAATTTAGATTAGCTATATAGAAATCCAGAAGAATTATGCAGGTTTGTTATATAGGGAAGAAAATAGTTATATGCAGTATCTACATTGACTCTTATTTGATAGGTCTACTCACATTCCAGTACAATCACTGTCGACATTCTGAAAGTGTGAGCAAGGACATTTTTAAAGGAAAATAGGGATTTGCCTTTAACACCAATGAAATATGTCTGAGTAAGAAACCAAGAAATCTTTTCAGACAGGTGGAGTAGGTAAATCTGTAACCTTTCTGCCAGGTGGAGGTGGCAGCAACAAGGACCAGCTTCAATATCCAGAGGTTCCTCTTAACAATACAATACAGAACCACCTCAAGCCCCCACCCAGTAATCTGGGAAAATTAAACACCACCTCTGGGCACCTCTAAGAGGCAATACTTCCCCTCTCACAAGCTCTGAGTCTGTGTATAGCAAAGAAAACTTTTAATAAAATGGGGAAAGGAACACAGCATTAATTTGGGAAAACACCACAACCATGATTCGAGAGCATATGACCATGAGCAAACACCAACCCCAGAGTATGTTGGGCAGTGTCTTTTGCCTCAGTTTCTCACCTTGTGGTGTGAAAGTCTGATAAACAAATGTTCCTGTCACATACCACTCACCTCTCCATCCGCTGCACCCCACTCACAGCTGCTGTTTGGTCAGCGAAGACAAGAGTTCAGAGGTGCGTTCATATGAGTTCACCTCCCACTCCAGGGTGGGGGAGAACAAGGGAAAGACTTCAAACAATGCCTCAGCTTCTGTGGCCACCATTACAACTGGCTCACAGTTGCAATCATTCACTCTGCCATCACTGCCCATTGCCATCACCATTCACTCTGTCACCGCCATCCCACAGCTGCCATCCTCCACTAACTCTGTCTCTCTCTGCTGTGACTTCACAGTCTGAGGTTCCACCACTTAATCCAGCTCTCAGTGATTTCAGCAAGTAGTGGGGAACCTCACTGCTAGTGCAGGCTGTTCAGTCTATTTCACTGCAACACTGTCCTATACCAGGTCTAAGACCTGGTCTACACTACACAGTTAGGTCAACATAAGGCAGCTTATAATGTCTGTGTTTACAATACCAGGTCCATTCCGCCAATGTAACTCACCTGCCGCATCAGTTTAATTACCCCACCTCTACTTAAATTGATGTTAGGTCAACGAAGAGGCAGTGTAGACAGTGCATTGCTTATGTCGTCTTTACTGGCCTCCAGGATCTCTCCCACAGTGCTCCACTGTGACCGCTCTGATGAATGTTTTCAACTCCGCTGCTCAGCAGGCAGGTACACAGGAAGCACCCCCTCCCCTGTTAAATCCCTGGGAACTTTTTAATTCCCATTTCCTGTTTTTTCAGCATGGAGAGCTCACCAGCCCAGCTGATCATGGCGACTCAACACCCCAAACGTGTTCCAGCCTAGAGTACACAGGAGGTGGTAGATCTTATTGGTCTGTGGGGAGAAGAGTCTGTGCAGACAGAGCTCCAAGCCAGCCGAAGAAACGTAGACATCTACAAAAAGTCAGGTTTCAGAGTAGCAGCCGTGTTAGTCTGTATCCGCAAAAAGAACAGGAGTACTTGTGGCGCCTTAGAGACTAACAAATT